>NC_072423.2:167324843-167637500 GCF_028878055.3 Symphalangus syndactylus | reverse complement strand
GCGGAGACTCACAAAGGCGGGTCGCCGGCGGGGCGGGTGCAGCGCAGGCGCAGAGATGCACACCGCCGGGCCGAGGGTTGGGTGGCGTGGTGCAGGCGCACAGGTCCACATTCGCCCGCCGCCGGGCGGGGGGCCGTGGTGGACGCGATGCAGGCACAGAGACGCACGTCGCCAGGGGCATAGCGCAAATAGGTGGAACCTCAGTAATCTGAAAAGCCGGGCACTACAAGACCTGCTTGTTCACGGTGCTGTGCCACTGCGCCTCCTGCTGGCGCCTAGGGCAATTGCAGCGCCCTCTTGCTTACAGTGGTGGCTAGCGCCTCCTGGTGGCGCCAGGGCACGCAGGGCCCTTTTGCTCACAGTATAGTGGCGGCACGCCGCCTACTGGCAGCTAGGGACGTTACAGGGCCCTCTTGCTCACAGTGTAGTGGAAACATGCTCAGCTGCTGGCACCTGTGGACACTGCCGGGACCTCTTGCTCCAAGTGTAGTGGCGGCTGGCTCCCCTGCTGGCAGCTGGGGACACTGCTGGGCCCTCTTGCTTGCAGTGTAGTGGGGGCACGCCTTCTTCTGGCCGCTGGGGGCACTACAGGATCCTCTTGCTCAGTGTAGAGGCAGCACGCCCCCTTCTGGCAACCAGGGCACTGCAGGGTCCTCTTGCTCATGTTGTGGTGCCCGTGCGCCACCTGCGGGCAGCTAAGGACACTGCAGGGCCCTCTTGCTCACAGTGTAGTCATATACCCCTGCTGGCTGCTGGGAACACTGCCAGGCCCTCTTGCTGGCAGTGTCGTGGCAGCATGCCACCTGCAGGCAGATGGGGACTATGCAGGGCCCTGTTGCTCCCGGTGTGACAGCTGGGGTCCACTACTGGCCACCCCCGCACCACTTAAACTTGGAGCGCTAGTTATTAAGCCCCATCAGTTCTGTAAATTCAAACTGAAATGGAGCTATTACTGGGGAGAGCTGATGTCCCAGTTCTTGTCTAACTTGGAAGAAAGATTTTCACCAAGAGGCAGTACAAAGATGGCAGACAACTTCATTGAAAAGAAATACAGTCTGAAGAGCTTATTGTAGAAAAATGAGGAGGACTGGGCTGACTGTGCATGAAAACAGCCTAAGAGTCCAGTGCAGGGAATTTTATTTTGGACTTCTTCACATTCCTGCCTGTCTCAAGTCTCTGCCTGTTTTCTTTGGTTTTCCTGCTACTGCCTTAGGTCCTTCATTTGCCCCACTTAGGCGTGTGGGACCTCCTCACTGTTGGTTGAGGTACGTGTGGTGATGAATCCGAATCTACTCTGGCACCAGCCTCCTTCCCACCATCCCAGGCAGGCTGACAGCGGTGATGTTTGTACCTACTGTGCCTGCCTATCTCTTTTGAATGTCCATCTCTGCCCTAATCTGTATTTTTGGTGCCAGGATTCTCTTAAGAATGTTCCCTTTGGCCTTCTTATGAGCATGTAGCTAACAATATTCTGACATTTTTATTGCAGAGTGAACGATGATTGGGGCATGTTATGAGGAGTTCTAGGGTGTTTCTTTCTGCATAGGTACCTCTTCTCCCTCCTACCCACAATTGACAAATGCCCATCCACTCCGGCACTAGAGATGCTACTAATATGTGAATTTTTGGTGGTCCCTCCAGGTGCGCCTTCCCAGACATTCCCTTTTCCACGAGCTCCCTCTCCTGTTCATGTCTAGTTATCTGTCTACTCTAACAGAACCCACTATCCTGTGTCTTTCCCCAAAACAGTGAGGAAATGATTAGTTGGAAACCATAAGAAATGATATGCATGTAGATTACAAATTTACAACTTACATAAATAATCACTCAAAGTCATCCTTACACTAAAAATACAAAACTATAGAATTTCTAGAAAAAAAGCTATGTGCCTTTGGGTTTGGTAATGAATTTTAATAAATGACACAAAAGGTTGATATACACAGAAGAAATGACAATGTGGATTTCTTAATATTTAAAGTTTATACTCTGGAAGAGACCTTGTTAAGAGAACAAAAAGACAAGCCAAATATTGAAGAAAATATTTGCAAAAGACAGATCTGAGAATTTGTAATCAAAATACATAAAAAAATTGTTAAAACTAAACAATGTTAAACAGCCCAATTAAAAATGCACACAGATCTGAACAGACACCTCACCAAATAAGATGTACAGATGGCAAGTAAACATACAAAAAGGTGCTCAACAAACTAGAGAACTGAAAACCACAATAAGATAGCACAGCTGGTCTATATCTCTTAGAACTGCTAAACTCTTTAAAAAATGACAAATTGCTGGAGGAAAAACAGAACTCTTTTCATTGCTGGTGGAATACAGTGTATAAGACCAAAATATGCCACCCCAAAATATAATGGTAGGAAACCAGAAAATGCCACCCCAATATATGTCCCTTTGGCTTAAGAATTATTCCAAGCTGATTATTTTGAAAAAAAATTCTAATAAAAGAAGTTCTGAAAACAAAGTAGAAGTTACACTTCTGTAAGGAAAATTTACATCTATCAAGGAAATCCCCATTTAAAAGCTACCTCTCTTGACACCAAGAAGAGAAGGATAACTAAATCACTAAAGAGTCTTATCAATGGAGAATGCATGGACTTAAGTCTGTATAACAAACCTTACCCTTGTCTCCCGTGCTTTTGCTGGTTAACTCCCCACTACTGCACCTCAAATCTTCTTTCTTTAAGTTGAAGATAGTATTTATGCTTGAATTGAAAGCCAGCTGTTGGAGATTTACTCATTTTTTCCCTGAGTATCTCCCATGTATCCATAAGGTATACATGTTTTTAAACTTTTCTGTTTTTCTCATTTGAACCTGTCAGTTTTTACAGAGGGTCCCATCTAAGAATTCCAAAAACATAGAAAATTGTTTTACTCCCCATTACAAGTTGGGCAGTTTTTTCTAAAGCTAAACAAGTCTCACCTTACAATCCAAAAATCACATTCCTAGGTATTTTGACAATTACTTTGATGTTATTTCCAAACAAAAGCTACCATGCAATTATTTACAGAAGCCCTATTCATAATGACCAAAGGAAAAAAAAGGAATCAGAAAGTCTTACAATAAATGACTGTGTGGGAATCCACTCAGACATCAAAAGCTGTTATAAAGATTATTTAAATGAAAACATTCGAGATACTGAAGATAAAGGAAGAAATCTTACCAGAACTTACTTTATCCGATTAAAGCAGAGCTCCTAGAAAAATACAACTGCCACTAACCCCTTCAAAGGAGTTTCCTGCAAATTCAGCTGCCATGGAGACAGTGTACTCTTTCCCATTAGCACTGATAAATGAAAATGAAATTCTACCCTCCCAACTGTCTGAACAGATCCACTCTTGGCTGAGGGGACCCCAGAGTAACTTTCAAAACTGAGTTCTCAGCTTTGCTAGCATGGGATGATGGGGGTCAGATACACATCGTCATACCCCCTCCTTTGCTAACCATGATGAGACTTTCTTCCTTAAGGATTTAACAGAAACCAGCCCCTTCAAAGGCTCCACCACTGATATTAACCTCTCTTTTCTTGCCTGATAAGAGACCACCCATGAGGGAGAGGTTCTGGCCAGCATATAGAGGAGGCACAGAGCGAGTTTTCATGTTCTCTGCTTCACTTTTTAATGTCAGACGGCTGAAAACTCCACCATGGGATCATGCTAACACTGCCATTTTTTGTACATGGGACCCATGAAGAAGCAAGAAACTCAATTGCGCATGCATGCATTTCTCCTTCCATAAATATTCATGACTCCTCCTAGAGCTTATTAAAGAAATGTATTTAGCCATTCCACTCAGCATAAATTACTATTTCCTTTACCTCCTCCTTGAAGCATCTGTTTCTGGCTTCTAGCTGGAGGCTATGCTTCCCAGCCTGTCAGAAGGACAACCTGCAGGCCGCAACTCTTTATAGGAAATAAATCTCTCATTGGGTGTGGTGGCTCATGCCTGTAATCCCAGCACTTTGGGAGGCTGAGGCGAGTGGATCACCTGGGGTCAGGAGGTTCAGAGGAGCCTGGCCAACATGATGAAAACCTATCTCTACTAAAAATACAAAAAAATTAGCCAGGTGTGGTGGTGGGCATCTGTAATCCCAGCTAATCAGGAGGCTGAGGCAGGAGAATTGCTTGAACCCAGGAGGTGGAGGTTGCAGTGAACCAAGATCACGCCATTGCACTCCAGCCTGGGCAACAAGAGTGAAACTCTGTCTCAAAAAAAAAAACATAAAAATGAAGAAATGTCTTCTTTCCAAATTTATGAACCTCATCATTCTTCCATTGACAGCATTAAAAGGTTCAAAAAGATCTTTCCATACTCTCCCACAGAAGCCCTAGAAATTGTCATTTTGTTAATCATTTTGGATGCCTGAGAACTAGTAATCCAGTGAGTAGAAATGTTGGTACCCCATTTATGGCTGTCAACCTGCCAGTTCTCAGGAGTTTGTATAAGCCTAAATCTGAAAGGATCTCATCCCATTAGGACCCTTGTCTCCTTTTCTGTTGCCTTTGCCCACTGGCTCTGGCAACAGGGGTCTTTCTTTCTCGTTGGCTATATTTGGATATGGGGGCTCCATCTTCTCTGCCACCTTAGGGAATGCCTTTTGCATGCATGGCTAACTCATTAAAAAGGCTACAGTTTCACTAAAATTTTGAGTGAGTACTCTCTGAAGCTGGGTTGGAATCTCAGGCTTCTTTGTCTGGAAGGTAACTCTTGGGCTATAAGTTTCTTATCTTAGCTCTGGTTTTGAGGCCTCTCTGTTCTCCTCTTGGGTTGGAAGTTATTCCTGGCTTTTTTTTTTCAAGGTGTCTCTGTGTGATCTTAATCTTGCTCCTTTCATGGGAACTTCTCAATTGACTAAATTCTCCCTTCTCGAACCTCTGCTGACTCTGTGTTCCACCAATATGGAACAATTCTACTTCCTTTCCTGTTTGCACACCTGTAATCCTAGCACTTTGGGAGGCCCAGGCGGATGGATCGCAACGTCAGGAGATCGAGACCATCCTAGCTAACATGGTGAAACCCTGTCTCTAATAAAAATACAAAAAAATTAGCCAGGCATGGTGGCGGGCGCCTGTAGTTCCAGCTACTTGGGAGGCTGAGGCAAGAGAATGGCATGAACCTGGGAGGCGGAGCTTGCAGTGAGCCGAGATCACGCCACTGCACTCCAGCCTGGGCGAAAGAGCAAGACTCTGTCTCAAAAAAAAAAGAGAACAGAGGAATTCACACAAAGCTATAAGGACTGCAGCTGAAATTTGATAGTATATTCTTAGCTTGGCTTTTAGCCCGAATAAGGTCTTTAAAAGTCAAATCTGAGATTCTGTATGAAAACTTCCAACGAAGAAACTTGAAAGCACCTATATGGTCGTAGCCTGTTCTTGCTGCAATTACGTAAATAATCAAGCAAAATAGAACAAAACTAGACTTATTTTTAAAACAAGAATAGTCTTACTTTGATTATGATCAAAAATGGTGGTTACTACAGACAGAAATTTTATGTTTCAATGGAAAACTGTAACATGACCGGGCATGGTGGCACATGCCTATAATTCCAGCACTTTGGGAGGCCAGAAGTTCAAGACCATCCTGGGCAACGTGGTGAACCCTGTCTCTACCAAAAATACAAAAATTAGTTGGGCATGATGGCATGTGCCTGTAGTCTCAGCTAATCAGGAGGCTGAGGAGGGAAGATCATTTGCACCCAGGAGGTAGTGGTTGCAGTGAGCTGACATTGCACCTTTGCACTCCAGCCTGGGTGACAGAGCCAGACCCTGTCTCAAAAAAATTTTTTTAAAGGAAAACTATAGCCATTGTGGGTTATCAGATTCTAGTCTTGTTTCTTGTTTCTGGGCTATTTTTACCTCTTTGTAAACTAGATCCTGTCATCTGATGAATGATTCATGTGATAGTAGATCAGAGGTGGAGACATCAACGTTGTAGGAAAAGAAAGAGAGATCAGACTTTACTGTGTCTATGTAGAAAGGGAAGACATAAGAAATTCCATTTTGACCTGTACCTTGAACAATTGCTTTGCTGAGATGCTGTTAATTTGTCACTTTGCCCCAGCCACTTAGCCCCAACTTTGAGCTCACAAAAACATGTGTTGTATGGAATCAAGGTTTAAGGGATCTAGGGCTGTGCAGGATGTGCCTTGCTAACAAAATGTTTACAAGCAGTATGCTTGGTAAAAGTCATTGCCATTCTCTAGTGTCAATAAACCAGGGGCACAATGCACTGTGAAAAGCCACAAGGACCTCTGCCCTGGAAAGCTGGATATTGTCCAAGGTTTCTCCCCATGTGATTGTCTGAAATATGGCCTCATTGGATGAGAAAGACCTGACCATCCCCCAGCCCGACACCCATAAAGGGTCTGTGCTGAGGTGGATTAGTAAAAGAGGAAAGCCTCTTGCAGTTGAGATGGAGGAAGGCCACTGTCTCCTGCCTGTCCCTGGGAACTGAATGTCTCAGTATAAAACCCGATTGTACATTTGTTCAATTCTGAGATAGGAGGAAAACCTCCCTATGGCGGGAGGCGAGACATGTTGGCAGCAATGCTGCCTTGTTATTCTTTACTCCACTGAGATGTTTGGGTGGAGAGAAACACAAATCTGGCCTACGTGCACATCCAGGCATAGTACTTCCCCTTGAACTTAATTATGACATAGATTCTTTTGCTCACATGTTTTTTTGCTGACCTCCTTACTATCACCCTGCTCTCCTACCGCATTCCTCTTGCTAAGATAATGAAAATAATAAAAACTGAGGGAACTCAGAGACTGGTGCAGGTGCAGGTCCTTGGTATGCTGAGCACCAGTCCCCTGGGCCCACTTTTCTTTCTCCATACTTTGTATCTTATTTTTTTCTCAGTCTCTCATCCCACCTGATGAGATATACCCACAGGTGTGGAGGAGCAGGCCACCCCTTCATCTGCAACCCAATGTGGGTGCCTTTGTCTAGGGTGAAGATATGCTAAGAATGTGAGCATTGAGGACAGTGGATGAGAGATTCCTGAGTGCATCCACCGTCAGCCTTGCGGTAAACTTGTGCGCTCAGAGGAACCCAGGGTAACAATGGGGCAAACTGAAAGTAAATATGTCTCTTATCTCAGCTTCATTAAAATTCTCTTAAGAAAAGGGGGAATTAAAGCTTCTACAGAAAATCTAATTACACTATTCCAAACAATAGAACGATTCTGCCCATGGTTTCCAGAACAAGGAACTTTAGATTTAAAAGATTGGGAAAAAATTGGCAAAGAATTAAAACAAGCAAATAGGGAAGGTAAAATCATCCCACTTACAATATGGAATGATTGGGCCATTGTTAAAGCAACTTTAGAACCGTTTCAAATAGAAGAAGATAGCGTTTCAGTCTTTGATGCCCCTGAAAGCTGTGTAATAGATTGTGAAGAAGAGGCGGGGAAAAATCCAGGAAAGGAACGGAAACTTCACATTGTAAATAGGTAGCAGAGCCAGTAATGGCTCGGTCAATGCAAAATGTTGACTACAATCAATGACAGGAGGCAATATATCCTGAAACATTAAAATTAAAAGGAAAAAGTCCAGAACCATTGGGGCCATTGGGGCTAAAACCACGATGGCCACCTCCTCCTCAGCCGAGTAAGTGCTGGGGGAGGTAGCGTGAAACTAGGCTCGCTGCGACTTGGCTCCAGGCACTCATTATTGTCCAACCTACCGTTCACTATGGTGAAGGAGGAATTCAGACTCACCCTGCAGCTTCCTGTATAGGTCAAACAGTGGCCGCTCCCTAAGGAAAAGTTCGGGGTGCTACATAAAATAGTTAAAAAGCTATTTTAAAAAGGACATGTTTCACCCATTTTCTGTCTTTAGAATTCTTCTGTGTTTGTAATTCAGAAAATATCAGGCAGATGGCTCATGCTAACTGACCTAAGAGCGGTTAATGCGGTAATTCAAACTATGGGGTCTCTCCAACTCGTGTTGCCTTCTCCAGCCATGATCCCCTCTAATTATAATTGATCTGAAGGATTGCTTTTTTACCATTCCTCTGGCAAAACCGGATTTTGAAAAATTGGCTTTTACTATGCCAGCCATAAGTAATAAAGAACAAGCCACCAGATTTCAGTGGAAAGTGTTACCTCAGGGAATGCTTAATTGTGTAACTATTTGTCAGACTTTTGTAGCTCAAGTTCTTCAACCAGTTAGAGACAAGTTTTCAGACTGTTATTCATTATGTTGATGATATTTTGTGTGCTGCAGAAACAATAGACTAATTGTTACACATTTCTGCAGACAGAGGTTTCAAACGCAGGCCTAACAATAGCATCTGATAAGATTCAGACCTCTACTCCTTTTCGTTATTTGGGAATGCAGGTAGAGGAAAGAAAAGTTAAACCACAAAACATAGAAATAAGAAAAGACACGTTAAGAACATTAAATGACTTTCAAAAATTGCTAGGAGATATTAATTGGATTCAGCCAACTCTAGGAATCCCTACTTATGCCATGTCAAATTTGTTCTCTATCTTGAGAGGGGACCTGGACTTGAATAGTAAAAGAACATTAACTCCAGAGGCAGCTAAAGAAATTGAATTAGTTGAAGAAAAATTTCAGTCAGCACAAGCAAATAGAATAGATCACTTATCCCCACGCCAACTTTTGATTTTTGCTACTACACATTCTCCAACAGGCATCATTGTTCAAAATACAGATCTTGTGGAGTGGTCATTCCTTCCTCACAGTACAGTTAAGACTATTACATTGTACTTAGATCAAATGGCTACATTAACTGGTCAGGCAAGACTACAAATAGTAAAATTGTGTGGAAGTGACCCAGATAAAATCATTGTTCCTTTAAACAATGAAGAGGTTAGATAAGCCTTTATCAATTCTGGCGCATGGCAGATTGGTCTTGCTGATTTTGTGGGAATTATTGATAATCATTACCCAAGAACAAAAATCTTCCAGTTTTTAAAATTGACTATTTGGATTTTACCGAAAATTAACAGACATAAACCTTTAGAAAATGCTCTGATGGTGTTTACTGATGGTTCCAGAAAGGGAAAAGTGGCTTACACCAGGCAAAAAGAATGAGTCATTGAAACTCAATATCACTCAGCTCAAAGAGCAGAATTGGCTGCTGTCATTTCAGTGTTACAAGGTTTTAATCAGCCTATTAACATTGTTTCAGATTCTGCATATGTAGTACAGGCTACAAAGGATGTTGAGACAGCCCTAATCAAATACAGTATGGATGATCAGTTGAATCAGCTGTTTAATTTGTTACAACAAACTGTAAGAAAAAGAAATTTCCCATTTTATATTACTCATGCTTGAGCACATACTAATTTACCAGGGCCTTTAACGAACGCAAATGAACAAGCTGACTTGCTAGTATCATCTGCCTTCATGGAAGCACAAGAACGTCATGCCCTGACTCATGTAAATGCAACGGAATTAAAAAATAAATTTGATATCACACGGAAAGAGGCAAAAAATATTGTACAACATTGTACTGAGTGTCAAGTCCTACACTTGGCCACTCAGGAGGCAGGAGTTAATCCCAGAGGTTTATGTCCTAATGCATTAGGGCAAATGGATGTCACACATGTACCTTCATTTGGAAAATTGTCATTTGTCCATGTGACAGTTGATACTTATTCACATTTCATATGGGCAACGTGCTAGACAGGAGAAAGTACTTCCCATGTTAAAAGACATTTATTATCTTCTTTTGCTGTCATGGGAGTTCCAGAAAAAAGTAAAACAGATAATGGGCCAGGATACTCTAGCAAAGCATTTCAAAAATTCTTAAATCAGTGGAAAATTACACATACAAGAGGAATTCCTTATAATTCCCAAGGACAGGCCATAATTGAAAGAAATAATAGAACACTCAAAGCTCAATGGGTTAAACAAAAAAAGGAAAAAGAGAGTAAGGAGTATAACACTCCCCAGATACAACTTAATCTAGCACTCTATACTTTAAAGTTTTTAAACGTATATAGAAATCAGACCACTACTTCTGCAGAGCAACATTTTACTGGTAGAAAGAACAGCCCACATGAGGAAAAACTGATTTGGTGAAAAGATCAAAAATAATACATGGGAAATAGGTAAGGTGATAACATGGGGAGAGGTTTTGCTTGTGTTTCACCAGGAGAAAATCAGCTTCCTGTTTGGATACCCACTAGACATTTGAAGTTCTACAATGAACCCATCAGAGATGCAAGGAAAAATGCCTCCGTGGAGACGGAAAACCCTCACTCGAGCACCATCAACTCACCAGGTGAACAAAATGGTGATATCAGAAGAAAAGATGAAGTTGCCATCCACAAAGAAAGCAGAGTTGCTGTCCTGGGCCCAGCTAAAGAAGCTGACACAGTTAGCTGAAAAAAGCCTGAAGAACACAAGGGTAACACAAACTCCAGAGAATATGCTGCTTGCAGCTTTAATGATTGTATCAGTGGTGGTAAGTCTCCCTATGTCTGCAGGAGCAGCTGCAGCTAATTATACCTACTGGGCCTATGTGCCTTTCCCACCCTCAATTCAGGCAGCCACTTGGATGGATAATTCTATTGAAGTATATGTTAATAATAGTGCATGGGTACCAGGCCCCACAGATGACGGTGGCCTTGCCCAACCTGAAGAAGAAGGAATGATGATAAACATTTCCGTTGGGTATCATTATCTTCCTATTTGCCTGGGGAAAGCACCAGAATGCTTAATGCCTGCAACCCAAAATTAGTTGGTAGAAGTAACTACTGTCAGTGCCATTAGTAGATTTACTTATCACATGGTAAGTGGAATGTCACTCAGGCCACAGATAAACAATTTACAGGACCCTTCTTATCAAAGATCATTACAATGTAGGCCTAAGGGGAAGCCTGGTCCCAAGGAAATCCCCAAAGAATCAAAAAGCCCAGAAGTCTTAGTTTGGGAAGAATGTGTGGCTGATACTGCAGTGGTACTACAAAACAATGAATTCGGAACTATTATAGACTGGGCCCCTCGAGGCCAATTATATCATAATTGTATGGGTCAGACTCAATCGTGTTCACAGGTCCCATCCATCTGGCCCATTAATCTGGCCTATGATCGTGATTTAACTGAAAGCCTGGACCAGGTTCATAGAAGGTTAGAATCACTCTATCCATGGAAATGTGGTGTGTAAAACCCCCTTATATGCTATTTGTAGGAATCATAGATCTTAAACCAGATTCCCAAATTATAACCTGTGAAAACTGTAGATTGTTTACTTTCATTGATTCAACTTTGGATTGGCAGCATCGTATTCTGCTAGTGAGGGCAAGAGAGGGCATGGGGATCCCTGTGTCCATGTACCGACTGTGGGAGGCTTCCTCATCCATCTATATTTTAACAGAAGTATTAAAAGGAGTTCTAACTAGATCCAAAAGATTCATTTTTACTTTGATTGCAGTGATTATTGGTCTTATTGCAGTCACAGCAACTGCTGTGACTGCTGGAATTGCTTTACACTCCTCTGTTCAAACTGCAGAATATGTGAATAATTGGCAAAAGAATTCCTCAAAATTGTGGAATTCTCAGACCCAAATAGATAAAAAATTGGCAAACCAAATTAATCATCTTAGACAAACTGTGATTTGGATGGGAGATAGGCTCATGAGCTCGGAATATCTTTTTCAGTTACAGTGTGACTGGAATACTCCAGATTTTAGTATGACATCTCGAGCTTATAATGAATCTGAACATCATTGGGACATGGTTAGATGCCATTTACAAGGAAGAGAAGATAATCTTACTTTAGATATTTCAAAATTAAAAGAACAAATTTTTGAGGCATCAAAAGCCCAGCTAAATCTGGTGCCAGAAACTGAGGTAAAAGCTGTTGATAGCCTCACAAATCTTAACCCTGCCACTTGGGTTAAAGCCATTGGAAGTTCCACTATTGCAAATTTTATATTAATCCTTGTATGTCTGTCCTCTCTATTGCTAGTCTACAGGTGTACCCAGCAGCTCCGGAGAGACAGTGACCAGCGAGAACGGACCATGGTGACCATGGCGGTTTTGTCAAAAAGAAAAGGGGGATATGTAGGGAAAGGAAAGAGAGATCAGACTTTACTGTGTCTATGTAGAAAGGGAAGACATAAGAAACTCCATTTGACCTGTACCTTGAAAAATTGCTTTGCTGAGATGCTGTTAATTTGTCACTTTGCCCCAGCCACTTAGCCCCAACTTTGAGCTCACAAAAACATGTGTTGTTTGGAATCAAGGTTTAAGGGATCTAGGGCTGTGCAGGATGTGCCTTGCTAACAAAATGTTTACAAGCAGTATGCTTGGTAAAAGTCATTGCCATTCTCTAGTGTCAATAAACCAGGGGCACAATGCACTGTGAAAAGCCACAAGGACCTCTACCCTGGAAAGCTGGATATTGTCCAAGGTTTCTCCCCATGTGATTGTCTGAAATATGGCCTCATTGGATGAGAAAGACCTGACCATCCCCCAGCCCCACACCCATAAAAGGTCTGTGCTGAGGTGGATTAGTAAAAGAGGAAAGCCTCTTGCAGTTGAAATGGAGGAAGACCACTGTTTCCTGTCTGCCCTGGGAACTTAATATCTCGTTATAAAACCCAATTGTACATTGTTCAATTCTGAGATAGGAGGAAAACGGCCCTATGGCGGGAGGCGAGACATGTTGGCAGCAATGCTGCCTTGTTATTCTTTACTCCACTGAGATGTTTGGTTGGAGACAAACAAATCTGGCCTACGTGCACATTCAGGCATAGTACTTCCCCTTGAACTTAATTATGACATAGCTTCTTTTGCTCACATTTTTTTTGCTGAGCTTCTTCTTATTATCACCCTGTTCTCCTACCACATTCCTCTTGCCAAGATAATGAAAATAATAATCAATAAAAATTGAGGGAACCCAGAGACTGGTGCCAGTGCAGGTCCTTGTTATGCTGAGTGCCGGTCCCCTGGGCCCACTTTTCTTTCTCTATACTTTGTCTCTGTGTCTTATTTCTTTTCTCAGTCTCTCATCCCACCTGATGAGATAAACCCACAAGCGTAGAGGGGCAGGCCACCCCTTCAAATGTAAACTTATGTTTAGTTTAATATGGAGACACACAGTTCTACATAGAAAACTTTAAAATTAGGTGTGTATAGGTAGGTTAGATACACACATATATTCCTAGCATTGCTAATGAAGGACAAGATACAATGTACTCATTCAGCAGCCAGATGTAAGTTTTCCTACCATTCTGAAAGGAATCAGGCTCTTTGAAGAAATGTCTGATACTAGAACTGGGACAGTAAATATAGGAGCCAGGATAATCTTGAAGTATCAGAAAGTAATTAAGTACTAAAAAAATTGAAATATATCAAAGAAAAATAAGAGCCAATAATAAAAGCTACCAATGGCCAACACAGGAATGAATTGTGCAACACAATGCTGCAGTGTTGAATAATAACTAAAGCTGAAAGTAATTATCTAGGTGTCTGTATTTGTATACATAGGTGATTAAGCAAATGGAGTTGCATAGAAATCTCCTTTGCAAAAGAATTCCAAATAATTGATGTAGACACTCAGCCATCAAGAAGGTGGAGCCAACGCCTCACTCCATAAGTGTGGGCTCTGCATAGTGACTTGCTCCAAAAGAACACATGCAGTATTGACAAGGAGAAAAAATAACTTCACAGTGGAGAAACCTGACAAACAGTAGCTCTGCCAAATGATCCAAGCGAACATCAAAGATGACAGTTCACCTTGAGAACATGAAGTGACAATGGGGGACATTCTACAAAATTCCTGACCAATCCTCCTCAGTACTATCAAGGTTATCAAGAGATGGAAAGCCTGACACACTGTCACAGCCAGGAAGAGCCTACGTGATGACTACATGTCATGCGGGGTCCTGGATGGGATCCTGGGTCAGAGTAAGACAGAACTAAGGGAGTCCAAATGAAATATGAACTTTAGTTAATAATAGCTTATCAGCCAGGTGCAGTGGCTCAAGCCTGTAATCCCAGCACTTTGGGAGGCCGAGGTGGGCGGATCACGAGGTCAGGAGATCGAGACCATCCTGGCTAACACAGTGAAACCCCGTCTCTACTAAAAATACAAAAAATTAGCCAGGCGAGGTGGCGGGCGCCTGTAGTCCCAGCTACGTGGGAGGCTGAGGCAAGAGAACGGCGTGAACCCCGGGAGGTGGAGCCTGCAGTGAGCCAAGATCGCGCCACTGAACTCCAGCCTGGGAGATAGAGCAAGACTCCATCTCAAAAAATAAAATAAAATAAAATAAAAAATAAAAAAATAAAAAAAAGCCTATCAGTATTGGTTCATTAACTGTGACAAATTATGTAAGATATTAATAAGCCATGTGAGACACACTGATAGAAGATGTTAATGAGAGGAAACTAGGTTGCGGCTACATGGCAAATCTCTGCTTTTTTTTTGGCAATTTCTGTGTAAGTAAAAAAAGATGTAAAATAAAACTTTATTTAAAACATTGTTATATTTTTTAATGCTTCCTTGTTTAATTATTTATGCTGTGAATTACTAGTAATTGACATTGTTAACTAATCCTGTTTTTTTAAGTAAGAGCATTATGGCACAAAAAATTAAACAGTGCAGACTGATACATAAATCAAAACAAATGTTCTTTACATGTTTTCTGTTACAGTAGTAACAGGTATGTGTAAGCTTCATTATCATATTTTTTCTTGTGCTGTGGTTGTGTCCTGGGTTCATTCTCTAAAATGCTGATCACCTTAGACCAGGAAAAAAATAAACTTACAGACTCTGTTTCAATTCATGGCTAAATATTTTCAAAAGAGTGACTTTGTAAAAATACGTTCCAATGGCAAATTCATTCATTGTGATGAGATCACTTATTCCAAAGACTTCTTGTCTTTATTTTGTTCCCATGCCTACCTTTTAGCCATAATACAACAGAATCAAATGTTGGCCGTTGGGAAAAAATATTCAAAGAAAGAAAGAATGTGAACAGAACTTACAACCATGAAGATTCAATGTTTTACCACAATGCTTTCTAAAACAGAAGAGTGTAAAAGGATATTCAAAGTCAATTTCCTCGGCGAGGCTTTGCAGAAAATGAGGAAACTAGAGAAACAAAAATGGCAGGACATTCTACGGGTGATTTTCGATGTTGCTATGTTTTATGGGAAAAAAATACTTTACCTTTTAAAGAATCACAAAGAATTATTGGGAACCCAAACTCTGGAATGTTTGCAAATTTAATTGAGCTTCTATGTAATTATGTCTATGTAGCTAGGCATGAAGTTGATGGTTTTTTAAAAATCTATGTCTTATTTGTGCAATAAACTACCCAATAAATAATTAATGCTCATAGGAAAACATGTTGGATTTGTGAAGGGAAAATAAATCTTGGGGACCCAAAATCACAAAGCTAAAAGGAAAAGTCAAGCTGGGAACTGCTTAGTGCAAATCTACCTCCCATTCTATCCAAAGTCACCCATCTGCTCACCAAGATAAATGCATATCTGATTGTCTCATTTGGAGAGGGTAATCGGCAACGCAAAATAATGAAACCATTTGTCCCTTACCTACCTATGACCTGGAAGCCCCCTGTCTTGCCTTCTTTTCAAGTTGTCTCACCTTTCTGGACTGAACCAATGTACATCTTACACATATTGATTGATGTCTCATGTCTCTCTAAAGTGTATAAAGCCAAGCTGTGCCACGACCACCTTAGGCCCATGTTGTCAGGACCTCCTGAGGAGGCCTCATGGGCATGCATCCTCAAACTTGGCAAAATAAACTTTCTAAAAAATCTGAGAGCTGTCTCAGATTTTCAGGGTTCATACATGTAATGTAGGATGTCAATGTTTATAAAACAGACATTATTCTGTCTACTATTACAAATATGCTGCCAATTAACCTTAGGCTTTCTCAACAAAATGAAAAATGATGAGGTACAAACAGTATATGTAAACTTAAATAATGTTGCAAGTTTTAATATGCCTACTTTTCAATTTTTCAATACTATTTTTACTACTTTAACACTGTAAGAAAAATGAGTAATTAAAACATGAATAAAAGTGTTTACAAGGGTTGCACGTGTTTCCTCCAGCCTCTGCCCATCCCCAGCTTTCATCCCAACGGTGCTGATGGTGACTCTAAGCATTGCTCCTTTCTCTATATCAAGATATCTCCCCAGAAACAAGCCCAAATCTTACCATATGTTCTGGCACGCTATGATGATGAGCAGTGGTGAGCAGCTGAAGCCTCAAGGAAGGGATGCTTTTGTAAAACAAGACTTGTAGAATATAACTTGTGAAAGTAAAGCCTATGGCAGAGTTCGTCCTCAGCACACGGGGAGCAGACAGGAAGCTTTTGCCTCACCTTCCTCAAAGGCCTGCAGCCACGTCTCCACAGGTCAGTCTTAAGGACAATGAAACTCTGGTCTTCACTGTAGACACGCTACCACTGTAGACATGCTCCAAAGCCATGGTGACCCACCTTTGGGTGGGTCCTGAGGAGAACAAAGCTCTGGTTCTAATCCTAATCCTAACCCTGTCCCAAGACTTTGACCCTGAACCTAAACTCTGATCCCTACCCTGCTCCCTAATTCTCACCCTTACTTTGACCCTGACTTTGATCTTGACCCTGATCATGACCCCACCTCTAACCATACTTCCAGCCCTGACTCTGACCCAGATCCCAACCCTAACCCTAACGCTATTATTATCTTTATGATCTATCTCTAATCTTACCCTCTAGCTCTAAATAGCTGTACCCAACAGCACTTTTAAATTATTTAACTTCTTTTCCTTGAATTCTCTAAGGATATCCTAAAGGAGATGTCATTATGTATTTTGCATTCCCTCTAAGTGGTATGGCTTCAGATGTGAAGTTCTAATCCTTTGCAAGACATAAAAAGTTTGGAGGGTAATAGTACTGGGTTGTTAGGGATGCATGTTGGCATTCATGATAGTCATTGGTGCTGTTCTCCAAATATTTTCAGTTCATTTTTTATGAATGCATTCTGACTGTTCCATCCTACCTACTTAAATTTTTGCATGGCCACATGACTTTTTTGTTTGTTTGTTTGTTTTTTGCCAATGGAGGTGAGATGAAATAACATGTCACTTTTTCAGAAGAGATCTCCAAGAAACAGAGTTCTATTCTGCATGCTTTTTTCTCTTTTCTATAGCAATGGGGATCTTATTGATGGTCCCTCCTTCGGTCTGGATTCCTGTGTTAGGATGACACAGCACAGAGCTACCTCTCACCTGACCCATGATGAGATGTAAATAAATGACGAAGATTTTTGACCCACTGAAATTTGGAGGTTGTTTGTCACCACAGTTTAACCTAGCCCCCATTGACTGATGCAGGGCTGAAGAATGAGTCCAAACTGGATCTGGACAAGACATGTGAAGAGCACTCCAGGCTGAGTAAAATTCAAGTGTTGTCTGAAAGATAACAGTGAGCACAATATGTTATTGGGGTGGGTGTGGGATAAATAAGGTATATCAGGTGAGAATAATGAGAAACTCAACTTTAAAAGATGGTGCTGATTTGGACTGTGGAGAGATCCAAATGCTCTGCTTAGCATTTGACATTGTGATGGATGAACCACTAATTAAGAGCCCAAAATGAAGGCTTGGGGTAAACATCTGAGGGTGTCTAATATCCCAACTTTTCATCCTAGAATGGGCAGAGTCCTTGACCCCCTTCTAGGGAGACTTCCAAAAGAAAAAAGACCTGCATTTCTTCAACAACGCACACTGAGAGACTTTCCTGCTCTTTTGACATGTGGCTAACACTCCTCACCTTTCATTCTGTCATCAGTGTTTCAGGGAAACACCTTTAACTCTCTATGATTTACAGGTTATTAAATGGCCCTTATAATTCCCTCCAGGGGTGGAAAACACTAATGATGATGGTGTCTGAGCTCACAGCAGCAAGCAGGCATGTGTGTTCAGCAGCCATGTGGCTCATTGCTAGGAGCTTACTAAATAAAATATTCTACAACATTGCTTAACACAAGGGGAGACGCTCCTGACTCAGAGGGTTTAATTGCTCACCTACTTCTTTTTCTGCCCTCTTGGGCTCCTAAAATGAAAAGAGCACTGGGGTGATAAATTGAGTCAAAGGGGTGCCAGCCGCATCAGAGCAAAATAGATTCCTAAAAAATCCCTGGCCTAAGATGACAGCCTTGGCTGGATACATTTGAATGTGCTGATAGTGGACATGGTAGAGTGAAGGTGGTTGAAATCTTCATATTAAAGAACTTCCACCCAGATTGCAAGAAAAGAGAGAGGAATGGAGATGGCAGCACGAGTTCCTACAATAAAAGCAGATGTTTTGAGATCAGTTATATTTGTTCTGAAAAAAATACAGAAACCAAAGTTTAGCCTGAGGCTACAATTAATTGGGCAACAAGCGAGAGGCACATATGGCATAGACAGATTTAAACATTTCTCCCTTATATTAATACAAGTACTAAAATTACAAATATATTGATTCCAAATAAAACAAATATTTAAAAAACATAAATATTTTAGCATGTTTATGGAATCTACAGTAGTTTTTGAAGGAGATCTCACAAACAGGTTTGGTTTTTGAAGATTTGAACTGATGGTCTAGAGAATTCATTTCATTCCAGAGAAAGAAAGAGATGAATTTCTTAGGTTCCTTCAGGAATGTGTCTAGCTTTGCCTAATCTTTGTTTGAACTATGGATGCAGCAGAAGAAAACATGAGGATTTCACAGATTTAAGGTGTGAATGGGCTACAAGAGGCAATTGGAAATTCTTTGTCATTGAAATGACAAAGGCTGCTGTGAAAAAAGCAGAGAAAGGGAATTTTTTTTAAAAAAAGCAAACAACAAAAACAAAAACCCCACAAAAAAGCAAACAACAAACAAACAAAAAACAGAGGAAGTATTCAAAACACACTGGGCTGTGACTGCTTCCAGGAATGGGCTACAAGAGGCAATTGGAAATTCTATTTGCTTTGCAACTGTGAGTTTTCCAGCCTGCTTCCTTTCTAAAGTATATTACTTTGTTTTTGGTTCATGAAGTTATCCATTTCTGTTTTCTGGAACAGCTATGTATTTTCTTTATCTATCATCTATCTATCCACCTGCCTATCATCTATCTATCTATCTATTTACTATCTATCTTTTCTACCTTTCGCTATCAAGACCTGGGGTCAAGCAGGATAGAATTCCAGTGTATGTTCACTCTACCATTTAAAAGAAGAGCTCTTGTAGGCGTTCTCCAACACATCATAAACCTGAGCTTTCTAAAACAGGGTGTGGCAAACTACCATGCATGGGCGATGTCTGACACAGTCTGCATTTGTAAGTAAAGATGTACTGGGACACAGTGTCATGCATGTGTTATATAATGTCTCTGGCTACTTTCATGGTATAATGGAATAGCTGAGTCATTGAGAGAGGGACCATATGGCTTGGAAAAAAATAATTAACATTTAGCCCTTCGCAGAAAATATTTGCTGACTCTTCTTTTAAAAGGTCTCTGTTTAGAATGCTAACTATTGCCTTCTGGATAGAATCACTACTCTTTACCACAATCAACACAGCTTCAACCCTGCTTCTATATCCAGCCTCATCTATTATTTCCGCTCCTTCTCCTGATTTTCCTTCTGGCCGTGCTGATGGATTGTCAGTTTCCCAGATGTGCGAGAATCTCTCCTCCCTTCTTGACATTCTCATGCTTTCCCTCTGCCTCTCAAGAACTTCCTGTCCCATCTCTCATGACAAATCTCTTCTTCATTCTTTAAGATGCAACCCCCTTTTCTCTTTCCTTAAAGAAGTCTGTCTGGCTCTATTTTGGGTGATGTGCTCCTTCTGCATCTCCCAGAGCCAGCCTGTGTGTGTCAGCTACAGCATTTATTTGCATCTCTGTGTCATATATCACCAAATCTGCCTAAGCTTGTGTGAGTCACTGCATGACAACTTCAGCCTCCACCAGCATTGTCCTCACTAACCACGAGGCTTAGACATTTGTCCAGTATGCTCAGGGTTGTGGGGTGGTAGCAGTAACCAGCTGATGAGCATCATTTCTTACATCAGAATCAAACCTGTAAATCTCTGCCATTCGTAAGTATTTGGAGTTTAAAATTGGCATAAAGATTTTCCTTAAAATAAGAACAAATGGCTTGAGTAGGCTTTTGGAATATATGATACTTCTGTTGGTTCATTTTGGTGTTCAGCATTCCCACATGAACCTAAACACGACTCTGCTCTTAGTAGCTGTGCGACCCTGGGAAAGTCACTCAATCACCCTCAGCTAAATTTTGTTGTGTGAGAAATGGGAAGAGAGTTGTGATTTTTATTTAGTGAGTAATAACAAACAAAAGGCATTTAGCTTCATGGAACCTGGTATGTAGTAGATCCTCATGAAATACTAGCTCTGTTGATAAAACTAGACCGAAAAGACCTTTTGAAGTCAACAACAGTATCATGCAGTGAAGGATGAGATGAGAAGCTGCTGCTGCTGCTGCAGCCTGCAGCTCCTGGAGGCCCGTTTTGTCCATGATTTAGCAGGAATGCACTACCTTTACATGAGGAGACACTGCCCACAGGAACCAAGGCCATTCTTTGAAGACAAACATGTTTTAATAGACTTTGCATTATATAATAGTGTAATATAAATAATAATTTATTTACATTATTATGTTATGACTTTTGTACAGAGCTTTACACCTAGATATTCTGAAGTTGGTGGTCTGTGAGTGGCATCGAGTGATGACTGACACACTCTGACCTGGGGTAGAACAACACGTGTCCCTGCATTTGCTCAATTTCGGGGCATCACCACCTGCTTTCAAGAGTGTGTTTTCCTATCCTCCTGAGTTTTGCCCACTTAAGCAATGGTTTTGCTGTGATAAACAATTACACTATTTATCAAAATATTACTTTGGAGATTACTGGTTCACATAGTTAATTTTCAAGTTTTCTTAAAATATCAGGCCCTTAGCTAATGTCAGTGGCTCCAAGGATGAGAAGCTAAAAACACCTTTTTTTTTTTTTTTTTGGCCAAGACAAAAAAACAACACATTTCAAACTTTACTGTCTCATGCTAGTCCCTGGATAATTAGAAGTGAACACACTCCCCTCCCAGCCCAATCACAGCTAGTGAACAACCAAGATCTCCTGCAGGTGCCTTTGCCTTGGCTTTGTGAGCCTGGAGTTGCTGGCTGGCACTGGGCAGCAGACAGCAGAGCTGGTCCCATTTCTCCATGCTTTCCCCACTCTTTGGGGGACATGGGCACATTGAACAACCTGGGTCCTCACCTGGCGCTGACTGGGAAGCTATTTGATGTCCGACTCAATGTGAACTTCTGATTTGAAAGGAGAGTATAGGTCACCCGGCCCCACTTGCTCATTTTACCAAGAATGAAAATAAGGATCTATTCCAGACATGAGAGTACACATTGTAAGGCTGTGCAAGCTTGATGCACTTGTATCCACTCAGCACACACTTACTGAGTGCCAAGTGTCTCCAGCATGAAAGGTGCTCTAGTTCCTGGGGTTCAACCCTCCACAGAGGACAGCAGCACCTCAAGGGACAGAGGTGCAAAGAGCAATGTGGGGGCCCTTCTGCTGGAGAGGTGGCTAGGGAGGTCCTTAGAGGAAGTGACACCTGAGCTCTTCTCTGACGGGTGAAGCTGAATTACTTGAAGCTTACGGCAAAGAGGTGTCCAGGGAAGTGGAGCCTGTGAGCCAAAAGCATGAGCATAATGACTTGTCCAGAGAAGTGTAACAAGTTCCATATTGTTTTATGCCAAATCTGCACAAGAGTCACCAAAGGAAAGAGCAGGATCCTGGAGCCAGGGCCTTGGATTTCACCCGCTGGCAATGGGAATGTTCACTGGGAATTTTGGGGGGCAAAACATGAAAATGTTTCCTCTTAGCTCCAATTCTCTATCTCTCTGTCTCTTTCTGTCCCTCTCTCTCTCCCTTATATTTAATTTTTGTATTATCCTAAGAAAACACAGATGTCTCAGGCATGGGGTTTAGCAGCCTGCCTCTTTCTGGATGACCAGGGGAGCACTTTGGCCTCTGTGACCTTATTTACAATAATTCACGAATCTTGCAAAAAAAAAGTCATGGTAGCAGAGGTTAGAAAATCTCCTAGTGTTCCTTCTGACACTTTGAATTTATGATTAATATGTTTAATCTTCATCTTCTGAAAAGTCACCAGTTACACAGTGAGGACCATAAAGGGAGTCTGTTTCTGTGGTTTGTGGCTTCAACAGTCAGCAGTTTTGCAGCAACAGCATTGCATGTGGGTTTTAGGCTGACGATGCTCAACAGTGGACAATTCTCTTCACCTGCCTGGGCCCCACGGCCCGCCCTTCCATACAGTGCAGGGTCACAGCTGAGCTCTCCGAGACATCTCACAGGGCCTCGGCTTCTGAAGTATCAAGTGTCTTCTAGGTGAAGATTTGGTCTCATAGCCTTCGTGGCTTCTTCCAGGTAACCGTTGGTTTTATGACCTAACCCTGGTATATGTGTGACATATGTGTGAATGTGCTCCCTGTGGCAGAGCTGAGGAAGGACTCAGTCATCACAGATGCCAAAAGGCAAATGCAGTGTGCTTTTTTCCAACGCCTCCAGTCTTGTATTATTTTTACCCATCAGCCCATTTGAAAAAGAAAAAAAAAGCCTCCTCTTAGAATTAAATCCCCTCTGGAGATAATGAGCATTTTTTAAATCTTTCATTTTTTTTTAGTCGCATTTGCTCCCACTTCCTGCCAGGATCCACTAGAGGGCAGAGACACCCGTGTGTATTAGTGTGGCACTTGCTGAGTCATAATAAAAACAGATACCCTGCCCTCCCGGAGCAGAACTCCAGTGCCGGGGCCAGCAGCAGCAAGTAAGAAAACCTTGGTTTCTGTATCTGCGTCAGCTACACAGTGCTTGCACACAGGAGGCATCAGCCAGTTTTCTCAGTTAAAGACACAGAAACAAAATGTGTCCTCACTACTTTTTGAATTTACCATGTTATCTAATGTTTTAACTTAATTGAGTGAATAAACTCCCTATGCATCTGGACACATGCATGGAAAATTCACAAACATTTCAAATCAAAACAGAGTATTTTGCAAAAAGAAAATTTCTTATATATGTGCATTTCACTTTTTTTTATCTTTTAGTGATTTTAATGTAATGAAATTGAAAACGCTGTGCTTCTAAAAGACTTTTTAAGGAGCACGGTATTTTTCCGTTAAAAAATTGGCAAATTATCTTCTACTATAGATAGAAGTTAATTGGCTGAGGGTAATAAACAGAAGATTAAAAAACAAACATTATCCCCTGATATTCTATCAAGGGCTACAGTGAATTACACACCCTGGCATGGGTTTGCACACCACGTGCTGGAAGCCAGCAGTCATGCAGGCCATGCTCTCCCACATTTGGAAAAGAAGCCCATGATTTGCAGATAACGTGACTGTATATTTAGAAAACCTCATCATCTCAGCCCAAAATCTCTTTAAGCTGATAAGCAACCTCACAAAGTCTCAGGACACAAAATCAATGTGCAAAAATCACAAGCATTCTTATACACAAATAACAGAAAAACAGAGAGCCAAATCATGAGTGAACAGTTCATGAGCAATTCACAATTGCTTCAAAGAGAATAAAATATCTAGGAATCCAACTTATAAGGGATGTGAAGGACCTCTTCAAGGAGAACTACAAACCACTGCTCAGCGAAATGAAAGAGGGTACAAACAAATGGAAGAACATTCCATGCTCATGGTTAGGAGGAATCAATATTGTGAAAATGGTCATCCTGCCCAAGGTAATTTATAGATTCAATGCCATTCCCATCAAGCTACCAATGACTTTCTTCACAGAATTGGAAAAAAACTACTTTAAAGTTCATATGGAACCAAAAAAGAGCCCGCATTGCCAAGACAATCCTAACACGGAAGAACAAAGCTGGAGACATCACACTACCTGTATTCAAACTATACTACAAGGCTACAGTTACCAAAACAGCATGGTACTGGTACCGAAACAGAGATATAAACCAATGGAATAGAACAGAGCCATCAGAAATAATACCACACATCTACAAGCATCTGATCTTTGACAAACCTGAGAAAAACAAGAAATGGGGAAAGGATTCTCTGTTTAATAATTGGTGCTGGGAAAACTGGCTAGTCATATGTAGAAAGCTGAAACTGGATCCCTTCCTTACACCTTATGCAAAAATTAATTCAAAATGAATTAAAGACTTAAATGTTAGACCTAAAACCATAAAAACTCTAGAAGAAAACCTAGGCAATACCATTCAGGACATAGGCATGGGCAAGGAATTCATGTCTAAAACACCAGAAGCAATGGCAAAAAAAAAGCCAAAATTGACAAATGGGATCTAATTAAACTAAAGAGCTTCTGCACAGCAAAAGAAACTGCCATCAGAGTGAACAGGCAACCTACGGAATGGGAGAAAATTTTTGCAATCTACTCATCTGACAAAGGGCTAATATCCAGAATCTACAATGAACTCAAACGAATTTATAAGAAAAACAAACAAAAAACCCCATCAACAACTGGGTGAAGAATATGAACAGACACTTCTAAAAAGAAGATATTTATGCAGTCAAAAGACAGAAGAAAAAATGCTCATCCTCACTGGCCATCAGAGAATTGCAATTCAAAACCACAATGAGTTTTTTTAAACTATCCAGAAATGATCCACCTTGCTTTGGAAATTGAGATTACACTTGCATGGATAGTAAAGATAACCAGGTTACAGAGTACTCTTTCTCGTTACTGGAAAGCAACTTCAACAAGGTCCCAATTAAATTTGAATCAAGTTATTAGCTTCTATGGTTATGGTGCCTTGAACATCCAAGTATAATCCAGTAACAGAGGAAGATATTAAACTAACAGGTCATGGTTGAGTCAAGTAATTAAAACCCTAGGCAGAGCAGGAGGGAACTTCAGAAGGGTTGTTACATCCCAGAAGAACAGTTCTGAAGTACCCTGGAGACCTTTCTAATAACATAGCAACTAACAGTTCATCTAGCAATGAGGTACCTGATAACCGCACGGTGAACGTCTTTATAATGAGCTTTCTTGGCATACCCTATCCTCTTTAATCACCTACAATATACCCTAAGATGAGATTTTAATAACAGAAATAGGCACTTACTCAACAATACATCACTATGACTATTTTTGTAACTTACTGGTACAGAATAGAGCCTACTTCTTTATGACTCCAGATTGTGTCATTGATTTATTGGGATGTCAGAATTTCAACGAGTTGGATTTTTTTTTTTTCTTTTTGAGACCGAGTCTCTCTCTGTTGCCCAGGCTGGAGTGCAGTGGTGTGATCTCCACTCACTGAAACCTCCGCCTCCTGGGTTCAAGTGATTCTCCTGCCTCAGCCTCCCCAGGAATTGGGACTGCAGGTGTACACCATCACACCTGGCTATTTTTTTTTTTTTTTTTTTTGGTAGAGACGGGGTTTCACCATGTTGGCCAGCCTGGTCTCAAACTCCTGACCTCAAGTGATCCACCCGCCTCAGCCTCCCAAAGTGCTGAGATTACAGGCGTGAGCCACTGCACCCGGTCAGAATTATTTTAAATCAAGATGCTTGCCCTGTGACCTCAAACAACTCAAGACATTGGTTCTAGCTATCCTGTAGTTTTCCCTTGATTAATATTCACTTATTGCTTATTAAGGAAGATGCAAATAAGCATGCTGTTCCCAGCAGAAAGCATCACTACATCAAAGGTAGAAAAAAGAATCCTCCTTGACTTATGAGGACTAAATAAGAGACAAAGCAGGTAAAGATTCCTTTGTACAAGCTGAGAAAATGAATCATAGTAATGAATGAATAAGCCTGAGACAAATCAAAACAGCAAAGTATGAGGAAATATTTGGGGTAAATCACATGATGCCAAGGCAGCTTATACTTACCATATCTCACATAATGAACAGTGAGTCCAATACACACTGCCAGGACGATCAGGGATATGAAGATGATGAGGCCGATGAACCAGGGCTCCCAACAAACTCTTTTCCTAGCCCTCACCACATCTGGCCTAAGGAAGAAAGTAAATAGATCGAGTATTTCAGAGCATGCAACACATCCACTCCTTAGACAAAACAGATATTTTTGGGGAATAAAGGACATTCAGTTGGAGGGTTGTGTACTGTCTGGGTTTAGAGCACACCCTGGTTCTAGGCTGCTGAGGCCAATCCTGATTCTGACTCCTGTTTCTGGGCAAGTAGTTTGACTTTTCTGTGCTTCAGTTTCCTCATCCATAAAAGGAAGATGATAATGATAGTACCTATTTCATAAGATTAGGGTTAGGGCTAACAATGCCTGACATGTAGAAAGTGCAATATTAAATGTTATCTATCACTTGTTGAGCCAGCCATGTACTTGATATAGAGTTAGACACTCAGGAGCTATAGAAATATTTTAAGCCTTTTCCCTAGCACTCTAGAATCTTAAATAGCCTTTGAAATGTGTTACAGCTTGAAGCATACCAGGTTTCACATAGAGTTGCTAATTCTATTCTTCTAATTTTCTGATCTATTACCAAACCAAACTTTGAGGATACATAGAACAGACAACCAGAGGCCGCTTCCTAAAGAACCTGAGGTTTTGAGCTAATATTTACCTCTAAGCTTTAATGATGCTACAGGAGGCTGGACACGGTGGCTCACGCCTGTAATCCCAGCACTTTGGGAGGTAGAGGAGGGCAGATCACGAGGTCAGGAGATCAAGACCATCCTGGCTAACACCGTGAAACCCCGTGTCTACTAAAAATACAAAAAAAATTATCCGGGTGTGGTGGTGGGCGCCTGTGGTCCCAGCTACTCGGGAGGCTGAGGCAGGAGAATGGCATGAACCCAGGAGGCAGAGCTTGCAGTGAGCTGAGATCGCGCCACTGAACTCCAGCCTGGGCAACAGAGCGAGAAATATTATGTGAAATAATAAGTCAGAGATGACTAAGGAGTTTGAATACGATACTCTTATTTTAGATTTCTTGAGGCATTTACTATGCCAGTGTGTGCTGTGCTTTTTTTTTTCTAGAGTGCTGTCTGCTACATGAGGACTTGAGGAAAACATGATATTCTCCTGGAGGAGTACTGGGTGTTGAATCAGAAAAAGGAGAATTCTAAGTGCAGCCCTTTCCATAACAGATCTGCGACTTGGACAAATCATTTAAACTTCGAGCTCAATTTCTCCTTGTATCAGTAAAGAGTGGGATAACCATTCCATCTAAAGCACTTTGGGACCTAAAATTAGATCATGAATGTGTAAACAGCAAAGCATTTTACAAAAAATACTTTTTGTTTACAAAAATCAAGAACACTCTGTTTCCTGATGATATAGGATCAGGAAGTGATGATATTATCATGTTGGCCCCTGTCACACCATCATTACATCCTGTCTCTGGCTGGACACAAAATAAACAGCATTGGCACAGAAGTCAATGGTGTTATCATCGCTATACAATCCTGTCCCTGGGAAAGGAACTGAGATGTAGTGGAAGGCTCCAGGGACTCTGCTTGTTCTCCTGCCTTGTTCCTGTGATTTTTCCACAGGGCCGTAACCAGGGAAGCTTTATCTTACTCTTCCCAACCTTTCCCATCTCCAGTTTTCCCTTGAGTAGAATTCCAAACACCTGTTCCTAGAATGGCAATTACTGCAATATAAAAAGTCTTCTCCACAATGAGGTTACGTTTTACCTGCAACAGTGCCTAAGAAACCCGCAAAACTGCCTCCTGTTCCTTCATCCCTGAATGCTTGCTATTAATCTGTTGCAGAAGAAAGGAGATGCCTGTAACAGACGTAAGCAAAACTTTGAGGGGGAATACGGGGAGAGGAGGGTTTCTCAACTAATATCAAAACATGTCGGATGAAGAATATGAATGTGTGCTTGTAGAAAACATGAAATCATCAAAAGTATATGATTGTTATGTAGAATTGTGAAATATTAGACGCGTTCTATTTGTTCTGCAGTAAGTTTTTTGTTTTTTGTTTTTTTTTTTTTGAGACGGAGTCTCGCTCTGTCGCCCAGGCTGGAGTGCAGTGGCGCGATCTCGGCTCACTGCAAGCTCCGCCTCCCAGGTTCACGCCATTCTCCTGCCTCAGCCTCTCCAAGTAGCTGGGACTACAGGCGCCCGCCACTACGCCAGGCTACAGTAAGTTTTAATCAATACAAAAATGTAGACACTGCATCCATTCTATTGATGAGGTAGGTTTCATGTATTAACATTAAAAAGGTTAATGATAAGTTTTAATTTTAAAAAGTTATAGAATAATATGCATTCCATGTTTCAGTTTTTATAAATAAAACTATATACATGTGTGCATAACAAAATATATAGAAGACACAACAAATATTTATTAGTAAGAAGCAGAATAACATATAAGCAAGAAATTTTAATTTTAATTTACGGTTTTGTTTGTTTTGTGGTGGATTTTTTAAGAATAACATTATGGCTTTTGAATTAAAAAAGAGAGAGAGAGACGTAGGACGTTCTTAAAATATGAAAAAAAAAAACTAAGGAAGATTATAGATGTATTTTCATGGAATTTACATCACTGCAGTGTCCAAGGTACCACTGTGATTCCTTTTCTGACCCCCACCTTCCCACATTACTCACAACTATTTTAGTGACTTGCTGTCCTGGTTGGATAGAAGAAGACAAAAGGGATAACATGGGACAAAGAAAAAAGAGAATCCAGTCAAAAATACTTTGAATAAACAATTAAGAGATTATATTTCTGAGCCCTGCCACCAACTCACTTATTATATAGTCTTGTACACACAGATTCAATTATCTGTCTTAATTTCTCCATGTGAAAAACAAGGATAATAAGTCCAGACCCCTCCTAACCTAATGAGCTAGGTAGAGATAAAAATGATAAGGCCGTTTGGTACTTTGAGCTCCCAAGTGGAAAAATCATTGTACAAATAACAAGGATGATAATTATCATCACCATTATTTTAATTATTCGTAATAGTGGTAGTGACCACATTACTAAGATGTTTGTCATTTGAAACATTATTTGTTCTTTTCCCAGTCTGTATAGCATTGTTTTTCAAACTGATTCACACTATTTTTTTAGCTTTTTTGAGATATAATTGACCCTATTTCTTAATTACTTTTTATTTTCTCAGTAAGTGATTCAATACTGAATTCCTTCAAATTAGACGTGAAAAAAGTATGCTCAAAGAAAGTAGTAAAGCGAAGGCTTAAATTTATTTTACCTATCAACAGACATTTGTATAATTAACCTCCTCCTGAACATACGTAAACACTTGTCCAGTCTTTATTTCCATCTATCAAAACTTATGTGCACCTATTCATGTAAAATCACCTTCAGATAGACTGAATTCTAATAGCTTTAGTAATATCAAATTGCCTTCTTTATATGATTTTCTTTTCAATCTGGAGACATGTATAATTAGTGACAAGTCAAGTGAATATAACAGTTAAAGTATGCTTATGTTTTTTAGCCCCGAATTACCAGAAAACAAGCAATATGTTTAGAGCTGCATTATTATTATCACTTATTAATGTGTCATTTTTAGAATAGTGCTAAAAAAGAAAAGCAGCAGCAACAGCAAAAAGACAAGGGGAAAAATGTACTAAAAGTAATAATGACAAGTCAAGGCTCAGTGTTTCAAAGAAAAATTTACCAGAAGAAGCCTCTTCACAGCAATACCACCAATCAATAGTGGGTCTTTTAAAAAAAGAAAAATTATACTTTAAGCTCTGGGGTACATGTGCAGAATGTGCAGGTTTGTTACATAGGTATACACGTGCCGTGGTGGTTTGCTGCACCCATCAACCCGTCATCTACATTACGTATTTCTCCTAATGCTATCCCTCCCCTAGCCCCCCACCGACTGACAGGCCCCAGTGTATGATGTTCCATTCCTTGTGTCCATGTGTTCTCATTGTTTAACTCCCACTCATGAGTGAGAACATGCAGTGCTTGGTTTTCTGTTCTTGTGTTAGTTTGCTGAGAATGATGGTTTCCAGCTTCATTCGTGTCCCTGCAAAGAACATGAACTCATCCTTTTTTATGGCTGCATAGTATTCCCTGGTGTATGTATGCCACATTTTCTTTATCCAGTCTATCATTGAAGAAGAAAGGAGATGCGTATAACAGACATCACTGATGGGCATTTAGGTTGGTTCCAAGTCTTTGCTATTGTGAATAGTGCCGCAATAAACATACGTGTGCGTGTGTCTTTAAAGCAGCATGATTTATATTCCTTCGGGTATATACTCAGTAATGGGATCGCTGGGTCAAACAGTATTTCTGGTTCTAGATCCCTGAGGAATCGCCACACTGTCTTCCACAATTGTTGAACTAATTTACACTCCAACCAACAGTGTAAAAATGTTCCTATTTCTCCACATCCTCTCCAGCATCTGTTGTTTCCTGACTTTTTAATGATCGCCATTCTAACTGGCATGAGATGGTATCTCATTGTGGTTTTGATTTGCATTTCTCTAATGACCAGTGATGATGAGCTTTTTTTCATGTTTGTTGGCTGCATAAATGTCTTCTTTTGAGAAGTGTCTGTTCATATCCTTTGCCTACATTTTTATGGGCTTGTTTTTTTCTTGTAAATTTAAGTTCTTTGTAGATTCTGCATATTAGCCCTTTCTCAGATAAACAGATTGCAAAAATTTTCTCCCATTCTTCCGGTTGCCTGTTCACTCTGATGATAGTTTCTTTTGCTGTGCAGAGGCTCTTTAGTTTAATTAGATCCCATTTGTCAATTTTGGCTTTTGTTGCCATTGCTTTTGGCATTTTAGTCATGAAGTCTTTGCCCATGCCTATGTCCTGAAGGGTATTGCCCGGGTTTTCTTCTAGGGTTTTTATGGTTTTAGGCCTTATGTTTAAGTCTCTAATCCATCTTGAGTTAATTTTTGTATAAGGTGTAAGGAAGAGGTCCACTTTCAGTTTTCTGCATATGACTAGCCAGTTTTCTCAACACCGTGTATTAAATAGGGAATCCTTTCCTCATTGCTTGTTTTTGTAAGGTTTGTCAAAGATCAGATGGTTGCAGATGTGTGGCATTATTTCTGAGGCCTCTGTTCTGTTCCATTGGTCTATATATCTGTTTTGGCATATGTTACGTATTTGACAGTAGCTTAGCTCTTAGGATTGTGCCTGCTTATCCTGTCAACAAAAGTATTTGAGATGTGTTTTACTTTGTGAAAAGCCCAAACCAGCAAGCATTGGTAACATCATTCATCCTTCTCACACTTTCTAGAACAAGACTAGAAAAATATGCACAGTAGAATTAAAAAAGAATATTATATATATGTACATGGATTATATATTTTCATTGCTGTTTTTTAAAGAATAAATACAAGCAAATTATTCCATATAAAATTACAAATAACATATTTCTGCCTTATACACTGGAAGACAAAACACATCTATAAGTATCTAATAGCATCATCCAGGCCCTTGGGCTGAATTACAATGTTCGCATTCCATACCATAATAATTACGGCTAGTTCTCATAGAGAAGTTACAAAACCCAGAGTTTAACTATTTCTATTTAACGAACCATAAAACTTAAGTGGCAGTATCTTTCCCCTTCCTTTAAAAGGAGGTTGTGAAGATTGCATATGATATCAACAGACTTTGTTAGATAGGTGTACTACATAAATATTAGTGGCAACTCAACAGTAAGGAAGGTCTCTGACCTCCACTGTGATTATCATCAAGGTCTTTATTAAGTTCACAGCTAGATATGGTACAGCACAGGTGACTACAAACTGATATTTCAGTTGACACTTGGCCTAATCTCTAGAAATTTGCAGCTACATACAGATAGGTGAGTTGCAAAAAAATTAAAGATATTATTAAGTAATTAGTTATGGGTTTATAGACTTAAATTAAGCTACTGAAGTTTGAATTCTACTGATATAATTGCTTTCTTCTCCTCAAACCCTTTTTAGTTCAAGATAATAAATTGGCGTTATCTGAGTCAGCAACTTTATACGCAACAATATCCCACAGCAAAGTTAATGAGGGATGCCATTGCAGACAATCATAGGGAATTCTACACACTTCAAAGTGTGAAAGAAAAATAAGAATTGACAAGCAGTGTGCTGATATCATGGCAAGTGTATCAGAAGAAAATGATTGGGAAACCTGAGATAGAGACACTCTTGTGGCTGCTGATAGATAGCTTGAGACTTTCAGAAACTACCGAATCTTCCTGTTGACATTGTCTAGATGACTCCAAGAAAGTTTGCATGATACAATGGAAGTAGATCTAAACTGGAAAACCAGTAACGTATGTCTTAGTGTTAGTTCAAACAGATGAGAAATCTGAGAGCATATTCCACATCACACGAGTTCTAGCATCCCCTGAGCCCCAACTTGTATGATGTTGAGAGCTCTCCTTTTCTTCACATGTTAAAAAATCAGTGGAAATTTAAATTGATCTAAATGTTCTTCAATTGCCAACCAAGCTAATGTTCCATGCCTCACATAACACAAAAATATTAAATATCCTAATTAAAATTCAGCATTTATTGCCGGGTGCGGTGGCTCATGCCTGTAATCCCAGCACTTTGGGAGGCCGAAGCGGGCGGATCACGAGGTCAGGAGATCGAGACCATGGTGAAACCCCGTCTCTAATAAAAATACAAAAAATTAGCCAGGCGTGGTGGTGGGCACCTGTAGTCCCAGCTACTCAGGGAGGCTGAGGCAGGAGAATGGCGGGAACCTGGGAGGCAGAGCTGGCAGTGAGCCGAGATTGCGCCACTCTACTCCAGCCTGGGCCACAGAGCAAGACTCCGTCTCAAAAAAAAAAAATTCAGCATTTATTAAACAATCAGACTTCAGGTAATTTTTCAAATGCCTCATTTTTCTGTTGACTACAATGTCAGATAATTTGAAATAATTTGCAGTCAAACTAAGAGACTACAAGTTATTTGAAACGATCTAAGTACCATACCTGAGAAAGCCAGACTTTGAAAATCATACTTTACTACTTGCTTTGAGAAGTTGGTTAAGGGGTACAAAAGTATGGATAGAAGGAATAAGTTCTACTATTCAGTACAGTAGGGAACTTTTAGTTAACAATATCTTGTTGTGAATTTCAAAACAGCTAGAAGAGAACTGTAATATTTCCAACACAAGATGGTGATAGACATCCCAGTTACGTTGATTTGATCATTACACATTGCATACAAGCATCAAAATATCACAGATACCCCCAAAATATGTATAACTACTACGCATCAATTTTTTAAAATCTCTAGACCCTGATTAAATTGTGCCTGAATGTGACAGTTGGGCCACATGCTAACAGCCTGTTGTGTCCTCTGGCTTGCTGTTTCCTTAGAAAGCACTCTAAACCATACACTAAGAATTCTTTAGACAATCTAGAAATTTCTACATGTAACAAAATTCTATCTGAATTAATTCAGCAATGAAGAGAAATTGAAAAATGTATAGACCTTGTCAATGTTTAAATAATTCTTCCAAAATGAAAAGTGAGTTTTCTTGATTAAAGAATTTTCTGCCTGAGTTACCGACCTGAAATATATGTAAGAATTCAGTTTTAATTTTTGGATGGTACACAAAATTTATGAAATTTTTATTATATACTCACCTTGACAATTATGTTCTAATATATTGGTATTTAATAATAACATAGTAAAATAAGCTCAGGTTCATATTAGAATAAAGTAGGATTTCTGTGCTAATTAATACCATAAAAATTATAAGAAATGCATTATTTTACCCAAAAGAACAAATACTTTTAGTTACCAATGTCCATGTGTTCACTTCATATCTATATACTGATGACTACAAAATCCACAACTGCAGCTCAGCTCACTTGCCTACACTTCAGAACTATATATTGACCAGCCTATGTTCATCACAATGGGCTATACCTCTTACCGTTCAAACTTAATACAGCTGTACTAGAAACTCCTAGACGCCTATCCCAAATATTTATTCTTTTTTTCCTAATAACAGAAACCTTGATCTTTGGTTAGGCACACAGCCACCAGAAAAATCAAATAATGCCCCTTGTCTGTAAGAGTCAGCATGTGAATACTTTCTTTCCCATGGAGTCTCTATTTTGTCAGCTAGAATTCTAATGTGCATTTCACAGTTAGAATACATATGTGCTGGTGGAAGCAAAGGTTGCCACAGTAGACCAGGATTTGGAAGACACATAACCAAGCTGGTAGAACAGCACAATAGTGGGAGCCTAGACTCCTGATTATTTTGTGAACCTCCCTACTAGCTCTTCCCTGCCTATCTCCAGAATTGTTTCGCATTAAACAGAACAAAATTCCATTTTATGTAATCCCCTGTTACTCTGGGTTTCCTGTCACTCATAGCTAAATCCAATACTATTATAATATGCAAAACAGATTGTTGCAATCAAGGGAAATTGCCATTTTCACATAATGATCTTTGGGAAAAGAGGACATGAAGACACATATTTACTAATTCTCTTGCGAATTCTGTATATATGAAAGATGGTAAACTATTTTAACTTAATTTTCTCTAGCAGCATAATTTTGAGATACAATTAATTATAATATTAATATATCAGAAGACCAAGGTTCTAGTCAAGAGCCTCCTTGTAACAAGCTCTATGACTTCAAGCAAATGACTTCCATTTTCTTGTTTAGTGGATAAAGACTTGGGCTTAGGCATCCAACAGCTTGGGATTAGTCCTAAGTGCCTGTTACTAGCTAGGTGGCAGTAGGAAAGTTACTCACCCTCTCTAAATCTACATTTCCCCACCGACAAATGGAGATAATGATAGGACCTAACTCAGAAGATTCTTCTGAAGATTACATAAAGTAACACAAGGCAGATGGTACCATGCCAGGCACACAGTAAATACACCAAAAAAGTTGGCCATTTTCATTACTTCCTCTTTCATAATGAAAAATTAGTTTTAAGGTGGGTTGAAAAATCCACCCAGATGCCTCACATATGCCTAAGGGAATAAAAGGAAGGTAGAGGAAGCTTCTAGCCTCTATCCCACTCCACCCACAGCAATTCTGCTCCAAACATCAAGGGTCTGCATTAAGCTTCCAGTGCAAAAAGGGATTCAACTAGTAAAGAAAACTTTAAGAAGCATTCCTCTTCGGACCCATACAATTCAGAGACTTGAGTCAGGCAGCTGCCAATTGTCCTACAGTTTAGTACAAGAATTCAGTGCCCTGTTTTTAAAAGGCCAAATATAGCTTTATTGTTGAATCAAATAATGTATCCCCAAATGCCTAATAATGACTTGAATGTACTGTATAATTAAAAGATTGCTTTGAAATACTTTTAAAGTGTTCATTTATTATCTTTGGTATTTTCTGAATTAGGAAAGTTGAAACACTAAGATAAAGTAATTTTTTGAAAGCCAAGGTAAGTTATCTGTGCTTCACCAAAGAAGCACTTCTGATCCCAGAATCATGACCTGGCAGAAGACAGGACTAGAAAGCACAGGGCTGATGTGAGAACAGGTGTGCTCGGATTCCAGCTCTACCAGTCATTTAGCAGACACTTGGAAGTCTCAGTCTTCCTAATTTTTGGTTTCCCTAGCTGTAAAGTCACGGTAATATTAAAATTATCTGATTCTCAGGGTTGTAAAGTACTAAATGAGAAAACATATGTTGAAATTATATATGTAGCATATTTATGTCAAATAATATTTTTATTTTTACATTATGTACCCTCCCTAAATTTTACTACCAGTGACCTGACAAGATTTAATGTGAAGTAACTAATTTTAAATGGGCCATATATTTTCATACAAGCTTAAATGGGAATAGTAATAAAAATAACAATAATACGTCTTGGGTCACGTAGTCACCAGTGTTAATTTAACTCTTCTATTTGACTGTATTCACATCAGTATACAGGTGAAGTGGGAGGACGCACTCTATCTCTGTCTTGACTGACTCATCCATTCCTGTGGCCACAAGAAAATTATCTCATCTTTGAGCATTTTGTTCCCTTCCTTTAGAGAATGCAGAGAACAATGCTTCCTATCCGCTGGACTTAGAGGTCTACTTCAAAGATCATCCATAACAATGTTTCTTGAAAATGTAAATTTTTCATCTTTTAAGACAGTAAGTCAGTTCAATCAAAGTAGTAAAAGAACCACTTAGGCAGACAAAGGAGACATTGTGAGGGTGGTATAGCATTGTGATTAAGAGCATAGGCTTTGAAGTCAGATTGACCCTGGTTAACCATCAGTTCTGCCTTTTATTATTACCCCTGGGCAAAAAAAAATAATTACCTGTCTGAGCCTCATGTTTCTCATCTGTGAAATGAGTATGATAATATAACCATAGGTTGATATAAAGTTTAAATGCATACGATGTTTTAAGACAGTAGTTGGCAGATAGTACATGTGAAACTAAAGACAGCAATTATTATTTTGTCCTGCACTGACTCACAGTTCAACTTTAAACAAATTGCTAAATCCCTCTGTGTCTGCTTTTGCAGCTTCAAAACAGAGATATCATCTGACATCTTCAGATAAAAGGTTGCAAAATAGAATTTAAATATGCCTGTATGGTACTTTGGATCCCCCTAAGATTAGTTCTATCATCTTAGAATTACAATTCTAAAAATCTCAGAAATTGCCCTACCACACAGGCCATGTGTGTACATGGGAGAAGAAGGTTGGGCTCACAGGTTCCGGAATGACTCAGTGTTTCTGCAGCCCATTTTTCTTTCTCAACCTCTTAAAACCTTCCTTCTCTCTAATCCAGTCATTTTAAACCTATTAAAACCTGAAAATGTGAAAGTATTCTTCACAGTTCGTATCTATTGTCTTCAATGAGAGCAGATCCAAAGGAGTGCACTTGAAGAACTTCTCTGTGCAGTTTCTCTAAACTCTAACCGTGGGAGAGCCATAAAACAAGCCAGAGAACCCATTTCACCTCTTACCCTTCCAGAAGACCTGCTTCACGACTGTTCAATCTACCTTATTCACAAGCACTAAAACCATCAGGCATACTTGTAAATCTCAGTGCTAATACGGAAACACACGATACTGTTATTTTTCATATTTTTCTGGATTGTTTCTATTTATTTTCTCTTTAAGTTGAAGCAATGACATATTTTTGGAGGAAAGCAGACAATGACAGAACAACAAAGATTCATTAAGCAGACAGCTACTGCAGACCAGTGAATTAGTTCCATGAAATGTTGCCTTAAGATACACATGATTTTCACAATATAGCAAATGTAATCCTTTTTAGAAAACAGAGATGATGTAGTTAAAGTGCTATAGGCTGATCACCTTTGAAACAGTGCAGAAAAGATGAATCACTGCTTAATTAGTTTAAATACAAAGTCGGTTGCATTAGGGCAGGCAGTGCATTTTTCAAAATGTTTTTAAAACTTATAAATGGAAGTAAAATTATACCTCCACACTTCTTTCCTCAGCATAAATGTGCATGATTTCATATTAGTCTTTACATCTTCTGGTTTTTTAAATCTATGCACCGACATTTTCTCCATGTGTGGGTTTATTTTCTATTTCTCTGTTGCCATCTATTTTCTCTGTAAACTTTCCAAAGATTCTACTTTTAGCTTCCTACACATGGTAGACAATATGTTATAGGGAAAAAAGTATAGATTTTAAAATCAGAAAGATCAGGGTTAGATTCTAGATTCAACACTTACTAACCGCCTAGACAATCTGAGCCACAGGTATTTCATCTTTCAAAAGGAATGAAAGCAATAACCACTTATCAAAGCATTATCAAAATTTAATGAAATTGCATTTTATAAGATACACAATATATAGTAGATGCTCAACAGATAGTCTCTTCCACACAGGACTCAGTATGCAATGAGAACACACTAGAAGTTGTTATATGGATCAGGGCTGATCCTAGTTGAAGGAGAAGTATGAGCACATGTTAAATACTTACAGAACAATCACATAGCACCTCTGGGCCTAAGCCTCAAAGGAGTTTCCCTTCAGTATCCCTACTGACTGTCACAGGGTAACACTGCTAGATTAATTTTATACCATGGTTTTTCCTGTAAACAAATAGATTTTTATGATCCAAATAAAGTCATCCTCCTTATCAGACACAAATTAACCAAAAAATGTCTATGTTCTCCCCTCTCAGTTTCCCATCCTTCCTGAAATTATCCTCTCTTTCTTAATCATCACCATGTTGCATAAATGAGTACTTTTCTCCCTTGAAGGGAAAGGTGACTGGGAAAGAGCACCTCCCATTAAGATGTAATTACACCAATTTAAATAAAACAAAGAATACTTTTAACAAATGGCCTATTTCATTTATGGTTTAATTTCTTTCAGACTTACACATTTCTTTTGCTTTTTCTATGTCTTTACACTATTAGTGCTTGTCAAACTTTAGGGGAAATAAGAATTACATTGTGTAAATGTTTTAAATATGATTTCCATGTCTCAACCAGAGATTCATTAGAATTTCTGGGATGAGAGATGGACTTTCCTATTTTTAATAAGCTCTGTAATGCACGGGTCTATGGACCACACTTTTAGAGACAGTGCTTACCCTATTAAGTAAAAATTAAAGTTGTCCATTTTGTCTCATTTGAATATTACTCATTTCACCTTCAGCCATCTCAATATGTGTGAATGTCAATGCCTATAAATTCAGTCTGCTTATTTTTACTTCTCAGTGGTTGCTGATAAATATAGTTAGTATACACCCCTATCACCAATAAGTATATTTAATGGATACGTTCTTCTCTTCCCAAATCTGTTTTCTATAAGCTTATGCCTGATAAAGTTTTCTTTAACTTTCTGTTGTGTGTTTATAAAATTCATGTGTTGATCTCTTCATGCTCAAAGAATAGTCCAAAATAAGAGTTTGGAGAAAATGGCAGTACAAGAAGAATAATGTTTACCCAGTTTAAATTTTTTCCTGCCCTTAAATTCTATAAAAAAAAAAAAATTGATTCTTATTCAGGTAGAGTCAGGGAGAAGGCGATCCAAAATCTGACTATTTAATAAAATTCCCCACCTGTTTCTTATATTCTTTCTGAGTTAAAACAAATGACCTTAAAAAGAAATTGTCTGCTTATATCCTAGGATTTCAATTATCCCTCTTCCTCGATAACACTCCTGTTGGAACATTTACGACAGCAAATTTGAATAATAAACTTAATCCCTTTTTGCTCTAGTACATGCTCTTAACATTTTATCTCATCTAGACCCACTCAAACATAGATGTGCTTCATCTGTTATACAATCTTCAGATCAGAAAGATGTATTTGTTTGTTGGATGTTTAGTTTTGGATTTTGTTTTTTTCCTTGAGAGATTACTTGCATCTATTCTGCAGCAGGAATTTTAAAAATAGGCACATCTTTTGCTTCAAATTAGACACTACACTCAGAAAAGTTGACTCCAGTATTCCCACATTATACCTCTTCTACACATTTATAACCAAATTCCAAATATCTGACATATACCATAGATAAGGCTTGGAATCTATTTAGTATGTTAAGTTTATTGGAAGCTTTCTTGAAGCACTGTTTTCTATAGTAAAGTTAATGAGAAAAAGAGAATAGGGTACAAAACCATCATTGGTCGTAAAGAAATACTTGCGAAAGGCAGGGAGCCTTAATAAGCCTGACAAAATTTTTAGTATCCGTAGCTTTCAGTTGCTTCATGGATATGTACAGAAGAGTATTAAACTTCTAATAACAAGTATGTAGAACTTTCAACTGATGAAATAACCTGTTTTTCCATGTTAAATGAAGACCACAGATTTCATTCAAAGTTTAACATTTTCAAACTGTTCTCAAAGTAAAAACTAATAAAAAATGATAGGTCAATATGTGAATCAGAGAAAAGAAACTTCCATCAGAAGATAAAATTATTTTCAAAGACAAAACTAGTACCCCAAAACCTTGTTACTGATTAGTTCCTAACTTTGAAAGAAAACCTCATAAAGATCATGACTTATCTTTGGAGAAGTTGACTATGACCAGGCGTATCAGTGGATTTATTTTTTAAGTCAGGCTATAATAATTTAGTCATATTATTTTCTTCAGTTGTTTCTGATTCTTTCAAGACATCTAGAATTTTTGAATTTTTAACTACTTACAGAAATAAACATATTTTATCTGCATTATTTCAGACTTTTTTTCATGTACACTTTCTAAAATAAAAGTATTTCTCCATAAGACAAACAAAGCCCAACCTAAAAATATGTTATATCTTTCTTGAAACATATGGGCAAAAGAACTAAAAGACAGCCGTCAAACACCATGTACCTTTACATTGTGTAGAAACCTTCTAAAAGTAACAGGAAAACACTGGGATACAACACGAGAGGACAGGAAACACTAATGCAGAAAGAATAGAAGTCTTTTTCTTGACATAATTCTATGTAAAATCTCAAAAATATGTTTCTATATTTAAAAAAATAATAAACTGTAGATCTACACATTCCTTGGTGTGGCTCATGCTGTTTTAATCTAAAAGTTACCTTAAGACTTCTAGAAAGAAAAAGAAACTCACCGATACATCATTGCCGACCAGCAATGAAGAGTCCTGCGAAGATTGAGGTCTACATCCAAGTGTGTGCATCCAGCTCTATCAGTGACTTTGTGGGCTGAATTGAAGTGAGGAAATAAGTCACTGATGATCTCAACAGAACCAGTCTGACGAGTCTTCGCTGGTGTAGTGGGGACTATATGTGACGAGCAGGACAAGGACAAATTTTTCAGGGAGCAAGAGCAAAAACTAATTTATAAGCACTTCCTAGGAGTGGGAACTTAAAAACTATGTCTTAAGATAATTTATTTTAACTGTTAGTGTAAATCAGATTTTTAGAAAAGTCAGATATATAAATTTGGAAAGAAATGTTAAAACTATCTTGCTTGACTTTCTCTTGTTTCCAGAGAAGAAACTGAGGTTTAATTAAGTTAAATGACTTGGTCAAAAACCAAATAGGTATTAAACTGCCAAGCCAGGACTGACATTAATATTTTTTAAACTAGCCTGACACATTTTGCATTCGATTATGTACATAATAAAAGTTTCCCTTTGGTTTTAACTATGTTAGCCATTGAAAATACATTGGAGATTAGAAAAGCCTTAATATTTTTAAATTATGTGGCATCATTCTTCTAGAAAAATCAGGTAGTTTGCAAATGTCAACTCACCCTTGAGACATTATATTTCTTTCATTATAGTGGAGACAGGCATATCAGCTCACACTGAGTCCCTACTGTCTTATTTCTGGGATGTAAGTAACATTTTTTTTTATGTGTGCTCACATACTATGCAAATATCTGTGTGTTTGTGTTAGGTATAATCTCTAAATTGCTTTCCCTAATCCTCACAAAACAGAGTAGGTGTTTCTCCTCTGTGCCTTGATGGTATCATAATACTTACCTCATTATACTAGAATTTTTTATTAATTGTATCTCAACTCCACAAGGTTGTGAATTCTTAACAGACTGAAACCCTGTTCCTAGCATATTCAGCCTTTCTAAAATATGCATAAAAAGAATGAGTAGAGGGCGGATTGCAAGGAAACGAGGAGAAAAAGAGGGGGGATAACCCATCCTAAAAATCACCTTTAAAAATATTGTTTAATTTCATTCCTTCTGTAGTGTGGGTTAAAAAAGGCAGTCAGGTCAAATAAGAATGATAACACAGGGTGAACACCCACTGTGACATTAGGAGTAATACCTCCTTAGGATATAAAAAACACTGTCACAGAGTATACACACGAGGGGTCCACCCACTGTGATATTAGAAGCAATATCTCCCTATAATATGAAGAACAATATCACAGGGTGATTTCATTCCGGATGTTGGTAATAAAACAATGATAAACATTAAGATTAATAACTAATATTAAAAATGGCATTAATAGTAATAATTCTAATCATGCATAATCCTCTCTTTAAAATAATCATTAATGATTAATAACGTTATACTATGAATTAATATTAGCATTGATAGTTATTAATGAGACTGATGTTTAATAATTCACAATATTATGACTCCTAATACCGCAGGAGGTGTACACCTGCCTGTGATATTGTTCCTAATATCCAGGGATGGAGAGCATGATATTAGTTTTAATATCGCAGTAGGTGTACACTCACCCTGTGACACTGATCCTAATATCCAGCGGGTAGAGTATGACATGACTGCAACATAGCAATGAATGTACAGCCACCCGGTGATATTGCTCCTAAGATTCACAGAAGAAGCGTATGACGTTACTCCCAATATCGCAGGGAGTGTCCACCCCTTTTGTGATATTGTTCCTAGTATCCCGAGGGGGAGAGGATGATAATAATTCCAGCATCGCAGGCTGTGTTCACCCACTCTGTGATATTGTTATTAATATCGCAGGGAGTAGAAACACCCCTGTGATACTGTTGTTAATCTTCAGGGAGGAAGAAGATGATGTTACTCGAATACAGACGGGTGTACGTCCTCTGTAGAAAGCCGGTGTACACCCGTCTGTGCAATAGTTTATAATTTCCAGAGGGGAAGATGATATTAGTCACAATATGGTAAACAGGCTGTGAGTCCACCGCGGGTCCTAAGAGCCAGGGGGGCAGAGGGGCTGGCTCTCAGTCCCCACCTCGCGGGGGGCGCCTCGCCCCCCTGCCTCTCCCGCCCTGCATATTACGAAAAATATCACAGAGTGGGTGTACACCTCCTGCGATATGGGGGGTAATATCATCTTGTCTTCTTTTGGGTAATAGGAACAATATCACACGGGTTTGTACACTTTCTCTGATATTGGGAGTAATATCAACCTCTCTGCCTTGGAATATTAAGAACAATGTCACAGAATGGATGTACACCCCCTGCGATATTGGGAGTAATAGCAGCCTCTCCTCTCCGTGGATGTTCGGAGTCATATCCCAGGGTGGCTGTATACCTCCTGCTGTATGCACCCTATTTGTAATCTTTTATCCCTCGCCCCCCTCCCTATTAAATAATAGACAAAAAATAATGGGTTTAGAATAAATGAGTTCAAACAAATTTTCAAACATATGTGGGAAAATTGGAATCAGTTTCTGAGGAAAAGCAAAAAACTCAACAGAAATGCTCATAAAGCATCATCCCTTCATGCCTAGAGCTGCCAGGACACCAGAACACCAAAATCAGCTAGGGAAATTTTGTAGAAGTCCTAGATGTACTAGTTGTTCTGTGAATACACAGAGATGTAATTATAACTGTTACCTGCATGTAGAGTAAAGATGAGAAGGGATTGGTCATGGTGGCAGCTACCTCAGGTGTTACAAGGCAGACGTGGTTCCAGGACAGTATGTGTCAGGGCAGAGGGGTCCTCGGAGGCTATTAGAAGCTGGTCATGGCACAGACATTGTAAGTCACATGGTCTCATTACTTTCAATGACGAAAGCAAAATTGCTTTTGCATCAGCCTAATACAACGGCCTGGCAAGAGCACAGGAAACGTCCCTGTGGTGTTAGATGGAGACCTCTGATGCAGCACAATTCCTTCATCCCCTTCTCCAAAACTCCCTCTTCCAATTCCACTGAAGAGAAAATCTGATGCAAATCTGGCGTAAGCAGGCTCTGATATATCTGCCACTATAGATAGTAGAGGTGACTCACAAATCCAAGCCTATTAAATACATCACTAACAAATTATATGTTTAATTTTTTTTTGAAATTAGGGATCATGATGTGAAAGTTATCAGAATCAAAACTGTCACTAATGTTTAAAAGGAAAAGAAAACACCTGGACAAATAGATTCAGAGAAGGCCTTGAAGAGAGGGTTCTCATGCTTCTAGGCCTGATAACAAAAACTATCACAAAATACCACAAAAACCACAACCTTGCACAAAGACCATAGCAACCTTACACAAAATACACTTCTGTGAGGACATCTATCCAGCAACCACCTACCCAACCTTCAACTGACATCGACCTTGTTGTTGATCTGTATAGTTGAAGATAACTATATCGAAACAATTACATAAGCCTCTTCATTTTTCCTTTATTTGTTTCTACTCCCCCATGCTTCCAGGTTGATCGTTTTTCTGTTAAAGACCTTGTCTTCCTTCACCATTTGAATCTACATAGTTTCTTTTCTCAGGCATGTTCCCATTGCAATGTCCTCCTCCCTAAGGTGTGTCTTTTTGCATCAGAGAGCCTTTCTCTGTTTTCTAGGTTTACAATGAGAAGGGCTCTAAAGCATTTTTGTAAAATTTTTACTGTCTTCTTAGGAACAAATCACTGACTTACAGTATTCATATTGACTTATTTACATTTCTGGGGATGAGGAATTAAAGAGTTCACAAATTTTCTTCTTGAGAAGATCCAAGTTTTCACGTGAGCAAAACTGAATATGTAAATTGATATGTAAATTATGCTGCAGAAAATATAGTCAAATGTTTACTTGTATTTAATTTGTTTCACATGAATATTGCATATGTGAGATAATATACTAAGAAATTATCACATTTAATGAAATGCTTTAATCAAATTCCCGATTGAATTTTTGATATCAATATCTTTTTCTTTGTTTAATCCATCTTTAGAATGAACAGGGCTGTCTAGGCCAAAGTCCTCACTTCTATCTACATTGTCTGAGTTACAGAACTTTTTGAATTTATTATGTTGTCACAGGAAGTTTCCTATTGCTTGTTTAAAGGAGTCTCTCTCAATATGATGCAGAATCCAAAAGCCCTGAAAGGCGTATATCCTGAGTTTCTGTTACCGGAGCCAAAGGTTGCCAATTTCTTGTAGATCCTGCTACAGTTAAACTTCATTTAAGTAATCATTAAAAGCTGCATTTATTCCCTCACTTGAAATTTTGATCTCACACTATTAGGACTAATTCCCTAAGTCTTTGCTAAGTAATGTTCCTCCTTTTCTTGTAGCTTCACTCTGATGATCTCTATATGCAACATCAATTGACATAAAGTACATTCAGGGCAAGAGAGTTTCCTTAAATATTACTTCGTTATTCAAAATAATCACAAAAGCACTCATCGTGGGAAAACTTGTGAGGATTCATATATAGGGAAATACTTTTTCTGAGGCATAATTCTGTAAAGAAATTCACCTTAATTTGAATATATATGGGAAAATAACCTTGTTCACTAGTAGCCTATATTCACTGTTTTCTTCCCTCATAGACCAGCCAGTTCACTATTATTCTCCAAATGATGTGTGCCTCAGTAGAGTCTAGGCTATCTGCATACCTAATTTTTCCCACAAATTACTGTTTTGAATTGCACTGAATTCAATTCAAGGGGATGTCATTTATAAAGAGTGCAAATATATACTGCACAAGGGATCTTAGAAATCATATGCATGGTTTCATCCATAAGCTCATATGAGCGTGCAATGTCAACTTTTTTCATGTTTTTTTTAAACCCACTTAAATTCTATTTTAAGCCACCATCTGTCTGTGCTCTTAGGGCAGTTAGCCTTAAATCATTTTAAGATGCTCCACCTCTAAGTACTGTGATAGTGATAGAGATGTCACCAGTCAGGTGTCCTATGAAACCGACTCGGAGTTGGAGATTTGCATGCAAGGAAGTTGAAATGGATATTCCCAACACCTGCGAAGAGTGAAAGCAATAGGATTGGGCAGAGCAGGAAGCTGGCTGGAATTCAATCACTATCATGGCCGCAGCCCGCTCTACAGGGATCTTGGTGAGTTTACCTAATGAGCTCAAATTGGAGCAAGCAAGCCAGGCCATTATATTTCTGTACCAAGCAGTTCTCGGATGTGGGATGCCTTGAGAAGGGACATGAACTTGGATGAAGGAACTTTGCTGTGAGTGTTGTTGCCAGGAGTCAGCTGTCAACACTCCCAGGAGACGGGGAATTATGCTTTAGTCACTGAGGTGGCACCTAGTGCCAGACCACAGCCTTGTTAAACAGAGCAGGTGGCACCTAGTGCCAGACCACAGCCTTGTTAAACAGAGCCAGAATTTGGAGGATGGATGGTGGGTTTAACATTTGGGGCTTGACATCTTGTCCCCACAAGCTGCTGCTGGCCTATTCCTTGTCCATTTCTGTGTGGCCTGTTTAGGCCCACCGGCTTCCTGCTTCTTCTTTACTATATCTGGAATGCAAAAATCTACTCGTAATTTGGCCCATTTGCCCTTCTGCTTAGACATATCCTTGTAGCTATTTTTTTTAAAGATGACTATGCCTTCTAGAATATTTCTAAGAAACTGCCTAAGTCACCACTGCTACCAAGAGGCCTTTGCTTTTTCCTCTTCTTAACTATGAGAAAGGAAGGTAGGAGTGTAGGGAGTATTTTCTAACCTGGAAAAAAGTCATTTTACCCTATATAATTTTTGTTAGCGAATTCCTTCTTTGCACTTACTCCACAGTCTTTCCAAATTCTCCCAAATGCTCAAACTTTTAAAAAACAAAAGACAGAAATGATAGCAGGTTATTATTTTTTCCACCAAACCTTTTCTTTCTATTCCTTTACGTCAATGAGCTTAGAATAACTGCTCCTGGAACTGGGAAAGGGACTTGGGAAAAGAAAGAAAAAAAAAGCTCTCAAAGTTTAACATCACAAAACATTATAGTCACTGTTATTTTATATTTATTTATTTATTCATTTATTTATTTATTTATTTTTGAGATGGAATCTTGTTCTGCCACCAGGCTGGGGTGCAGTGGTGCAATCTCAGCTCACTGCAACCTCCGCGTCTTGGGTTCAAGCGATTCTCCTGCCTCAGCCTTCTGAGTAGCTGGGACTACAGGCGCCGCCACCACACCCAGCTAATTTTTGTATTTTTAGTAGAGATGGGTTTCACCGTGTTAGCCAGGATGGTCTCGATCTCCTGACCTTGTGATCCACCCGCCTCGGCCTCCCAAGGTGCTGGGATTATAGGCGTGAGCCACCGCGCGTGGCGTTGTTTTGTAATTTTTATATCATATATCCCCTGCGTTAGACCAAGAGCTTGTAAAAGCCAGAAGACATACACCATTTGTAGTTCAATTAGAGACGTTTACTGATAAAACTGATTCTTCCATCTGAGGGTGGTATTTGTAGTTACAGTAATATAGATGACAATCTAAGTTATGTTCTATAAACTGTGTCACTGACATCTCAATCTACAGCTAACTTTAATTTTTTAGAAGCAGAGGAGTGGGTTGTATAGGTTTAGAAATACATCCATCAAGCTAGTTAAGTGAGATGGATTCAAACCTTCAACTCACTGGAATATTTACCAAATTGACTATTCATTCTCTAAAGGAGCCATATAAACAAGGTACTTTCTAAAATTCAAAATTATGTAAGGTTTTATTTCCTTTTTATGCTGTTATGAATTGGATTGTAGAGGTTATAAGGTGAAATAAGATTACTTTTACAGTAAAACATACAACACATTGTCACAAGAGGGCAGCCTTTGAACATGAATTGCTTCTCAGGCATCCTTGAAATTTTGAGAGTTACTTTAATTCACACAACTAAATAATAAAACACTACAGAGGATCTAAGAAGATACTTTGACTTATGCATATTGTTACTTTTTTATTACTGCTAGTGGAAGATGTAATCTATAAGGAAGGCAAGGGCTGAATTTGTTTTATGTAAAAAGACAAATTTCTTTGGGTTGTAGCTTTCAAACATCAAGATAGTAGGTCAATGTCTAGATGAGTGTATCAAAGTTCTCACACTAGCACATGTAAATCCACCTCTTATCTACCCAAAATTCTAACCAAGCAAAGGCAAAGTGGAAGAACCAGACAAATGTAAGTGCCTAGGATACATAAATGCCACTGGAGTTTTTAATTTTCAACCTCCCAAGTTTCACTAAGAGACATGTTATTTGGAGAGGTTGCTAAAGTGTAATTGCATGGTGTCTCTGTGTACGGTTGGTCTGGAGTTCTCTCTGTCCAGTGGTTGCCCTCAACTGGTTAGAGCCACTTCTATAAAGATCATGCTTATGTCCCTGGAGCAGTCCACAGCACTATCAATGTCTGACCTCCACCTTGTTCCAATTAAGATTTCTGTACTTACTGAATTGGAAAACATACAGGTGTTTTCTGCCTGGTCACTTGTGGTTTTACAACACTCTCCCCCTCCCCACTGCTGCCCCAGGTGATTTTGATGCCAGCCAAAGTGTGAGAACTACTGGCAGCTGCTGGCAGAGAGCAACAAAGGCCCAAACCCTCTGCGCGATTTCAAGACACGTATCTGCTTTTCAGCTATATGTCACAGCTGAGCCCACGCCTCCTCCCTCAGCACTTGCAGGCTATGCTGTCCAGCCTGTGTCCAGGATCAGTCCTGATGTAAGGCACGTGGGGTTTAAGGAGTTCTCTCTTCAGTCTTGTTTCTGCACCATCTCTGAGAGTTATATTCTAGTTGTAATCATGGGGCTTCCTCCTTTTGTTTCCAGTCCCATGCTCGTTTTCTCTAACACATTCTACCTTGTAATAACCTAAATCTTCTGGTGGGCAAGCTTCTTCCACAATCCAATTTGTGTTTATGAGTTCCTGCTTTGGGGATTGGCTTCGTAATCCAGGTATTGCTACTGCCTTGAATGCGGAGACTGCATCCTTCTGTCTGGATTTCTTGAGTTTCTGGATCGTAAACCTTATTAGGGCCCCTTTTTCCTAGAATTGGAGCCTCTACTTTGTTCTTGCTACTTTAGTTCACCCAGAAAGCGCGATCTCTGCCTAAATCTCAAAGTGTTGGCTAGTTTAAATATCCTTTTGTAAGACTTTTGTCTTCCTGTGGGGTGATTTTTTCATCTTACATACAATTGCTAATCCTTTTATCTTGAATGTAATTGAAATAATTTAATCTGTGTTACCAGCAACAAGAACCCCTTTTATGAGATGGAGAAGGCAGGTCAGTCTCATAACATGTGTCCCCCTCTGTGTGTTGAATTTATGTCAGAGCCAGGCTCTTTCCTACCTGATGTCTCTCACCAAATTCCAGTGTTTATGTCCTAGGAGGTGCCCAATAAATTCTAGAGTTGATACAAGCTGTAATTTTAGAGAAATTCAATTAAGTTGCTTAATTTAAGCAAAAGTTGAAAAAATCTTTATTTTCTCAAGAATTACTTTCTCTAGTTATAGAATTTGGAGTTGACAGGTTTTTTTTTTTATTTTGAAGGTATGGTTTCATTGCTTTTTAAACTGTCATTTCTGATGACAGGTCATCTGTCTATTTGTTTCCATGTATGTACATTATTTTTCTCCCTCATTTTAGCTACTTCCAAGATTTACTCTTTTTTTGCCCAGTGGTTTGACTATGATATGTCTGCATTTGGTTCTTTGTTTTTATTCTGTTCTTTGAGTTTCTTAAACCTGTAAGTTGATATATGCTGACAATTAGGAAAACTTTTGGTCTTTACTTTTTCAAACAGCTTTTTCTGTCTCATTTTCTCCTTCTCTACTCTTTGTAGGACTCCAATTATATTAGTTCTAGACTGGCCCTATTTTTATTATTTTTCTTCCTCTGTGTTCTTAACTGTATTGGGAAATTGTTCTTGATCTGTTTTTAAGTTCACTGATAGTTTTTTTCTGCCATCTTTAATTTACTGGTATTTGCGTACGATGTCATTTTTATATAAGATATTCTGTCCCTCAGTTCTAAAATTTGTCCCATTATTTCTTTATCGTTTTTACTTCTCTGTTGAGATTCTCCATATATTCACTCTTATGACCGTCTATTCCTTAAATCCTTGAATATGCTTACAATAGCTTATTTTAAATTTCTTATCTTCTAATCCCAGCGTGTGGGCCATTTCAATGTCTTAATCCATTGTTTACTTTTTTTCTTATGCGTCATATTTTCCTGGTTCTATGTCTAGACAGGTTAAACTATATGTTAGATTATGTGGATGATATTTTGTAGAGATAGGTTCTTTTATTTTCCTTTGAAGAGCGACTCTTTTCTAATATTAGTCTTCTTTGTGTAGAGAAAAACCAAATTTTTACTCCTGAGCTATATGCAATGGTTGAAATATCTGCTCTGTACTAGCAATTTAGCTGTTGTTTTCTGCTGGATTCTATGGAGTCTCTTTTTATCAATGTGAAATGTAGCAGCCGTCATATATCTGAATGAAGTTTAAGTGCTGATTTTAGATTTTTACTCTGTGACATTCTCCTTTGTGACTTTCACTTGTGTGAGATTTCCTCCCATGTCACTCAAATTTCCCAGTTCTTCTTTTCTGTCAGCCTGGAACTCTGTGCTCTTATTCCTCAAGCTAGTAAAACTCACTGCTTTACTCGTAGACATGCAATTTTGCACAGACCAGGGAGTGTCATCAGGTGTGAAGCTGCATTGATGCAAATTTAAATCATTGCAATTTTTCTTTATTCAATGGTTAAAAACTTTATCAGTGGTCAAATATTCTACTATTTCTGCCTATTTTCTGTTTCTTATTACCATCAAATGTGTATTTATTTTTTTTAGAGTTTATAGTTTTTTTTTTCCCTGCATTTGAGTTAGACATGAGCTACTACCACATTTTGTAATTCAAGCTTTTTGTCTAACAGTGTTTTAAAAAACTCTTTCTTTGGAGGGAATTCTCAAATTTCTAAATACTCTACAAACATTAGGATTGGGGCTCAAATTCCCAGTTTCCCTTGTAGCCAGATGTGCGTATGAAACATGGCCTCAGCTAATTAAGCATACCCGCATATTTGAAAGTAAGAAAAGTGTTAAGAGGAACTATAGATATCATTTTAGTTGATGCAAGGATGGAAAAAAAAAATAACCAACTTTCACTGGTGAACTTTGTCTTCAATTCTTGTTTTCCTGTGGGAAGTGGCTAATTTTCTGGCCTAGAGGTGTAATTGGTGTGTTGGTAACAATTGATTTGATGATAACCTGCGTTCATCTTTTTTAAAATTGCTGACCCACCATTGTTTCTGGTCCTGTTTTATACTTATGCAGTGTATAATCTCTCATGCAAAATTTAGTTCTTTGTTTCTCAGCTTAAACTGGATTTTGATGAGCAGTTTTCACCTTCAAATGAAAGAAACGGCTTCGGTTGATGTTACACAAAAATAACAACAAGAGAGCATTAAAGAAATACGTTTGTCACCTTGTGACATTACATAAATGAAACTTTGAAAATTCAACAATTCTGCTTTATAAGAAAATAGAAAGTTTCTACTGTTTTTCTTTATTTTCAAAGCTATATCATTAAATGAAATTTCTGCCTCATGGAAGATTTTTAGAACTATGTAACAATAACATACAGACCATTAGGAGAGAAATGAATAAAGACGGAAAGAAGTAGGCACTGTGTGGTCACGTAGATGGCGCACAGTTGTGTGCCTGGAGCCCTAATACATTTTACCATGGAATTTATACAATAAATGTTAGTTTCCTGTGAACCTGGTAATCAATATGACTTCTGCAGACATTTCATTAACCTGAGCAGTTGAGGTTTCCTCTAGACAGACTGCATGTATTCTCATCTTTAACCTTTCCATAATGTTCCGTAATTAGAGATGTCACTGGTTCTCAAGAGCAAAAGAACAGCAGTAGCTTATAAAGTTACATTGTTTGTTTTTTACTAATATGTGAAGTGATTTTGTCTTTCATTTCACCTCTAGAGCTAATTATGTATTCTAGGTTAACAAAAATTCCAGATCATACCATCATGAGTTTAAACTTTACAATGAACTGCAGCTCCATCATAAAGAAATTTAAATTTCTTATCTTCTAATCCCAGCGTGTGGGCCATTTCAATGTCTTAATCCATTGTTTACTTTTTTTCTTATGCGTCATATTTTCCTGGTTCTATGTCTAGACAGGTTAAACTATATGTTAGATTATGTGGATGATATTTTGTAGAGATAGGTTCTTTTATTTTCCTTTGAAGAGCGACTCTTTTCTAATATTAGTCTTCTTTGTGTAGAGAAAAACCAAATTTTTACAATATTTCCATTTATTACTAGCCTGCATTATAGCAATATTTAGCTAATGAATTCTCAAAATAGTTCTTGAAAGGTGAAAGAGTGCCTCAAGTAAATGGTGTAATTATTTATTTCTCAGAATTTGAAATTCAGTGTTCTGTTTAATCTCAAAGGGATACCAATGAAGTTAGGGCGTAAGGACTCTGTGGTTAATAAAATGGCAAGAATTAAAAAGGATTATTACATTTTTTCCTCATACTATGATGGCTATAATTTTTTAAAACAGTAGAAATGTTTAATTTTTAAAGGCCGCTAGTGTCTATTTTATGCAAAGATGTGAGCTCCCTAGTTCAACCTGTTGTTTGAAATTTGACCAGCTTTTTCTTGCTCTTGTTCAGGACAGTTATTAAACAGTCCAGGCAGGCCTCCGGAGTTACATATATGTATGTGGCTCTGTGTATATATATACACAGAAGTACAAGTAGCATATAATCAATTTACATAAGACTTTTGCTTTTGATGAAAATTCTTCTAAAAGTGAATATAAATTAATAGCATATGGAGCCTACAAAAATTGTCTAATAGGCAAGTAGTCAAAGATAATCTGTGAACAAAGAGTTTGCTAAAACATACTTTTTTTTTTTACATGTAATAACTTTGTATCGAAGGGTTTCCAGAAATACAAAATGTTATAGGGCACTTATCCTGAGACACACAAAGGAGACAAGGGGTAGAGCTAGAATGGAAGGGAAAATAAAGGACAAATAGTGATAGATACTTAAGTAGAAATGTTTTTATAAGAAAATCATCAAACAGGTGGTAATTTTAAAACATGGCTTTTCCAGGCAGCAAATTTTCTGAATTTATTGCAAAAGAAGATAAAACACGTGTCTACATAGATCATGCCAATGAAATAAACAATAAAGGTTACTTATTAGAATATTGAAAGTGGTTGATAATAAATTATTTATATTTATGGTAAGAGCAATAAACTTGATTTTTAGGGGATTCAATGACTTCCTGAAAATATCCTTTCACAGATATTCTCAGAGTGTCTAGTTGGCAAAAGCACAGCTCCAAATAGCTATTTCTGTCAACGTCTACAGAACATTTACAGTTTGATTTCTGAAAGTTTCCATTTCTACTGATCTTACAAATTTGTAAAATGAATGCCCACCAGGACAAAATATTAAGTGATAAAATTAATTGGATCCTACAAGTGAAAATCTAGGCAAGGAACGTCTTCTTCCTTCTTAATGAATGATTTTTATGTCTCTTTATTCATGTCCTTCTAGGTAGAGCAACACTCTGCAGACCTTCTTTTGAGGCATTTCACCACCAGAGTAAGTGTGATGTATGACTAATTAGTCCACCCACAGGGGGCTGGTGAAATTAAATTGGAAGTTATTTCCTAACTGGCATATCTTGGAGTAAAATTAATCTCATAACAGCTCTCATAAGAGAGCATAAGCTTAAAAGACCATTTTTCATTCAACTTTACCAAACAAAGTGCAAATTTAGGACTCCAGTTGTGAAGTTTGGTTGTGTGTGGATTGTACAGTGAAGGTACCAGTGGACAACAGTTGCTCATCAAGCAAGTTTATACAAAAGCTTTGGGACAAGTCCAACTCTAGATAAAATTCTAAAGGATTTCCTGCCTGTGTTCAGAGTTTCTTTTTCTCTCTCCAAGGTAACCCACATATCAAAAGACATATGGGTTGTGGGTAGAACTTCCTAAAATTGCTGGTGAGAAGTGTGCCATGCATAAACATACGTCACTAGCTTGAATTTTCTATTAGTCTCGCAGGCAACAATTACAATCCTGTATGTTGTTCTATCTCCACACACTCCTGTACATAGAAAGATCAAGTAACATCCCTGGTTAAGATGTGTACAGGTTACAAGACATGTCTCAATATATTCACCAAGAGGTTTATTATTTTCACAGTGGCATTCACTAAATCAGTTGTCAGTGCAGCAATACTCAAGGAATAAGCAGGGTCTTTACTTTATCAAAGTTTGGAGTCAACCCCAAGTTAGATCACTGAAGCACATAACTATAGATAAGGTCACTCAAAAGCACAAATCCAGGTTATAAATATTCAGTTGTCGTTTATATGCATTTAGCAATTTGAATGCTGGGAAGTGTAGCCCAGAAAATCAATCGACATGGAACTATTGAAGAGGCATGCATGGCACCTGCACTTTGAATCTCTTCAGACTCAGGTTAAACAGGAGACACCGTAGCTCATGTATCCTGCAATAACCCTTCCTCATCGCCTTTTTATGTATGAACCTGCCCTTTTCAATGTTATCTATATGCCTGAAGGTATGAATACCCTTGATCTTGGTAAAAAATGGTACCACCCGTCAGCAAAATCTCACTGATCAGTGTCTATGTTACCTCACCGAGTTAGCCTTTTGTGTTGTTGTGGCCCAGGATGACAATGTTGACACAATCCAAACCAGTAATTGGAAAGTTAATGTTGGATGCGTCTTTGACAATTGATGGAATGACCTGAAATCAAATGTGAGGCAGTGGAGACTCAAGAATGCTATTCAGGCAGTTAGTGATCTGTGGAGATACTAAATGAAATATCTGGAAGGAATTGTAATCTTGCAACTATGCTTTTATGTGTTTCTTGACATAAACGGTTTCTCTTTATGATGGAGCTGCAGAGTGTATTTCCCATGAAGTTCCCTCAGTGTTAACTAACATAGTCATGTGTCACTTAATGACAGGGGTATGTCTGAGAAATGCATTGCTGGACAATTTTATTATTGTATGAACATCACAGAGTTTACTTACACAAACCTAGATACTATAGCTGATTACATACCTAGGCTATATGGTATAGCCTATTCCTCCTAAGCTACAAACCTGTGCAGCATGTTACTGCACTGAATACTGTAGGCAATTGTAACACAACAGTTAAGTATATCTATATGCTTACTTATATCTATACAGTAAGTGTATCTATACATGTCTAAACATAGAAGAGGTACAGTAAAAATACAGTGTTATGATTTTATTGCACCACTGTCATGTGTGTGCACCATCCTTGACCAAAATGTTATGTGATGTATGATTGTAACAAAAGAATTAATTAAAGATAATATTGAAGTGCCTATTGAAATTTCAGTGAAGGAAGGAATATTTGTAAATTCTGATTGCCTTAAGTGGGAGTTGACTTTCTTCCTGTTTCCACGGTTGTTCTTGTGAAAGGGCATAGCTTTCCAAAGACCTGAAATCTCCGACAAATCTTGCAATTCTCTATTGCCTGCATTATGAAGATCACCTGGTATCAAATGAAGAAAAATGGTAGATTATAAAGACCTGTACTTTCTTGTCAGTTCCTAAACATAGCAAGCATTGGTCTGTCGTGAACATTTGTGCAGTTATAAATTAGCCTTGGGTCATGATTGTCTGCCTTTTTATCATAGACAAGATTTAATTTAGGAGATGTCCTTTTAATGTGTTATGTGAATAGTAAGTGCCACTTATGAAGCCCTATTTTCTTCCAGTCATTTTAATTGTCGAATCTATCCAGTCAAGATGCATTGTTAGAGGCTTCACTGACGACACCGTCTGTGTGTGTGTGTGTGTGTGTGTGTGTGTACATACATATGATTGAGCAGGATTTAATGTCAGTCAAAACAGTCTCAAATTTCTTAGGACAATACAGCTTCCTTGGCCATTCCCTTGGAGCTCTGGGTTGAGGAGCTGGTGATGTGTATTTCTTTTGTGTGTTCTACACGTTATCCCTATGCAGGCCTTCCTTGGGCTTGGTTTTGGAACCAGTGATGAGGAATATCATTAGAATTGTTGTGCTCAAAATGATTCCTCCATTCTTCTGTATAAGCAATGGCAATTTTCCCAGACCAATATTTCTTCTTTTGAAATGGTAAATTTTGAATATTAACAGGTTAGTATAATCCCATAAAATAACAAAGTTTGAGTCCTATGAACTGTGTTTTATGCTAAATCATCATTTACTCCTTGTATGATCTTTTTTTTTTTTTTTTTTTTTGAGATGGAGTCTCACACTGTCGCCCAGGCTGGAGTGCAGTGGCATGATTTTGGCTCACTGCAAGCTCCACCTCCCGGATTCACACCATTCTCCTGCCTCAGCCTCCTGAGTAGCTGGGACTACAGGTGCTGCCACCATGCCTGGCTAATTGTTTTTTAAGATTAAGGGCAAAATCAAAGCTGCTCCCCTATATTATATTCATAAACCAGAATGATTAAAGCAAGCTATTTATTTATTAGAAGCACATATTCCAAATTTAGCATCTAAGACATGACAGCCTTTCAAGAGACATCAATTTACTTTTTAGTGTCTATAGCTATGTTTGTATTCATGTTATTGGTGTCCATAATATTTCATTAGATGTTCTGGGCAAATCGATAAATGAAAATAATGTATATGATAAGGAGAACAATCTAGGCCTCCTGGAGGCCCCTTACAACTCAGCTGGTGAAGCAGGAATGCCTGGGTGTAATAGTGAGAAACAACCTTTCAAAAGTGTTGGGCAGTTTTCAGGCAGCGGAATATGTATGCCAATCCAGGCAGCAAGATAAGTGGAGGCCAGTTAAAAGATCAGGTTGTGATTACACGTTTTGTTTTTGTTTGTTTCTACTGAGGAAATATAACACTTCGTTATTATTTTCTCCATCTATCCCGCTATTTTGTCAAAACCTTTCATGTAAGTTACTACCAAACACTGGGTTATCCAAGATCTGTGGGTCGTATTCAATATTTGCTTTTCCCTCAACTACTAACACATTTGATTCCCTTTGTAACTTTCTCCCGTTTCTCCTTTCAGCCTGTTTTCTCCAACCACACTGAGGTTATGAGCCTCCCTATGTACTCTCACACCCTGTTTCATCTCTAAGCTCCCTTGACTTAAAGAGATTTCCTTTTTCTACTATTGTACTCATCTCATTCCCTAATTTATTTCTTCTTATTTCTCTCTATATTTTTTATTCTTTTAGGCACAGCTCATGTCTCATGACTTTCAAAAAGTTTTTCTGCTGATATTCCCAGCTCGAATTAGGTACATCCTAATCAGTTTCCTTAGACTCACCACTCTGCGTGTTAGTTGCTTGCAGTCTGTCTTAGGCTGGGAATTAGCTGCTTGTAGGCAGGGGCTAGAATTTATTTACTCTTATGTCCATAATGCCTGACACAGGAACTGTTCCCACATACAAATTGTAGGGCCATAATTCCTGAGAACATATGTATATTGTAGTGACTCACAAAGGCTTGAAATAAATTTTTAAAATGATGAATTGGGAAGTCCATGAACTTGATATCTTGATGTAGAAGAAAAGCAAGGGCAGATGAAGAAGTTATACAGGATACTTTAAATACCAGAAGAATATAGTCAGAGAGCAATAAGTCAATCCTAGATTTTTAGATGTGAAGAAGTTCTGAGAAATATTTGAAGACATGGCTCTAGGAATGAGTACATAACAGAGACCAGTAGCCAGAGTCAGAGCTTTTCAGAGTGAAGAAATTGCATTGCAGGGAGAAGGGCTGTTGTATACTAAAAGAAATTGTCGTTAAATGGAAGACTAAGCAAGAGGCTGATGATCTGTGGCTGAGAGATGCAAAAAGGTGTGGAGATAGAGGTAAATGCCATAATCTACAAAGAAGATATTTTTGTGCCAGGAAGAAAGAATAGGTCTAGAATGTAATAAAAGATAAATAGGTAACTACATTGTAATGTGGTCTGAGAACTCACTGAAGGCATAGCCATTGATGTTAACTTCCACTTTGCTTCCAGACAAAAGATTTTAAATATCTTAAAAATTGCATTTGATATTGTATGATTCATCAAGACAGAAAGTAAAGCTGTAGTTGCCCTGGGAGGGTGGGGAATGGGGAGTCACTGTTTAATGGGTACAGGATTTCAATTTTACAAGACAAAACGAATTATGGAGATGGGTGGTGGTGATGCTTGCACAACATTGTGAATACATTTAATAACACTGAATTGTATACTTAACAGTGGTTAAGATGCAAATTGTTGAGTGTATTTTGCCACAACTAAAAAATGGAAAACAATAGTATTTGAAGATAAAGCCCATTTCATCTGGTAGCTAGCTGTATGTGTCTGCTCAGCTGTGGATAGATATTTATGCTGTCTCTGAACTGGAGGTTACTGGTATTCTCTAAGGTATAGGAAAATTGATCTTATGTGGCTAACTGAAGTGGGAATAGTCGTATCCGTCAGACAGTAATGATATAATCATGATAGTTTACATTTAACACAATTTACACGTGTCATACTTTCGAAAGCACTTCATAGATATTATTACTTAATACCATTTTCCCCTTACCATATTTGTCTGTCCTTTCTCTGCTGACTTCAGAAAATGTCTCTTCCACACTACTCAATTCATCTCCTTATCTTTGTCACAATTTTAAGTCTCAGAGTCTCCAGAAAATTCCAGACAAGTCTCATCAGCTTCCGGTCATTGATTAATCGATGCCCTTAGAGGCTTTCCCTTCCCCTTCTCAATTGAACATAGCTTCCAAATATACTTGCCAGTAAAACAAAGTTGTTTATAAGGTTTTGTATTTCTTCCTGTTGAATTATGAACATTTTTTCATATTGACATTGATTTCCATCTGGCCATGAAATACTCAAGGTGAAGAAAATGATACAAAGTGGTGAAAATGTATCAAGAGCCAGGTAGTTTTAAGTGTCCTAGAAGCATAAACTAGTGTAATGCTCATCAGCTCATATGAGAGGCAAAAACGGATGAAACGATAAAACCAAGACATAGAGAGTTAAGGGAAATTTCCCAAGATCACACAGCCACTAAGGATATGAACTAGATTTTGACTTCAGGCTACTTACCCCAGAGCCTGTGCTTTCAACCATCATTTGTACTGCTTCCCTAAATTACACTCAACTAGACTGTGACATTACATTTCACCTATGACACTGATTATCTGGGGAACTTTGCAACTTATTCTGAATATGACTCAGTTTTCTTTTCTGTGCAGAGATAAAGTCAGTATATACCTTTTAGATTCGTTATAAGGATTATATGAAATGACACATGAGAAGGCTTTAAAAGGACTTGGAAAGCAATAAGCTTTTTTGTTTTCAATCATTTTTCAATAGGTTATCAGTGTTGTGAATGGTTCATGAAAAATGACTTTGGGCTCAGTGAGTAACTGAAATGTTGATGCTTAATAGTGTGTTTATATTAGTATAATAGTAATAAATGTTGTTATTGTTGAGTAATAGTTATTTTGCTTTTCACTGCTTTCCTTTTCCAGTGATTTAGTCAGAGACTTCTTAAGCCTCCTCGAGAGTGTACACATTTCTTAAATTTGTTGGAAAGTACCAAATTTAAGATATCTTGCATTTTTTTCTTCCTCAGTAAACACTAAATTCTATCACGCAGCAGAAAAAGGGCTCTGTGATTGTCGGTACAATGGTTTAATATTCACTTTTATTCCCTGTATGGTAGTTCTGATTTAATTGCTATTTAGAATAAAACTTGTTCCTTATATGCTTTCATAATTACAAAATTTATGTTTTAATGCCTTCTACACATATATTGTGCTTTTCTTTATTTCTTTATATCTCTCACTGTTTCATAATCCTGGTATTTGAAATCTCATTAAGTGTTATTTGGGGATTTGCTGGGAATGTCATCTACATAGTCATGTCTCAAGTTTGTAGCATCTTTAAAACATAATAGGAGATGGAAGTCACAGCAGAGTAATAAGCCTCCCGCTTTAGGCAATGTATTTGTGATTGGTATGACTTCGTTCCCAGAGGGCAGTCAGCAACACAATATTATGGCTATGTGTACAAGGAAAACAAACAAATTTTAAAAAATCTCCTTTAAAAAAAAACAGTGCCCGAGCCTAACCAGTGTCATGCACAGAATCCATTTCCACCTCTTCATATGGAAGTAGCTCTGGGTGGACGTCTAGAAAGTTGGATAACTATTTATCACATATGATCTGCAAAGGAAGAGATTTATAAGAAAGTGTTAAATTTAGTCCGTAGGAAAGCCAAATCAAAAATCAATGAATTTTCCATTTGTACTTTTCTCTAGGGGCTCTACCCTCAAGATGGCTTAAATGCATTAGAATTCAATGACTAGGCACAAGTGTTTGTTAGTGATATCAAAGCAAGGTAAACATTCCTGCTGTGTGAGTCCAAGCACAGGGACACTTGGTTTCCTTTGGAAGGATATCATAAAGGCAATGTTTATGAGTAATCATTGTCTTTTCTTCTGTAGCATTCAATGGTATGTACTATAATTTAGAAACGAAAACTACTTAAAGACCACTTGCTAAGTTTCATGTATTTCAAACTCTCAGATCCTGAGTGTTTAAATATGCCTCTATTTCTTCATGAAAAAAACATAATGTTTGCCAAGTTAGAAAAAGTCATATTCCCATTTTTAACTAAATGTAGTCAGAAATTTGGACAGTTTTTAGCCTTCAATACATTATGTAATTTGGGTAATAGGCTGAATAAAAGTAAGGAACTTCAGTTAAATTCAGAGAGAAGCTAGTAATTGTTTCTAAGACTCAAATGTGTAGAACAGATCTCTGATATTAAGGATAAGACCCTCAAAGGTGACCCAAATTGGGTCATTGTGGGATTATTTTGGGAGGAATCATCATAGATTCTTACTGTTATAAATACAGTCAAATGTCAGATGAATATACTCCACTGAAATGTCCTCTAGGAATGATGTTGGAACCAATGTTGGTAATTTTGAAAGTCATGGAGAGGATTTCAGATGATTGAAGTCAGGCAACTATCCCAGGTTTAATAAATAAGCAAATAGTGAATTCCAAAAATGCCGTATCAATGAGCCTCATATTGATCCAGAGCACAGTTTCAGGAAGGTCCATTAAATGGGTCTTTTGAGAGCATTAGGATAAAAGGCTGGCAGCAGAGATTCACTAAGAGCAATGGTGCCAAGCTTGCCTCTTGGACATTGTTATCTGACTGATAAAGGTAGGCCATAGCGGCACACAATACGGATATTTCCAGGGTAATGCTGTCGAGCTGCTATAACTTTCCTTTCCTCTTTGCTATCTTCTCCTATAGTCGACTCCCAAGAAAAAGATAGTTGACTTTTAATCCAGAAATGTATGTTAATTGGCAAAAACAAACAAATGAAGCCATAAACTATCCTTTAGGCTTCTCTCTGCTCAGTTATTAGATCATGTGAATGTGCCCTTAGGAAACACAGAAGGCCCACACTATTATAGAGACAAATTTCTTACATTCTCTGCTGTTTAATGCTCTTCAAAAGACTTACCATACTTCACCAATTTGATTGCCAACTACTTGAACACAGGGACTTATTAAAAATTTTGCATATTATGAGGGCATTAACTTTTAAGTATTCGATTGTTAAGACAATGCATATTATTATAAAGCATAGAAGGCACACTTATTACCTCCTTAAGAACCAGTCTCTATTTCTCTGGTTCATAGAACTCCCAGGTCATAGAGGGATTAGACATTTGTGTCTTCAATTGGCCCTCTTCAGCCCTAGGATAAATAGTGATTAATCTAAGCCAATGGTTTTCAGCTCTGTCTGACCCAATGCCTCTACTTCATAAGAAATTCTTCAAAGACCCCTTCACTATTCTAAACTATTACTGACAACACAATGTATGCATTCAAGTTGTTGAAAATATTAATGTTATGCTGCAGCTAACAAAGGAGAAATAATTTACTGTCAATATATAATCCAAAATGTATATAATTGTGCCAGAACATTTACATATCAAATGCAATAGAACATAATGAAATTTTCATATCTTCACCCATACCTTGAAACATTGTAAATAAAAAGCTACAAATATAGTTTCATTGAATAACCAAATGCCAAAACTGCCGTTTCTATTGTTGACATGATTGATCTGCGCTGGTAAATGTGATAGATACTTTCTGCTTGATCCTTATCCCCTGTTATACTCCCCTATTTACTGGCTTTTGTCCAAGTGGAATGGTTCATATTGAATATCTCAATAGGTTTCCATGCTCATTGCCTTCTATGCATGTTCATGAGATTAAAGGGAAGGAGGAAGTGGGATTGGGGATTATTGCCTAAACTCCCTCTCTGCTGGGTCTCTTTGACTTCTCTTTTTCATAAGAAAATCAGTGTTTCCTTGTGTGATCAGGGCAGTTTACTACCCGGAAATCTGCCCGCTGCTACTAACCCAGAGTTATCGTGGGGTGTGATCTCTGTGATTCTTTCACCCTTCTCCCCTGACATTTTCATAAGTAGTCTCTTTGGAAATAAACCCATGTTAAATTATCTTAGTTTGAGTGTGTTCCCTTTTTCCTATTGAGACTCTGAAATGAGTATCTAAACGAGAAATTCTACCATCTTTTCTCATGTACATAGTAGTTTAATTCCTGCAAAATTCATGGCACATTAAAACCATGCAAAAGTACTTGGCGCTTAGGCAGTTACATTTCGGTTTGTATAATTAAACGAAGCAGGTTATTCACCTACATTACGTTAGAAAGTCATTCAGGACATATAGCAATCCTTGATTCGGAGCGGTTATCCCACGTTACTGGACATTTGGCATCCCTGTTTTCCAATCCTTAAAGTTCCAAAATGCCCTCACTTATTCTTTCCTGCCATTGGATTTTGTCCCATTAAGCTGTAAGGCTGGGAATGCCCTAGCCGTCTTGAAAACAGGTAGAAAGATAAGAGAATCACAAAGACGTGGATCATGTTGAATTAACTAACCATTGATACCATCTACTTATTGTGCGATTTCGTAAAAATTGCTCCTTGTTTTTTTCTACAATTAGTTGACTATTCTGTTACTCGAAGTTAAAAACTTTTTTTCTTTTCTTTCTTTCTTTTTTTTTTTTGACAGAATCTTACTCTGTTACCTAGGCTGGAGTGCAATGGCATGATCTTGGCTCACTGCAACCTCTGCTTGCCTGATTCAAGCAATTCTCCCACCTCAGCCTCCCAAGTAGCTGGGATTACAGGTGCAAGCCACCACACTTGGATAATTTTTGTATTTTTAGTAGAGATGGAGTTTCACCATGTTTGCCAGGCTGGTCTCAAACTCTTGACCTCAAGTGATGCACCCGCCTTGGCATCCAAAAGTGCTGGATTACAGGCATGAGCCACTGCCCCTGGCCAAATCATTTTAACCAATAGCAAAGCACATTACTTCATTTTTTCAAAAGTTGCCGGTAATTTCAATAAAAAATATTATATAACATGCTTAATGCAATACAAATGCTTTTCAATGTACAATGGGGTTGTCTTGATAAGATGATCATAAATTGAAAATACTGTAGTTAAAATGTATTCAATATGCCTAACATACTGAACATCACAACTTAGCCTGGCATACCTTTAATGTGCTCAGAACACTTACATCAGCTGACAGTTGGGCAAAATCATTGAATACAAAACCCACTTTATAATAAAGTATTGGATATTTTATGTAATTTATTGAATATTGTACTGAAAGTGAAAAGCAGAATAGTTATATTCTATTCAAAGCTATCACTTTTGCTTCATCATAAAGTTAAAAAACATCATAAATTGAACCATTATAAGTTGGTGACCATCTGTGTATATATATGTGTCTGTGTATCTATATAAATATGTATGTTTATATATATATTTGTGTGTATATATATCCTCTGTGTGTGTGTGTGTGTGAGAGAGAGAGAGTGTGTGTGTATGTATGAAATTGTAGGAAAGTAAAATTTCGTGTCTTATAGATACAGCATGTTAACATGTTGGTACCTATCCTCCTGAGATGTAAAACTTTACATGGATAGATGTGTGCATTTACAATTGTACACAAAGAGAAACATATTCGCTAGGCTCTTTAGTTTTCTGTAGTTTCATTCAACACTATCTGGTTTATGTGGATGATTACAAATATAATGCTAGGGTGAAGGTTCTTCTCTATAACTTTGACACTTCCTTGATTATCAACCCTTGGCATATTCTTAGAGTAGGATTTTCTTTTAGAATTAAGATCCTTGTTTTAGGACTCTAGCCTGTTAACACACAGAGCCAATAATTATTCAGAATGTTTGGGTTAATTCACATTCCCACAGATGGGACATCAAATGTCCAGGCTGCACAGCCTCATTAACACTAGATTTTCTGGACATTTTATATAGTATTTCATCTGATATAAAAAGTAGAATTCTAATTTAATTATGGTTGTTAATTTATTTTTATATTTTTAGTCATTATGAAAATGTTTAAATATATGAACAGCCTGGAAAGTGTTGTTGTTTTTTTTAAGGTAGTACTTCAGAAATATTTGTGATACTTAATTTTTAAAAATTCACTGTAAAAGAATCTTGAAATGTCTCTTTAATGAAATGGGACATAAATACTCGTCACATTAGTGAAAAATATGTGTTTAAAATCTCTGCAGCAATCCTGTAAATATTAATAATTTTTTAAAAAATTGACATCTTCAAAATATAAATGTTCTAAACTTATAATCAGTTAAATATGTATCTATTAATACATGTAGATACATGTATCTAAATAAATTTGAAGACTTCAAATTCCAGGTACAATATAATTTTTTTCTATCCTGTGATTTGTCATTCAGGATTTTGTAATTTGAACAGAAATATTTTGCCCTAACCATATGTCTTTTCTCTTACCTAAAAATGTTATTTTATGAAAAATTGTTTTAAAGGTCAGTTTGCATGTTGGAAAGCATCTTGTACAATGTTACATAACATATTTCATATTTGGCTGTGTTGTTTTAACTGTGTAAATATGGTTTAAATCTATGATGCTCTTTAGTGCTGATCATGAGGCAAAGCAAATTTATCTGTATGAAAGGCTCCTGTTAATTTTTAACTTTCAAAAGATTACATACATTCACCCTCTTCTGAATTTTAATTCCTGATGCAAAGATTATGAAATCTCGAGAGGATAATGAATCAGTTTCTGATTACATTCTGGAATCACGATTTGGTCACCCATCCAAGAATGCGTATTCAATTTCCTTTACATTACACACATATGTAATACCATGCTGAGTGATGTTGGGAAAGGTGTGTCTTCAGTGATGCCTTCATGAAGTTACAGTCTCACCACACTGAGGTATTTTCTTTTTAAACCTTTCTTTTCTGCTGTGAAGAAGTGCCTAAGAGATGAACAAGTGGGAAAAACTGAAAAAAAATCTTCATCTAATTCAGCAACTAGCTTTCGTATCTTCTAAGAATTTTTGTCTCCAAAAAGCTCTAATTTTCATTCCTTTACAAGCTTTATTTCTCTCTCCTTTCCAATACCAGACTTTGCTCTGTTTGTTTTCTCTACCTTTTTTAGAGACGCCTACAATAGAAAAAACTATGACATATTCAATACATCTGAAAATTTTGCATTGCCATTAATAAGAATGAATTATCTGTTTATAAAGAAAAAAATAAAAATATGAACCGAGAAAGCACAGAAGGTAGTAACCACATTTCGATGTTTATCATGGAATCCTCTTTATAATCCATCTGTTACAACTCCACAGAACAAATGACAAGTAATTGTGAAGTTTCCCCTCATTTTATAGGTTTGGTCTTGTAAGGCATACAACACAAATTTTATTTACTTTTCTTTTTGGTATTTGGTCAAGTGGCCACTGGGTGGATGATGGAGCCTCTTGGGATATACAGTCTTCTTCTAGTTTTGTTGATGTAAATATTACTGTGTGCTTTTCATTCACTTGTCATTTTACAAGGCATGCTTCATTAAAAATATGTCAGCATCACAGTGACAAATCACAAAATTTAAAAGGCACAAGAAAAAAACAATTTATTTAAAACATTCCTGTGTAAAAGTAGTCACCACTCTTAGTATTCTTCAACTATTTTTATTCTATTTAAATGCAAGCCTAGTTTTATCTCGAGTGTCTGACCTTGATGATATGGTTTACTTTAAACTTAGAAAATATTGAACTCTATTGGAAATTTCCTACAGATCAGCTTTTCTAGACGCCAAGTGCCTTGTTTTAGCCACGGTGATGACAGCAATTGGGTTCTCAGGGATTCTGGCCTCTGGCATCATCTCAGTTGTTTATAATTGAAGTTGGCTCTGATGCGAACTCAGCTTAGAGGCATGGTTGGACTGCTGGGCTTAAGGCTGGCCTGCCAGGAGGTTGCCTTGAGGTGTAACTAGGCAAAGAAAGAAGAAGGTTGGGCAAAATTACCAACAATCTTCAACTATGAATTTTTATGAGTAGGGGCTTCCCACACCATCAGGCACTCTGAGCTGGAGAAACAAGGGATTTTGAATTGAATGTTTAGTTTTTAGGCTTGATAGTCAGATTAGGGAAGTTTTGGGTACACCTTTCCCACTCTAGAGTCCTCTCCCTAACTCAGGGCCAATTTGGGACTTGGGCTCAATGGAAAAGAGTGCTGAGATCAATTAGAAATATCCATCATGAACATAGGAGGCAGGCATTCTGGCCAAGGGATGTGTCTTCCCACTTTGTATTCCAGAGTGCGATTTCTTCTTGCTATCTGTCCCTCCATAAATAAGCGTTGGGTGGAGGACAAGCTGGTTACAATCGAGGATGGAACGAGATTCTAGCAGAATTGCAGAATGAACTGAGAGCCACCAAAGTGTGCCTCTGTGAACCAGCAGAGAGAGCTGTGGAAGGCAAAGGAAGAGGAGCCAAGAGGCCAGATAATATTCCTGCTTCCCCTACGTTGTGAGAGTGAAATGGTCCGCAACCTATGTCAGTAATTAACCAGAGGCTTTTTAGAGAGTAAGAATTCTGATAGACACTTCAATAGCTGAAGTCGCTCTTCAGTACTGCACATAACCTGTGGACAGATTTTCATCATTATTAATTCATTTATTCAATAGATACATATTAAAGTCAAGGCATAGTTCTAAACTATGCAGTCAATTACAAAAATAAATAATAATGAAGGGCATTAGCTCTGCCTCATAGGACGTTAAAGCTCTAGCTGCTAAATGAGACAAGTAGGGTTCCCACATCAAGTGCCTGGGCTCCTGTTATAACCTGGATTCTGCTTCCGATGGCTTCTCTTGTTTCCGTTTTGGTAAAGCCGTCATTTGGCTTAGTCCCTATCCTTGCTATGGTCACCCACCAGCAGGTGGACCTCCTTGACCGTAACTACACGCATAGATCTTTGATTGTTTCTTTTCAAATGTTTGCTTACTTTAGAGCTGCAGTCGAATGTCGTTTGGACCATAAGACTCTGAGGCTGTGTGTGGTTGAAGCTGTCTTGAGACTCAAAGAGCTATTGAGGAAGGGATTTGGTAGCTGAACTCTTTTGAAGTTTTTCTCTGTCTCTCACACATCTGGGGCTGAATAGCTGAATATATTGTTTAATTTCTACATCGATAATAGTTTAATAGGCGTTCATGCAAATAAGTTCTGCTGGGAGTTTATTGTCCTACTCCAATAACCAGTAATGCATTCCTTGAATTCAGTGTAGGTATAAATTCTACATGGTAAGTGAAACTGTCTTTATGAATTACTGCTATAGAATATACTAGATTGTGTAGGTTTTAGTACAATCTAGGTAATTATCAAGCCTTGTAATATTTTCAGGAAAGTGATCCTTTCACTTCAGTTTATGGAACTTGGAAATTTTTCCATTGCCACCCACTAGTTAATCATAAACTTAATTCTATGTATCTGAATTTATTTTTCTATTTATAAATGTATCTGGATGCTTTCTCAAAGGTTTCCCAGATTAAAAACCTATGATTTTGAAAAATTAAAAGAGAAGTAATTAGAATTGTGTTAAAAAACAGAATCAGGCCGCGCATGGTGGCTTATGCCTGTAATGCCAGCACTTTGGGAGGCTGAGGCGGGAGGATCATTTGAGGTCAGGAGTTCGAGACCAGCCTGGCCAACATGGCAAAACCCCACCTGTAATAAAAAAATACACAAGTTAGCTGGGTGTGGTGGTGAATGCCTTTAGTCCTAGCTACTCAGGAGGCTAAGGCAGGAGAATCGCTCGAACCCAGGAGGCTGAGGTTGCAGTGAGCCAAGATAGTGCCACTGCACTCCAGCCTGGGTGACACAGTGAGATCCTGTCTTAAAAAAAGAAAAGAAAAAGAAAGAAAACCAGAATCATACAATGAGAGAGGTTGTATAGCCCTTTTAATTGTCCATAATGGATACATTTCTTTTTCTGCGTAATAGTTTATCAGCATGAAAAAAAAAAAGAGTCACTGAACACTGATAATTTTCTTCTCTCTCTCTTTATTTTTCCTTTTTTTTTGAGATGAAGTCTTGCTCTGTTGCCCAGGGCTGGAGTGCAGTGGCAACATCTCTGTTCACTGCAACCTTCACATCCTGGGTTCAGGCGATTCTCCTGCCTCAGCCTCCCAAGAAGCTGAGATTACAGGTGCATCCCACCATGCCTGGATAAGTTTTTGTATTTTCAGTAGAGATGGGGTTTCATCGTGTTGGCCAGGCTGGTCTCAAACTCCTGACCTCCGATGATCTTCCCGTCGTAGCCTCCCAAAGTTCTGGTGATGATTTTCATTTAACGGTGTTCTACAAAGTGAGTTTAGGCAGTGAAAAGGCACATGTCATCTATAGTTTACCAGAAAGTAGTACTGGTCACCAGCATTGAAGCATACTCCTAACCCTGGAAAATTTCTTCAGCTGCCAGAATTAATCTCAGATTTTAAGACTGGAGCAAAGACTAATTTGGTATGTGTTCATTTAGATTAGTAAATCTCCATGGTGTTCGAGCTGTATAATATCAAATCTAAAATAAGCCAAGAGAGTTGAACAATTTCTCATCTCTCAGAAAAAAATGCATCATTTTCAAGAGATTTAAGATTGAATTTAAAATCCAACTGCCTATTCCAGTGTATGTTTCTCCAGAATAAGGCCAAGCCCTAAAATTCTGGAGAGTGTCCTCCAAGTTGTGTTTAAGTAATAATTGATAAATCTATGGTTTAGATACGTATGGAATTCCATATAACTCTAGCTCCAGCCTTTGCGAGTAAAAATTGGCAGTGACCATGGCCTTAATGGAGGCATGTGGTTAATTGGAATTTTCGGTACCAAAAGTCTCCTTGTTACTAGGTTATCGGGGTACCCTATAATAGTATCCATAACTCATTGCCCACTTGTCTGTTTTGATTTCTTTTTTAAAAAGACAATTTTAGGGCAGGCGCGGTGGCTCACGCCTGTAATCCCAGCACTTTGGGAGGCCCAGGCGGGCGGATCACGAGGTCAGGAGATCGAGACCATCCTGGCTAACACGGTGAAACCCCGTCTCCACTAAAAATACAAAAAATTAGCTGGGCGTGGTGGCGTCGCCTGTAGTTCCAGCTACTTGAGAGGCTCAGGCAGGAGAATGGCGTGAACCCGGGAGGTGGAGCCTGCAGTGAGCAGAGATCGTGCCACTTCCAACCTGGGCTACAGTGACACTGCGTCTCAAAACATACAAACGAACAAAGACAATTTTAAACTTGGAGGTTTTGTACCTCAATTCACATATGTGGCATATTTATAAAATAATCATGCCTTTACATATTTTTCCTTTGACATCTTAGCTATATATCCAAGCCATTTATGTTTTTTAATTGCCACAAATATCGCACCGAACTAGAGCACCAGGTACAAAAATGCCTGGTATAGCATTTCTTCTGGTTCTTGAAAGTTATTTTAATCCCCATGTTTAAGATATTCCTAGACAGCTATATGTAACTATAATTACTTCTGCTAGGTAGAAACATCTCTGTGGTCAACACTTGTGAAGTGCCTTGTAAATAAAAATATGCTTGAGTAGAAATAGTATTTTGCAAATATAGCCCTAAATAGAACTACTGATTTTACCAAGAATTAAAGACTCCAAACTCTTTGTCTTTCAACTTTGGTTGATAGGAACATCTGATTACAATGAGCCAAAAGCCTATGTGATCATTAATGAGGTAATTTTAACACTTACAAATGACACAGCTCATTTGTAATAGGTTTTTGAAGTGCAAATTGCATGTTTCTGTTTAAATAATGAGAGTAAAATATGGACACTATTCACACTCTATATACACAACTAACCCCAACTTGTCTCTAGAAGAAAGGTCTAATTTTTCCGGTCTCATCCACAAAATGAAGAGTTAAAAAGCTGTATCTTTATTCTCACTTTAAGTGATTTTTTAACCACTGTATAACACTACTACAGTTTGTTTGGAGATAAAATAACTCATGGTGAGAAATCCAGTTCTTGAAAGAAATCATTTTACCTTCAATCACATTTAGGATATCTATGCTTTTAGGGTAAGGATGAAAATTTATAAACATTTGTTAAATTATGCAACTGTTTTTGAAGATGTTTCAAAATTACATTTTCCTTATTGTACAACTAGTTTTCATGTACTCACAAATGAGACACATGAGAATTATTAATGCAAAAGCATAGCATATTGACAAAGTTTATAATGTAAATAGTTTAGTTAGGAAAGAATGTAATAAGTGAATTATCAAAGCTATTTTATTGGTCCCTAGATTTGCCATAGAAGAAAATGAAGCACCCTTATAAAAATTTCTCAGCAGTGAGAAAATTTAAGGTCTATTTTGTATGCCGTAAGCTCTAAAAAATATTATTGCCAATAAAAATAGAGTGCCTGATAATAAAACACAATCTAAAATTGTCTTTTTAAAGGTTCACTCTTATTCTTCTTCCCTTCCTATGTGTGCACAGAATACTGTCACTGTCTTGATTGGAACACTGTCTCTCTGTCTCAGAGGGTGTACAGTTTTAGAAGGGAGAAAATATTTGTTCATTTTGCTTCCTATAAGGTAAGGTCTCAGTGGTTGAAGGTCAATTAACAAACTTTTTGTCTTCATACTACTATCTTGGAATTACCAACTGGCTTCTATTTAGATTTTGAAAAATAAAAGAAAAGAACTAGCATTTGTTAGAACTTACTGTGTTCCAGAAACTTTATTGATACCATTTCTTCTCATTATCACATTCATTCTTTCAATTAGTATTATCTTTTCCATCTTAAGAAGGTGGGACCAGAGGTTTTGTAATGTCCATTAACCCACTGTGGATTTCATGGCTTGCAAGAAGAAGAAAGCGTGGTGGAACTCAGGTTTGTCTGATTCCAAATTCACATCCTTTCATATCTCCACGAAAGATAGAAAAGATAAATTGGGCTCTATTCTAACAAGAGAAACACAATTTTCCATCGGATAAATGAATGATTCTTAAACCTCAAAAATAAAACATGTAGCAAAAGCTCAGTTCAAGAGTAGACATAAAGGTTGTGACATGGGTAGTAGGGATATATGTCTAGTGACATAGATTTGCTATGCATATCTGACCAAAAATCTCCCTCGTGATTTTCAAATCAGATGCACAACTGCATTTAATGAGTTTCACAAATCATTAACATCAGTCTCTGAAAACAAGATTGTTAAAAAATATTAAGATTTTCAACAACAAAGATCTTATCTAAATAGTAAGGAGATTATATTAGATGGCTCAATTCCCTGGGCAGTCTAGTTGACAATTCAACTTGTTCAAAGCTATAACATATGGCAACTTAAAAAATTATGAAAGTTTTTCTAACTTTGTGCTTAAGGTAGTTGGCCATTCTTCCTCTTGGGAATAAAAAGTGCAGATTTTCTGTCGAAGCATTTTGCTATTGTTTTTCAATTTCCATTTATGAGAAATAGATAAAATAGCAACTTTTTAGTTACAAGTTTAAAGTCAAAATGGAGATAATTAAGTATCTCCATTAATTAAGTAAAGATTAATTTTTTAAAAAATAGCATTTACTAAATTCTAATTAATCAATTGATTGACTATTTTTATCCCTGGCTCAATGTAACTCTCTTTGAAATACTCTTGTCTCAATTCTAGTTTATGTCAACAATGTGTCATCACAGATGACTTTTTGTCATCTTGATCTCTCGGTTCTATGAACACCTTCGATCTAATGACAATGTTTTCCAATAGAATTGCTTCTACTCAAACTTCTGAGATCAAATTTGTGGATTTAGTCTCACCCCAATCAATTCTTCAACTCACAGGACACCAACTGGTGTCCTACAATTCAATTCAATCCTGAGACTGTCTATCTGGAGATAGCATCAGATCCCACAAGTTCAGGGTTCAGGCCCACAAGACTGCCCCCCCACCGTTAGAGACGAGTTGTGGGTCTCCCATACTCCTGACCAACTGGCTATAAATTAGGACTTCCATGGATTCCTTCCCCAGGTTCTATAATTTGCTAAGACGGCTCACAGAACCCAAGAAAGCACTTTGCTTACAGTTACTGTCTGATACAAATCAGGAACAGTCAAATAGAAGAGACACACAGGGCCAGGTATGGTGAAAAGGGGCACAAAGAGGGCCGACAGTTTCAACCATCTAGTTAGGCCTTCATCTTTCTGGTGTCCAGCACCCACCCTGAAGCTCTACGGGTCTCCAGCCACCACTCATGTCATGTCAATAGCATAAACTCAGGTATGGCTAAAAGGGACTTATGACTAGTAAAGGATGGTCCTCTCATCTCTATCAGGAAATTTCAAGTTTTAGGGGCTCTGTACAGTGAACTGGGGAGGAAGACCGAATAGGACATACCCTAGACCAGTTGTGCTAACTACTGTGTGCCTCAAAATTGCCTACAGTTGTGTTAAAATAAGAGATTGCTGAGAGCTGGTATTGGAATTTCAGATTTGGTAGATCTGGGGGTGTAACCTGAGAATTTGCAGTTCTAGTAAGTTCCCAGGTGATGCTGATGCTGCTAGCACAGGGACCACACTTCCAGAAGGACTGAGTGAAGCATTGTCATTACTTATAATAGCAACTTCTCTGTAGTCACAATTTCATTCATCCCATTCTCTGAGCTCCTCCTTTAATCATTCCTTTTCATACACTGACATAAAATTTTTCAATCTCTCTGAGACCTCCAAACTATTATTTTATCATATTCACAATGACCCTTACCTCCTTGATGTCGACTCTATTGCCTGTTCTCCTGCCTAAATTCCATGGCCAACCATTCCCAGGAAACTTCAACTTCCTTGTTTCTCTTTCACTTTGCTGAATCTAACCAGGAAAATAACCCTGCTTAGATCCAAATTTACACCAAATCCTCACATATATTTGAGCAACTAGCTATATGGACCAATTTGAAAAATATCCCACTTGAAACTGAGAATTTCAGTGCCGCCTATCAATCAGTCATACTACATATGTTCCAATCTATTCACCCTCTAATTTACTTAGTTTTGTATCTTATCCTGTCTCTAATCCCTAACACTTCCCCAGAAATCCTCATTCTCTTTTTGGTTGTGCTTCCCTGAGAACATTGCGTCACCCAAAGACAACTTCCACAGACTCCTGAAACAATTTAAACTCACTTTCCCATGTCTATATCCACAAACCCTTCCTTTTCACCTATTATTATCGTGAACTAACTGGCCCCTGTCTGTATATTGTCTGATGATGATTTCTATATTACAGGGTTAGAGATACTTTCTCATCATAGCTAGCTTAGAATCAAATCCATGCAGTCCACCACTGAAACTGGGGTTCCAAGTCAGTGTATTTGGAGAGGGAGAGCTAGTAGAAAAACAAGGATGAAAAGATCCAGGATGAAGCTCCTGATGGAAGAAAAGGCCATTTTTACTATTATGAACCCCTTGAAGTAGACCATAAGCATTCTCATCTGGACAAATATCCATTCATCCACACCAGTGAGCTGATTAAGTTTTAGGGTTTGAAGGGTCAATGAACAATTATTCCTCATTCAGCAATTAAAGAAGGATTAATATGAATATTATCTTGAAGAAGTTTAATTTAAAATGTATTTCATTGATCTTTGGCAATTGTCTTCTATCAGATCATTACCAATCAATATGAGTTGGGAGGAAGGGAGAAAACCCAAAACTTAATCAGATGCCTGAAGTTAAGGAACATTTTATAACCAACCCAGGGAAAAAAAAGGCTCAAAAAGGGAAAGATGAGGACATAGAAAATACATTTCAAATATTTTAACTTTTTGACAAAATGTCAGTTCTGTGCAAGAAAAACCGATGATTGTGTGAGTATAACTTTGTCATTTACATCTGCCAATGTGTTCAGAAATATATAACCTATAAGTTTTTTTAATAGTTTGACACAAAATTTGTTCATCAAAGTATCTAAAACATTCTGAAAATACTAAAAATTTTCAATTTAAATATTAAGCTAAACAGCTCTGTATATATAAATAAGCTCAAACAAACATGCACGCTCCCCAACAATAACACTGCTACAGATATTGACTGGTGGTTTTGGTTTCATTTCATCTTATAATGGCAAATCTGGTTAAAACCTAGATTCTGGGCTGGGCGCAGTGGCTCACGCCTGTAATCCCAGCACTTTGGGAGGCCGAGGCAGGCAAATCACAAGGTCAACAGATCGGGGCCATCCTGGCCAACATGGTGAAACCCCATCTCTACTAAAGAAACATACAAAAATTAGCTGGGCGTGGTGGCACGTGCCCGTAGTCCCAGCTACTCAGGAGGCTGAGGCAGGAGAATTGCTTGGACCTGGGAGGCGGAGGTTGCAGTGAGCTGAGATTGTGCCACTGTACTCCAGCCTGGTGACAAAGAGAGATTCCGTCTCAAAACAAAACAAAACAAAACCTCAGATTCTGAACTGAATCTCAGAATAAGGATCTCGAAGAGGTCGATATGTATGTAATCTATTCTTAAAGAAAAATTTTCTCTAATTGTATATTGGACTGTCACACAGCTTCTGACTTTGTTTATACCCTTAAAAAGTATCTAGATTTATGTGTAGCTTTTGTAAAGTGAAAGCTCAGAATGTCTACTCTGTCCTGGTACCCCTTTAGTTTAATTGCTGGAAAATATTTCATAAAAATGAATTGGTCAACAAATGGAAAATTTGAACTTTGCATACTAAAGTTTTTTTTTTTTTCAGACGGAGTCTTGCTCTGTCGCCCAGGCTGTAGTGCAGTGGCGTGATCTCGGCTCACTGCAAGCCCCACCTCCCAGGTTCACGCCATTCTGCTGCCTCAGCCTCTCCGAGTAGCTGGGATGACAGGCACCCGCCACCACGCCCGGCTAATTTTTTTGTATTTTTTAGTAGCAACGGGGTTTCACCATGGTCTTCATCTCCTGACCTCGTGATCCACCCGCCTCGGCCTCCCAAAGTGCTGGGATTACAAGCGTGAGCCACCGCGCCTGGCCTGCATACTAAATTTTTACTTCATATTATCGACTCTTGAAAAATAAGCGTGTATATTAGAAATGACACTCATTTGACTATACCATAATGCATTTCAGACTTTTTATCTTCAGCTACAGAATTTCTCCATCCTTTGAATTATGTTAGCTGGCTTTAGTTGCCCAGTGTTGGTGATCCGCCTCCACTAATTCACAGCTCTATTGTACTGCCCCCTGGGATGCATTTCCATAGATCTGCCTTGTTATGAGTGTCATTTTTTTCTTCTATTTTGTTGACTGCCATTCAAATATTTTTGGCTTTATCAGAGAGTTTCACTTTATTGTTTGTTACCTCCTCATTTTTTTAGCTTTTCATAAGTTACTGTGTTATATCTGCCTGGGCTTTTGGTTCCTTTACAGATTTGTTTGATATTATTTTTAGCTTATGATACTTCTAAAGTCTGTACCCTTTTAATTTTCACTTGCTTCATCTTCACATTCTTGTGTTTTGTTTTCATTTCAAAATACCAGAAAGTAAAATGTCTCAGCAGCTTGGTGAGTGGAATGGTTTATTTATAATCCAAAGAAAACACATACTTTCTGTGAGCTATCTGCTTATAAGTAAAAATTTTATATAGACATTCTTGAAAAAAAATCTTAAATTTCTGGGGGATTGAATGAGATTTTAAAAATCATTCCATACAACAACAGGTGCAAAATTTGTATTCCTCTACTCAAGAAAAATAATTAATGAACATTTGTTATTAGTTTACTAACATCTAAATGCTAATGTATCAATTATACATTATTAAAACACAATTAAGCTGAAGAGGTGAAAAAGTATAAAACAAACCAGTGCATAATTTACCTTTATTCGTATGAAACATCTTTTTCTCTCCTGAAAATAGAGATTAACCAGTGGTGTGCTGGGGCGGGAGGGGGTGTGTTGGAGGGAGAAAAGCCATGATTTGTACAATTTGCCCATTTCCATGTTTTAAATACTCCCACCCTGGCCAATTTCAAGCTACCAGCAATTTGATAACCAGTTCACAACATTTTTGAAAATTTAATAATCAGCTCTCAAAAGCTGGTACAGGCCAGGCTAAGCCAGCTTCAGCACAAAACTGAAAATGATTATTAATCTTTACTAGCTCCAGATATCTTTTAACATATATTGAAATCTATGACCCTTAAAAAGAAAACATATATACAGATTTTGACAAAACTTTGCAGTTCCACTCATGGATCCCTGTATAAGAATCCCCTTTCTATGTGTGTTTGCAATTTGAAGAGTTCAGACTTTATGATTCACAGGTGATAACTAATGATTTAATCTCAACACTTAGGCTTTTATAATTTGGGAGTCACGTGTTTAACTGCTGTAGTAGTAACTGCTTCTTCTCAGAGAAACTTAGAAGCTAAGACCAGGGCAATATCCCTTGGTCTGCAACACACCTCTTCTTTCTGAGCATATCGTATAAGAAGCTAACTTTGTCTCAAAGTTCATATGACTTTTGCATTTTCAATTACTAGCTATTTTCTTTTGGAACTGTAGGACTGGCAGAACTTTCCCTCTACCCTCTGAAGGTATGATAACTGAGTGTATGAAATAAATGGATAACGGGCATGTCAAAAGAAGAAAAGGTGTACACATTTATTACACGCATGGGGAAATCACAGGAAAGAAAAGTGGATGCAAAAACAAAACAAAACAAAACAAACAAAACAACGCAAAGAAAAAACCCCAGTGAGATTTAGGAGCTTATAGGGAAGGCAGGAGGGAGAATGTAGGAAACTTAGGGGAGGGGAAATGACTTTTGGGAAAGATGACCAGACCCTTAGCAGAATAGATGATAGTTTGTGACAGTCTGTCTTGGTGTGGTTTGGACTCTTAGTCTTCTCTCCTGTGATACGAGGAGTCAATTTTCCCTGGCTGATGACACTCCTAGGAAGGAGATGAATGTCTTTGTGCTGGTAAGACAGTATCTTGAAGCTTTATTTTCCAATTCAGTTCTAAATCTGCAGTGTATCAAAATCTCCTCATTATGCTTTGGATGTTATGGTAGATAAATGGTATCTTCACAAAGATACATTCATTCTGGTATTGAAAGTTCCTTTTGGGGGGTTTCTCTTTAGGAAGGTAAAGAGAGTGCAGAGAAAGCATGTCCCGCATTTGTTGTTTTTCAAGTATTTTCAGTTCGATGTAATCAGTGCACCAAAGCAATCCACTCAGGGCTGGCATTTCCTGAGCACCTTCAGAACTCTTTTCCATCCCCTGTTATTTCTATCAGATCATGTGATTTAAGAACTACTTTTACTTGCCACTTACATATATATTGAAAAGGCAAACTTTCCTTTCATAGTTTGCTAATTTTGGCAAAGTACATTAACAAAAATTAAGTAAGTGAAATTTTCTGTTCTATTGTTTTGAAAACAATTCTAGAAACTGTCCTTGTAAGAACAGCAAAGAGAGATAAAAAAAAGATAATTCTCAACTGCTGCTTCAACCATTCTTTGCTTAACAATGTATCCAATTAAAAGACAAAACTCTCATTTCAGGTTTATATGTATCAATTGCTTAATTAGAAAGTAAATACTCCACCTCATATAATCTGGTGTCAAAAAACGTATAATAAAATTACTTTGATTTTGTTGCTGATAAGTTTGTGAATTTAAATCTCAACTTACAGTGATGAATTTATTTGCTTTGTGCTGACAAGACAGTATCTTGAAGTTTTGTTTTCCAACTCAGTTCTAACTCTGCAGTGTATCACAATCTCCTCATTATGCTTTGGATGTTATGCTACATAAATGGCATCTTCACAAAGATACATTCATTCTGGTATTCAAAGTGCCTACTTAAAATTCTGCACGAACAGTTTTATTGAAAAAATATGTAGACAAGCCATTTATTATACACAGTGACTTGGAACAAATTCTTATAAGAAGCATAGCATGTCTTCCATTAAATGTATACATTTTATAAAAAGTTACTGAAAGTCTTCCTGAGGTTAAACAATAAATCTTTTAAATTTAATCACTGTGCTACCTCAAAGGTATTTTTTTCTTTAGGACACTCACTTAGGGCATACGGTCAGATTTCAGCCTACTTTAAACAACTAGGCAGTATTTTTAGTGCATTTTTCTGTTTGTTAAAAAGCTAGTTGTTGAGAATAAGTTGCTCAATTATCTTCGTCAATTACTTTTTGTTTTGTTTTGTAATTATTATCCTATTTTGGTTTTCCTTTAGAATTGTGAAATATCTTGAATCAGAAATTGCAGAGAATATATAAATGAGTAAGCATGCACTCTGCAATCAAACTAGATCTCGAAAGTGTTTTGTTGTAGTTTATACCTTGAATTCAAAGTGCCATTTTATACAAGGCACTTGAAAAATTTTCAAGCTCATCTATTTCATAATAGTACAAAATTTATTGTTGTTTTATTTGCAAGGAGATAGACCAGATAAAAGATCACTTTATTTCTTACAGTGTTGACTTTGATATTCTAACCTTGTCAGTTTATACAGATTAATGAAGACTCCGTACATGTAAAATTCACTATAATTTTTTTTCTGGCATGAGAGTCCAAACAAATAGTCAAACAGGTAACTACATATTCAAACACGTCAAGCAAAAATATACAATAGCTTGACAAAAAAGAAAAAAGAAGAAAAAAGAAACCCCTATACATGCTTTAACATTCTTAAACTCTGAGGACCAAATCAGATTCAAAAGAAACATTTCTGGTGGGCAGGGAAAGGGCTAAAAAGCTAAAGTATATAATAAGTAAATTCCCCATTGCTATCAAATATATGAGCAGCATGACATTTCAACACATGTTAAAGTTTTCTGAAAAAAGTTCTAGGATAATAGGATTTCAACTTTGGATTCTACAGATACCATTCTTGGGATTGGTATGGGAGAATCATCCTCTTCATGTATTAGTGGATTCAAATGAAAAAAATTCAGGCAGCTAGTTCCTTTCCAAGAAGCCTTAGAGATTGTTGCACATAAAAATATGAACCATATTTCTGATTCAAACTTTAATTAGAGAATTCTCTTTATTCCCTCTTCTGCATAAAATTATGTACCGGCACTCTGCTCTCCAGACAAGTAAAACTTCTTACCTGCTATCATTTGAGACACCCAAGACCCAGAACATATTATTTTGTATCTGAAAGTCCCAACAAAACTTCTCAGAACAAAAACAACAGAAAGTTAAATACAGAGAGACAGGGTATAAAACAGTGGTTACCAGGGGCTGGGGGTGAGGAGAGAAAATGGAGACAGAGAATTCAGAGGATGCAAAGTTGCAGATATGTAGAATTAACAAGTTGAGGGATCTGATGCACAACATGAGCACTGTAGGCATTAATATTTACTGTATTTGGCATTTTACTAAAAGAGTAGTTTGTGGGTACTATTTCCTCACACACATATCCAGAAAAAAAGTAACTGAGATTTTCAAAGGGAATGCTTCCAGTTTTTGCCCATTCAGTATGATATTGGCTGTGGGTTTGTCATAGATAACTCTTATTATTTTGATATACGTCCCATCAATACCTAATTTATTGAGAGTTTTTAGCATGAAGGGCTGTTGAATTTTGTCAAAGGCCTTTTCTGCATCTACTGAGATAATCATATGGTTTTTGTCATTGGTTCCGTTTATATGCTGGATTAAATTTATTGATTTGTGTATGTTGAACCAGCCTTGCATCCCAGGGATGAAGCCTACTTGATCATGGTGGACAAGCTTTTTGATGTGCTGCTGGATTCAGTTTGCCAGTATTTTATTGACGATTTTTGCATCAATCTTCATCAGGGATATTGGTCTGAAATTCTCTTTTTTGGTTGTGTCTCTCTCAGGCTTTGGTATCAGGATGATACTGGCCTCATAAAATGTGTTAGGGAGGATTCCCTCTTTTTCTATTGATTGGAATAGTTTCAGAAGGAATGGTACCAGCTCCTCCATGTACCTCTGGTAGAATTCTGCTGTGAATCCATCAGGTCCTGGACTTTTTTTTGTTGGTAAGCTATTAATTATTGCCTGAATTTCAGAGCCTGTTATTGATCTATTCAGAGATTCAACTTCTTCCTGGTTTAGTCTTGGGAGGGTATATGTGTCCAGGAATTTATCCGTTTCTTCTAGATTTTCTAGTTTATTTTTGTAGAGGTTTTTATAGTATTCTCTGATGGTAGTTTGCATTTCTGTGGGATCAGTGGTGATATCCTCTTTATCATTTTTTATTGCATCTATTTGATTCTTCCCTCTTCTTCTTTATTAGTCTTGCTAGTGGTCTATCAATTTTGTTGATCTTTTCAAAAATCCAGCTCCTGTATTCATTGATTTTTTGAAGACAGGGAAGCTCTCTATCACCACTCCTATTCGACATAGTGTTGGAAGTTCTGGCCAGGGCAATCAGGCAGGAGAAGGAAATAAAGGGTATTCACTTAGGAAAAGAAGAAGTCACATTGTCCGTTTGCAGATGACGAGATGGTATATCTAGAAAACCCCATTGTCTCAGCCCAAAATCTCCTTAAGCTGATAAGCAACTTCAGCAAAGTCTCAGGATACAAAATCAATGTACAAAAATCACAAGCATTCTTATACACCAGTAACAAACAGAGAGCCAAATCATGAGTGAACTCCCATTCACAATTGCTTCAAAGAGAATAAAATACCTAGGAATCCAACTTACAGGGGATGTGAAGGACCTCTTCAAGGAGAACTAGAAACCACTGCTCAATGAAATAAGAGAATACAAACAAATGGAAGAACATTCCATGCCCATGGGTAGGAAGAATCAATATCGTGAAAATGGCCATAGTGCCCAAGGTAATTTATAGATTCAATGCCATCCCCATCAAGCTACCAGTGACTTTCTTCACAGAATTGGAAAAAACTAGTTTAAAGTTCATGTGGAACCAAAAAAGAGCCCACATCACCAAGTCAATCCTAACGCAAAAGAATAAAGCTGGAGGCATCACGCTACCTGACTTCAAACTATGCTACAAGACTACAGTAACTAAAACAGCATGGTACTGGTACCACAACAGGGACATAGATCAATGGATCCCAACAGAGGCCTCAGAAATAATGCCGCATATCTACAACTATCTGATCTTTGGCAAACCTGACAAAAACAAGCAATGGGGAAAGGATTCCCTATTTAATAAATGGTGCTGGGAAAACTGGCTAGCTATATGTAGAAAGCTGAAACTGGATCCCTTCCTTATACCTTATACAAAAATTAATTCAAGATGGATTAAAGATTTACATGTTAGACCTAAAACCATAAAAACCCTAGAAGAAAATCTAGGCAATACCATTCAGGACATAGGCATGGGCAAGGACTTCATGTCTAAAACACCAAAAGCAATGGCAACAAAAGCCAAAATTGACAAATGGGATCTAATTAAACTAAAGAGCTTCTGCACAGCAAAAGAAACTACCATCAGAGTGAACAGGCAACCTACAGAATGGGAGAAAATTTTTGCAGTCTACCCATCTGACAAAGGGCTAATATCCAGAATCTACAATGAACTCAAACAAATTTACAAGAAAAAAACAACCCCATCAACAAGTGGGCGAAGGATATGAACAGACACTTCTCGAAAGAAGACATTTATGCAGCCAACAGACACATGAAAAAATGCTCATCATCACCAGCCATCAGAGAAATGCAAATCAAAACCACAATGAAATAGCATCTCACACCAGTTAGAATGGCGATCATTAAAAAGTCAGGAAACAACTGGTGCTGGAGAAGATGTGGAGCAATAGGAACACTTTTACACTGTTGGTGGGATTGTAAAGTAGTTCAACTATTGTGGAAGTCGGTGTGGCAATTCCTCAGGGATCTAGAACTAGAAATACCATTTGACCCAGCCATCCCATTCCTGAGTATATACCCAAAGGATTATAAATCATGCTGCTATAAAGACACATGCACACGTATGTTTATTGTGGCACTATTCACAATAGCAAAGACTTGGAACCAACTGAAATATCCAACAATGATAGACTGGATTAAGAAAATGTGGCACATATACACCATGGAGTACTATGCAGCCATAAAAAATGATGAGGTCATGTCCTTTGTAGGGACATGGATGAAGCTGGAAACCATCATTCTCAGCAAACTATTTCAAGGACAAAAAACCAAACACCGCTTGTTCTCACTCATAGGTGAGAATTGAACAATGAGGACACATGGACACAGGAAGGGGAACATCACACACTGGGGTCTGTTGTCGGGTGGGGGGGCAGGGATAGCATTAAGACATATACCTAATGTTAAATGACGAGTTATTGGGTGCAGCACACCAACATGGCATATGTATACATACGTAACAAACCTGCATATTGTGCACATGTACCCGAAAACTTAAAGTATAAAAAAAAAAAAACGTAACTGAGATGATGAATATGTTAATTTGCTTGACTATTGAAACTATTTTACTATGTATATGTGTATCAAAACAACTTAAATATGCAATAAAAATGAATGAATATGACATTAACTTCTCATGTGCTGTCACTTTGGATCTAATCTTGCTACGGAATAACAAAAGGTATAGAGATATAATAATCACTCACCATCCTCTAGGTGTTATGGAATATGTTGGGGGAGTGGTGATAGAAAAATGGGTAATTCACAATTATTAAGCTCAAGTTGCTTGAAGTTGATCCTATGTGCCCTGTAGCTAAATTTTCATTAATTCATGGGATAATCCCAACTGATACAAACATTATCAAGTTGCCAGTCGTGCCAGCCTTGAAGTGTTGGTCAAACTTTTGATTCTTGGCTGTATTCATTTGCAGGCTCCAGTTTCTGTTTTGTTTTTTATGTAAGTAAGTATATGGACGTTGGCCTCTCATTCTTTAAATTACCTTCTGTTATAAGCTTCTGTGTCGCCATGTTTGCTTGGCTTACTTATGCCTCTAAGGTCTGCCATTGCTATTCTTTCTAGGCTTCTCTCATCAGCTCTTAAATTCTGGTGCTTCTCAGGAGCTGGCCCTCCATCCTCTGCTCTTATGATCTATAATCTCTTAAGAGTTATTTAATTTGCAGCCATGTCTCCAGAAACACCTGTCATTTTATTCCTCTTGAATCTGTACCTATGTTTTCAACATTCCTTTTCTGCTAGAGACACACATGGGCCTCCCATGGTACTCACGATCTCCACATGCTCGTTATGGAACTCTTCCTCTTCTCTTCTCCCATACTTCCTCTTCCAACTTACTCCTCTCCTGCTTTGCACAGGCAAGTTATGGGAATACGACACACCTGGTTATCAAAGCCAGACACTCCACCTTTTTTTTTTTTTATCTCCTGTCCATTCATCTCACCCCCTTCCTCCACTGTATCTGTTACATCGCCAAACCCACTTAATTTTACCTCTGATATAATTCTACTCTATCTAGCCTCATATTCCCTACCATAAACTTCTCTCACGTGGACTATATTATATTTTTTAAACTGGTCTTTTGCTCCTTTTCATTTTTATCCCTCTACAGTCCATCTTTTTGACATTGCTATGGCACTCAAATCTTCAGAATAAAACAAACTCTTTTCTGGAAATTTAGGCTCTTCAGGATTTAGAGACAGCAGCTATCACCCTTTGCTTGATATTCAGAATATCTGGGTAACTTTTTAAAAACACAGGCTCACAGGCCACTCATCTGAAATTCTGATTTAATTGGCCTGGAATAGGGTCTAGGCATAAGTAAGTATTTCTTAAACAAAAAACCAAGGGATGGAAATATGCAGTAAGGGTATATGTAACAAACCTGCATGTTCTTCACATGTATCCCAGAACTTAAAGCATTAAAAAAAGTTGTATTCATCGAAGAATAATTGTTCCCAGAGGCAGTGGGTAGGTGAGGAGTGAAGGAATGGGGAATTACTGGTCCAAAGTTACAAAGTTTCAGCTAGACAAGAGGAATAAATTTTGAGATCTACTGCAAAGCAGGATGACTGTAATCAATAATAATATGTTGTATATTTCAAAATAACTAAGAGTAGTTTCAAATGTATCACCACAAAAACATCAACGAAGTGAAGTGATGGATATGTTAATTAGCTCCATTTAATCACTCTAAATTGTAGACATATCAAAACATCACATTGTACTATATAAATATAATTATGAAAAAAAAATCAGACCTGATGTTTGAAATGATAATTATTTTTATAACCTCATTTCAGATTTAACAATGTCATATTATATCTTAGTATGTATCCATATTACCCACATGGGAACTACATGTCTCTATAAAGTTACCCAGGTGTGATATCCAAGATATTCAGTCAAGAGGGAGTGTATAACTGTTACTTTTAGTCTTCATTCATGTTAGTACTGCCCAGCCACAGTTTGTACAATAGTTTTCCCACTTTACAATTTTAAAAACCTATCATTCTTGATTTTATTAACTTGCCATTCTATCAAATTTAAACATGCTTTTATTTTTTAAAAGACCATGTCCAAGTGGCAATTCTATCTGTATTTCCCTCAAAAAAGCATCAGTTGAAGAAATCTGAGAAATTCAACCAGCTCTGAACTCATCACTATTTCAATGTCTGTTATTTATTTATTATTATTATTTTTTTGAGGTGGATTCTCACTTTGTTGTCCAGGCTGGAGTACAGTGGTGCGATATCAGCTCACTGCAACTTCTGCCTCCTGGGCTTAAGTGATTCTCCTGCCTTAGCTTCCTGAGTAGCTGGTATTCCAGGTGCCCCCAACCATGCCCAGCTAATTTTTGTACTTTTAGTAGAGACGGGATTTCACCGTGTTGGCCAGGCTGGTCTCGTACTCCTGAGCTCAGGTGATCCACCCGCCTCAGCCTCCCAAAGTGCTGGGAGTAGAGGTGTGAGCCACTGGCCCAGCCCCAAGGCATTTTTTTAAACCAGGACTTCTGTATAATGAAACTTTTCTCGATATCTTTTTAACCACATCCTCTTACTTATTACATCCATTCCAACTACCTGTCTTCATCTCGTCACACTGAAGTACTCAAACTGTCCACAGGCTGCAGAATGAATTAACTAGGACTTTATATCATTTTTCAAATCATGGAATTACACAATCTTTTGAGTATGGAATTGGAAGGCCTTTATAGTTCATTCAGTAGAAAACTGGAACATTTTTGAAAGGTGATCTGCTTGACACCTTTCAAAGAGTAGAAAACCTTGTGAAGTAGCAGATGCAATGATTGCCAATATACTTTATGAAATGAATTTCAGAGTTTGAGATTAAATTGGCTTTTCTGAAATATGTAAGTCTGGAAAAACACAACATTTCTAATCTTGCTTTGGAAAGCCTTTAAGTAAAAATCAATTTCTAATCTTCTTTGAAATAAACATGGAATATCCTAAGGTTTTATTCATGTTTCATGAATTTCGCAGCATTCATCACATTTTAAAGTTATTTTTGATGCTTTGCATTGTATTAAAATCTCTCTTGGAATGAGAGGCCTGAAAAACAATCGTAATATACTGTTGTTGTCTAACAATATATCAAGTTTTTAATGACTCTTACAATGCAATATTTTTATCATTCTTGTAGTTTATCCACACGTATTTAATATTACTAGCAGAAATTTAGATTTTAGTAAATTAATTCTGATCTTTGTAAAATAAAACTATATCTATATCTATTAATTCTTTAGTCCATGAATCCATCTAACAATTATTATTGAACAAGTTCTAGGAGATAAGTACTATATAGTGGCTAAGAATTCTGAAAAATCATCTTATACCTATTATACAGAAGCAGAGCAAGACAAATGAACCAAAACTTACATAACACTGTGAATGTGTTTCAAGTTTAAAGATCTTAAAAAATACCTTTCATAAAACTAAAGATAAAACTTGATACTTGTTTCTACTACATTTGGTTTTATATACTTAGGCATATTATTTTTGAGTCTGGTATTAAATAAGCCAACGTATGTTTGCAGTCTATATCTTTATTCGTGCCTTTGATTAAAATATTGAATAAGCAAGATCTAAAGAAAAGTAACATACTGAATATGCGACTAGAAACCTCTCTCCAAGTGACCAGGCTGGGCAAAATGCTGAAATCCCATCTCTACCAAAAAATAAGAGGTGGTGGTGCACCCCTGTAGCCCGAGACAGGAGGCTCACTCGAGCTCAGAAGGTAGGGGCTACAGTGAGCTATGACTGCCACTGCACTCAGCCTGACTGACAAAGTGAGACACTGTCTCACAAAAAAGGGAAGAAAACCTGTCTCTGAGATGAAAAAGGAGTAAGAGGGTATTTAAGGCACACGTCCCCAGTGAGGCAGTCTAAATCAATATGAGCTTGAAATCCTTCCTAAACAATATTTAGTTCACTTATATTGTTCTGTTCTACAAAATCAAAGTATTCCTCTTAGAAACAATATTTACCAAATTTTCCTTTAGTATACCAATTGTGGTACAATTATGCCACTTCTGTTTAATCCTGCCTAGTAGTCCATGTTATCTGGTATAGTGTTCAAATGTGCAGGCTTTGAGCCACACCATACGGGCACAAAAATTTCTTCTGCCACTTAAAATTGGGTGACTTACTTCACCTCTGCATACCTCAGTATGACACTAGTTGCTACCTCCTATAGTTGTGAGGATAAAATGTGTGTATACAGGCAAAGCACTTAGTATTTAAATACAACTTAATTATAGTCGTAATTATTACTATTACTATGATTATGGTTATTATTTGATTAGCTCCCTCGATGAAAACAAAGCATAGGGAGTTGAATTAGAAAAGATTAGAATGGTGTTTAAGTTGGGTCCTGTGAAGCAAAGAGAAGAGTCATGACAATTCCTTTGGCAAGAGAAGCCTCAAAATAGAATCTGGGTTTCAAAATCTTCCTCCAAAGTAGAGAGATATGAAAGCTGGAAATGACATAAAGCTGTTTAGGTAGTCAAGTGGATTTTCTTCTAAATCCATAGCTTTCTTCTAAATCTATAACAACCAGATGAATTAACCCTTTTCTTTGCTCAGGTACCTATTCTCAAAGTTAAGGCATTCTGGATGCAGATTCCTTTGAGTTTTGAGATGATCATGATGGTCTTCATGCAGTCTTTCCCCCAGGTTGACACGTGGTTATTTCACTTAAACAGATTAAAATCAATACCTGGAAATACAAAGAAATGTATTTTTTAATTTCTCAAAAACTAATATTCACCAGTATGGAATGAATAATTGCATGCCTAGTTCTCCGTGTACTTGCTCTTTTAAGTAATATAGCTTGGTTTGCTTTCTTTTTCTTTTCTATCTACAATCAAATTCAAACTGCTATCACTGGGTCATACATAATCAATCAAATAAACTAAAAAGCTACTGAAAGAATTTTCCATCACTAAGCTGCCTTTTGGCAGCTGTATAATTGGTCTGCTTTACTAGACAGTCAAGTGCATGCAAATGCGTTAGTGCTCATGACTTGCTTCCAGGCCAACCCCAGGCTCACACTGCCAATTTTTTTTGTCATTGTAGGTAGGTGACTTTATGTATTTTTGGATTTTTATTGTATAATAATAGGGACAAGAAAAATAAATGTTCACCTAGGCGTCAAAGATAATTGTTAAGCCACTATTTTAAGTGATAGTTAACTATGGGACTCTATTGTTTTGTGAGGAATATAGAAAAATGTTTTGAATAATTACTCTTTCTGGGACACTTTGAGGGGTCAAATGTATTCTGTTCTTAAGTATCAGTTAAAACGTCTTTTGCATTCTCTCTGATCTGAGTGTTTTGATGTTGTGTGCAATGAACCAAAACATTGCATTACAAAAAGAAATCTTTATACAGTTGACAACTTGTAGGTCTCTGAGGAATCTATTCAATTAGTGTCATGTCCTGGTTCCCTATAGTATCAAAATTCACAGAGAATTGAAATGTCTTAGAAGTTGTGTCTAATAAACCAAGAAAAGCATCATGAAATTTTTTCCTTAAAATGAAAGATAGAAAAAAATGTGTTTCTGCATAACTCATGTAAAAACAGTAGCCTAGAATCTGGCACTTAGTTGTTCATCACTGAAATGTGTTATCTGGGTCTGCTAACTTGACGTTATATAGCTATAATTAAAATCAAACCTACCTTGACTTTGACTCATGCTGCCTATTTTTTTTCTCAATGGAATCTGAGAAAATCCTATTTCTTGGGGAGGAAAGGACATCAATTTGATATTATAGATTGGAATCCAGCATTGGGATCAGGTGGAATAGGATAGATGCTCAGTGTGGATGGGAATGAGTAGAATCTTCTGGGTGAATGTCAACTGCTATCCATGGAAGGCAAAGAAAATGAAGACTAGACCAGAAGCCATATTGAACTTTATAAAGGCCTTTTCTGCATATATTGAGATAATCATGTGGTTTTTGGGTTTAGTCCAGTTTATGTGGTGAATCACTTTTATTGATTTGTGTATGTTGAGCTAGACTTGCACCCTGGGGATGAAGCCTACTTGATCATGGTGGATAAGCTATTTGATGTGTGTCTGGATTTGGTTTGCCAGTATTTTGTTGAGGATTTTTGCATTGATGTTCATCAAGGATATTGGCCTGAAGTTTTCTTTTTCTGTTGTGTCTTTGCCAGGATTTGGTATCAGGATAATGGTGGCCTCATAGAATGAGTTAGGGAGGAGTCCCTCCTCCTCAGTTTCTTGGAATACTTTAAGTAGGAATTGTTCCAGCTCTTCTTTATACCTCTGGTAGAATTCAGCTGTGAATCCTTCTGGTCCTGATCTTTTTTTGGTTGGTAGGACTCTCAGTAAAGTAGGTATTAAAGGAATATACCTCAAAACAATAAGAGCCATACATGCAAACCCAGAGCCAATATCATATGGAATCGGCAATAACTGGAAGCATTCCCCTTGAAAAACAGCACAAGACAAGGTTGTCCTCTCTCACTATCCCTATTCAGCATAGCATTGGAAGTCCTGGCCAGGGCAATCAGGCAAGAGAAAGAAATAAAGCATATTCAAATAGAAAGAGAAATCAAACTATCTTTGTTTTTAGACATGATCCTATATCTAGAAAACCCCATCATTTCTACCCAAAAGCCTCTTAAGCTGATAAGCAAATTCATCGAAGTCTCAGGATACAAAATCAATGTGCAAAAATTACCAGCATTTCTGTATGCTAACAACAGGCAAGCCGAGAGCCAAATCAGGAATGAACTCCCCTTCACAATTGCTACAAAATGAATAAAATAGCTAGGAGTACAGCTAACAAGGGAAGTGAAGGACATCTCCAAAGATAACTACAAACCACTGCTCAAAGTAGAGAAGACACAAACAAATGGAAAACATTCCACGCTCATGAATAGGAAGAATCAATATCATTAAAAAGGCCATACTGCCCAAAGCAATTTACAGATTCAATGCATCCTATTAAACTACCATAGATATTCTGTACATAATTAGAAAAAAAAACTATTTTAAAATTTATATGGACCCAAAACAGAGCCTGAATAGCCAAGGCAACCCTCAGCAAAAAGGACAAGGCCGAAAGTTATCACACTGCCCGATTTCAAACTATACAACAGGGCTACAGTAACCAAAACAGCATGGTACTGGTACAAGAACAGACAGATAGACCAATGGAACAGGATAGAGAACCCAGAAATAATGCTGCACACCTACAAAAATCTGATCTTTGACAAACCTGACAAAAACAAGCAATGGGGAAATGATTCCCTATTTAATAAATGATGCTGGGATAACTGGCTGGCATTAGTTGAAAAAACTGGAACTGGACCCCTTCTTTACACCATATACAAAATCAATTCAAGATGGAATAAGACTTAAATGTGAAATGCCAAACTATAAAAACCCTAGAAGAAAACCTAGGCAATATTATTCAGGACACAGACACTGACAAAGATTTCATGACCAAGATGCCAAAAGCAATTACCAAAAAAGCAAAAGTTGACAAATAGACCCCAATTAAACTAAAGCGTTTCTTCACAGCGCGTGTGCACGCACACACACACACACCCACACACACACGAAAAAACAACTATCAACAGAGTAAACAACCTACAGAAAGGGAGAAAATTTTTGCCATCAATCCGTCTAGCAAATGTCTAATATCCAGCATCTATAAAGAACTCAAACAAATTTACAAGAAAAGGCAAATAACCTCATTAAAAAGTGGGCAAAGGACATGAATAGACACTTCTCAAAAGAAGACATACATGTGGCCAAAAACATATGCAAAAAAACTCATCAGTCATCATTAGAGAAATGCAAATCAAAACCACAATGAGATACCATTTAACACCAGTCAGAATGGCAATTATTAAAAAGTCAAAAATAACAGATGCTAGTGAGGTTGTGGAGAAAAGGGAACTCTTTCACACTGTTGTTGGAAGTGTAAATTAATTCAACCATTGTGGATGACGGTGTGGCGATTATTCAAAGACATAAAGCCAAAAATACCATTCAACCTAGCAATCCCATTACTGAGTAATTCCCAAAGGAATATAAATTATTCTATTATAAAGATACATGCACAAGTATATCATTGCAGCACTATTCACAACAAAGACACAGAATTAACTTAAACACCCATCAGTGATAGACTGGATGAAGAAAATGTCACACATATACACCAAGAAATATTATGCAGCTGTAAAAACAAACCAGATCATGTCCTTTGTAAGGACGTGGATGAAGTTGGAGGCCATTATCCTTATCAAACTAATGCAGGAACAGAAAACCAAACACCGTATGTTCTCACTTATAAGTGGGAGCTAAATGATGAGAACACATGGACACATGGGGTGAGGAACAGCACACACTAGGATCTGCTGGTGGGGGGCAGGAGGAGGGAGAGCATCAGGAAAAATAGCTAATGCAAGCTGAGCTTAATACCTAGGTGATGGGATGATCTGTGCAGCAAATCCCCATGACACACATGTACCTATGTAATAAACCTGCACATCTGCACATGTACCCTTAAAATAAAAGTTGGAAATAAAAAAATCCATATAAAAAAAGAAAATGAAGAGTAGAGAAGTTGGCTCTACTACCAACATCAAATAATGAACAAAGTTCTATGAATGACATTAAAATCTTACCAAAAAAGTAGTTGGGGAGTTAAATATAGGCAGAAAATAAAGAGCAAGGAGCCAGTAGCAGGAGGAAGCAACCCAGGAATATTTTGTTTTTAGCTCCTCAAGCTCACTTTAGTTGGTTATTGTCACTATATTGTATAGCTTTTTGGTTATTGATTGTGTAATATTTGGTTGAAAGGTTTGGCATAAAGGTGCAGTTTTTACGTAGACAGCTTCCTTCCCAGGCTGCAATGACTGCACATCTGCTCCCACCTGCTTGATACTGGCCTCTGCTCTTGGAGAATATAGAGCGACGGATGGCTGCTTATGGCGCCATCGATGCCCCAATGGCTTGAATGATTTCTGACTCTACCTAGACCCACAGTCTGACTCCTTCAAATCTTTTGATTTTTTTTTCCTTTCTATGCCTATGTTCTTCTAGTTTTTCTTATTTACTGCCTATTAGATAGACTTCTTTGTCTCAACTTCCATTTCTGGCATGATGTCAATTCCTGGTTGCCTACTTGCCTTGTGTGCAGGTGTATCTTGATCTCTACTCTGTTATTGGTCCTGACTCTGCCCTATTCAAGTGGTCACAATTTATCAACAGCCTCACACTACACTCTTCATTCAGTTAATGGGCCCACTATTTGCCAAATTTTGTTTTTATCTTATAATCCTAGAAAGTAAATAATTAAACAGCAAGCATAAAATACATTTTCTCCTTTAATCAGAATTTGGTACCTGGAGACTATAATAATGACTGTCATCCTGGCAAGCAAATTGATGATTTTTGCTGGTGGGAGAGTTCTTATTTTGGAAATACTTTTGGCAAGAGATGCCTGATTTTCTAGCCTTGTCAATAGGAAACAGCCATGCATTTCAAAGATTTATGAGGCATGATTATCGGAAGACAAATGACTATATTTTATACCAAAAGTTATTCCTCCTGTGTATGTGATGTGACTCCATATGTGTTCTGGAGAACTTCATATTTTAATCTGTGCCAGGTGTATCCTCACGGCGTAAGAAAAGGCCTAGAGAGTTAAGTTCGTCGTCTTGGACCCATTTTTGTTTGTTCTTTGTCTCATGATTAATTGTTTCCTTTGAATAATTAGTAAAACTTACATTGGATAAGCTTTCTGATTCTCATGATACTGAATGCACAATCTAATCCTTTTTGCATTACTATTTACTCAATATCGTTTTGCTGTTATTAATCAATGTCCACAGTTCTAAGGCTGAAATCTACTAAAATCTCCAGGAGTAAGATCGTTTCATTATAAAGTCCTGTCATGAGAAAATAAATCATTGTGAATATATGGAAGAACTTATTTGAGCACTGCAAGGCAGATCATGGCTTTTACTTGAAGTTATTTATTTTTAATATATAACTTCTGTAATCTCTCTCAGAAATATTCATCAAGAAAAACTACCAATTATGTTAGTGCCATTTCTAAAAAGCTACCTTTTCTTTTTCTAGAAATATGGGAAAGTTGTAAAAATTATATTTCCTCAAAATTTTAGGTAAATATAATTGCATAATACAACCTATGGCAAATATTTAAATCTTTATTAATCCAAAGGAAAATAAATTGGCTTTGTCTAATAATTACTAAATATCTACTAAATACTAAGACATGTGCTATGATTAACATGTGTTAATTAAATCTCATATGCCCCACCATTTTTTTCAGGTAGCAATTATTATTTATAGGTGAGAAAACAGATTTGAGAAGTTAAGGAGTAGGTAGTCCCTGGATTATATTCACAAAATGACAGAGGACAAGTTAAATCAGAGCTAGTTTAATGAATGCCCATCCTGTCTTTCCTACAGCATGCTATGTAATGTAACACTGATCTAAGCACACATTAGTATACGGTAAATTGGGAAAAGAGTTGCTCTGGATTCTGTACAATTATTAGAACATTTAATAATAATTTTATAGGAACTATTGATTTTTAGTTTAAAATTCAAAACAATTGATAGCAATTCATCTTTTAATATTTTAAATACATTTAGTTATATCTCTGTTTGTAACTGAATCAAACATTGTCAAATTAATTCCAACAAAACTACATTATTTATCATTTGATATAAATTATTAATTGTAATTTATTGATTGTGTGGTTATACATGTATTGGATTTGTCTTATAATTGCATAAGAACTGTAAACATGAAAAGTTTGATAGAGATTTATGAAAGAGTTTAAATCAACAGTAGGAGCTGAGACTTTTTTTTTTGAAAAGGTGAATACCTTGGACATTTTCAGAAACAGAGACTAAAATTCCTTGTGCTTTGACAATTATGGTGGCCAAAGCTAAGAGATTACAGTTTGGCAGGGAACAGAATGCTCATGCATTTTGGATCTCATGGTGGTTGTTTCTCAATGCAAATCAACAATCTTTTAATTAAGTTATCTTTCCCAAATTTGTATATATTTTCAGTAGTGCCAGTTTCTTAGAGCCTGATTAGTTCTGGGCCCTCGTTTAAAAAGTGAAAGATGAGATAATAGAAAATAATCCCCAAATATTGTTGTTACTAGCCCACCTTCAACTCCATATTAAATTTTATACAAAAAGCTAAAAATTTCTAGGTTTTTAAAATGAGAAATTGAGGCACAAAATGCTTACTTCATCAAAATGGGGACATATATCATACATGAATGGGGAAAGATGGAAGGGAGACAGGAAGCACAGGTAGAAAGAGAAATGCATCCTACAATTTGACTTGAATTTAGGCATTGGGATAAGGATGTTTAGGCATTCGAGTTAAACAGTCAGCTACCTGCTTTCAGTATTTCTTCCAAGTCTGGTTTTGCTTTACGTGGATATTTGTTTTTCTAATAGAATGAATTAGTTTGAGAGAAACTACCACCGCTCAAAATTGAGGTATCATTTTAGCTATCATTAACAGCTAAGAAAGTAGTGGTATTCTAAAATTCCTGCATTTTTAACTCAATGTAATATCATGATGTTTCAGAGAGGTGGGTACTGGGATTATGCCCATTTTACTGATGGAGAAGTAGAGAAATAGAAAGATGATGTAATTTAAACAGACTGTAGGGATAAATTCAAACCGGTGTGCAGCTCCTCAGTCACTATATTGTATAGCCTTTTCCTGACCTGGCAAATCACTTTTGGCAGTCAATGGTTTGGCTTTTGTTTTGTTTTGTTTTTGAGACAGTCTCGCTCTGTCGCCCAGACTGGAGTGCAGGGGCGCGATCTGGGCTCACTGCAAGCTCTGCCTCCCGGGTTCCCGCCATTCTCCTGCCTCAGCCTCCTGAGTAGCTGGAGCTACAGGCGCCGCCACCGCGCCTGGCTAGTTTTTTGTATTTTTTTTTTAGTAGAAACGGGGTTTCACCGTGTTGGCCAGGATGGTCTCGATCTCCTGACTTCTTGATCGGCCCAGCTCAGCCTCCCAAAGTGCTGGAATTAATGGTTTGGCTATTTGAAAGCCTCACTAGCGAACATATTTATGGACGATTTAGTTTAAGACATGGAATCTACAATGGTTGCTATTAAAGAGTATTGATTGTCTGTTGGGCGTGTCACAGCTAACTGCTATTCAGTAACTAAAGCTGGTATGTGATGCCAAGGATTGAGCACAGAATGCATGCCTGCTGGTCACTGTGATCTCTTTATAATACTATTCTAAGGACTGTGCATCACTATTTCATAATCTATAGGCTCAATATTTGATGAGATATTGTATCTCTATTGAACTTATTTTGCAATTAAAATTTTTTAAATAAATGGGTTATTATTTTAAGGTTTATGCCATATAGGTTGAAAATGTTACAGTAATCCTCATGATTTTATGAGTAAAACTGAGGACTGTTTAAAGTGGAATGACTGGGAATATGTACACACTGAGGCAGCCTTACGCTCAATATCTCACAAATCAGTTGGTAGAATTAACTTTTAACATGGTTAAAGTTTTGACTAAACCTACATCCTTATTACGATTAAAAATGGGCTATGTATGAAGTGCAGTTTATGTAAAGAAATCTAATCATATTTTATTTTCCTCATAGGAATATTTTATTTTACTTTGATTTGATTTCTATTTATAATTGATTTGTATCAAATAGTGCTGCTTAAAATGATTATCATATTAATTAATATAAATAAAGTATCCCAATCATAAATTAATTCTATTTTCCTTTGGTAGATATTTCAAAGCATTTTGTCATTATTTATGACAGATACACAGATGTACATACACCTTCTTAATCTGTTAATTTTCCTTGTGGAGCCATCAGATTAAGCTTCTTTCTACTGAATTTCTAATTTGTGGTAGGTAGCCAGATGTAACTCTTTCAGTTGATTTAGTAGCAGGAGATAGATTCACCCACACTCCTTCTGCTAACGTTATGGTGGTATAGTGAGAAGAGAGCTTACAAAAAGAAGCATGCATAGTATTATGATCAGATACCTGAAAAATATTATAATGCCAGTGAAAAACTCAATGACGCTTCAGTATCCTTATATTCGTTTCCAAATTCAAGTACCTTTTATTCCTTCACACAAGTGTCATATCACAGCTATGCTTTCACAAAACCAATAGCTGGCAAACATCTACCTCTGTGAGTAAACTGAGTAGTTCCATCTATAATCAGTTATTTCTATATCAGCTGCTTGGTTGTTAAAATTATTTAGCTGTTGTTGAAAGATTATGATCCTTGTTCCGTTAGATAAGTTGATACATATGTAAAATATTTTGACCAGTGCCAGGATATAGTAAGCAATATAGAATGTGATGTGTTATATTTTTTTCTCAAATTAAAGCTTGGCTGTTTTGGTAGATTTTAAGATGAGACAATACATCTAACTTTCTAGATTTAAAATATCATACACACACTAACACATATTATTTAAAATATATCTTTTAATTTCATCCAGCAACCCTAATAGTGGGTATATCCCCAAAGGAAAAGAAATCATTATACCAAAAATACACCTGTACTTGTATGTTTATTGTAGCACTTTGCACAATAGCAAAGATATAAAATCAACCTGTATCCATTAATGGATGAATGGATAAAGAAAATGTGGTATACTTACACAATGAAATATTACTTCTATTAGTCCATTTTCACACCGCTGATAAAGACATACCTGAGACTGGGCAATTTACAAGAGAAAGAGTTTTATTGGACTTACAGTTCCATAAGGCTGAAGAGGCCTCACAATTATAGCGGAAGGTGAAAGGCACGTCTTACATGGTTACAGATAAGAGAGATTTTATATGGAAACTCCCCTTTTTAAAACCATCAGATCTCATGAGATTTATTAGTGATTATGAGAACAGCATGGGAAAGACCCGCCCCCATGATTCAATTACCTCCTACCGGGTCCCTCCTACGACACATGGGAACTCAAGATGAGATTTGTGTGGGGGCACAGCCAAACCATTTAATTCTGCCCCAACCCCTTCCAAATCTCATGTCGTCACGTTTCAAAACGAATCATGCGCTCTCAAAAATCCCCCAAAGTCTCAACTCATTTCAGCACCAACTCAAAAGCCCACAGTCCAAAGTGTCATTCAAGACAAGGCAAGTCCCTTCTGCCTAAGAGCCTGTAAAGTCAAAAGCAAGTTTGTTACTTCCTAAATATAATGTGGGTATGGGTATTGGGTAAATATAGCTATACCAAATGGGAAAAATTGGCCAAAACAAAGGGGCTATAGGCCCTGAGCAAGTCCAAAATCCAGCAGGGCAGTCAAGTCTTAATAGCTCCAAAATGATCTCTTTTGACTCCATGTCTCAATTCGAGGTCATGCCAATGCAAGGGATGGGTTTCCGTGGTCTTGGGCAGCTCTGCCCCTGTGGCTTTGCAGGGCATAGCCCCCCTCCTGGCTGCTTTCATGGGCTGGCATTGAGCATCTGTGGCTTTTCCAGGTGCATGGTGTAAGCTCTCAGAGGATCTACCATTCTGGGGTCTGGAAGATGCGGGCCCTCTTCTCACAGCTCCACTAGGTGGTGCCCAGTAGGGACTCTCTGTGGGGGATTAGACCCCACATTTCCCTTCTGCACTGCCCTAGCAGACATTCTCCATGAGGGCCCCGCCCCTGCAGAAAACTTCTACCTGGGCATTCAGGCATTTCTATATATCCTCTGAAACCTAGCAGAGGTTCCCAAACCTCAATTCTTGCCTTCTGTGCACCTGCAGGCTCAACGCCATGTGGAAGCTGCCAAGGCTTGGGGCTTCCACCCTCTGAAGCCACAGCCCAAGCTGTACCTTGGCCTTCTTAGTCACAGCTGGAGTGGCTAGGACACAGGGCACCAAGTCCCTAGACTGCACACAGCAGAGGGTCCCTGGGCCCAGCCCACGAAGCCATATTTTCCTCCTAAACCTCAGGGCCTGTGATGGGAGGTGCTGCTGCAAAAGTCTCTGACATGCCCTGGAGACATTTTACCCACTGTCTTGGTGGTTAACATTCAGCTCCTCTTTACTTATGCAAATTTCTGCAACTGGCTCGAATTTCTCCTCAGAAAATGAGATTTTCTTTTGTATTGCATTGTCAAGCTGCAAATTTTCCAAACTTTTATGCTCTGTTTCCCTTTTAAAACTGAATGCTTTTAACAGCGCCCAAGTCACCAAGCAGCACCTCTTTGCTGCTTAGAAGTTTTTTCAGACAGATACCCTAAATCATTGCTCTCTAGTTCAAAATTCTACAAATCTCTAGGGCAGGGCCAAAATGACTCCAGTCTCTTTATTAAAACCTAACAGGGGCCACCTTTGCTCCAGTTCCCAAGAAGTTTCTCATCTCCATCTGAGACCACCTCAACCTGGATTTCATTGTCCATATCATTATTAGCATTTTGGTCAAAGCCATTCAACAAATCTCTAGGGAGTTCTGAACTTTCCCACATTTTCCTGTCTTTCCCTCAGCCTTCCAAACTGTTCCAACCTCTGACTGTTACCCAGTTCCAAAGTTGCTTCCACATTTTTGGCTATCTTTTCAGGAGAGCCCCACTCTACTAGTACCAATTTACTGTATTAGTCTGTTTTCATGCTGCTGAAAGACATACCTGAGACTGGGCAATTTACTAAAGAAAGAGATTTATTGGACTTACAGTTCTACATGGCTGGAGAGGCCTCACAATTATAGGTGAAGGTGAAAGGCACGTCTCACATGGTGGCAGAAAAGAGAAGAGAGCTTGTGCAGGGAAACTCCCCTTTTTAAAACCATCAGATCTCATGAGGCTTATTAGTGATCATGAGAACAGTATGGGAAAGACCTGTCCCCATGATTCAATTACCTCCTACAGGGTGTCTCCCACAACATATGGGAATTCAAGATGAGATTTGGGTTAGGACACAGCCAAACCATGTTATTACTCAATGATAAAACATGGAATCATGTCTTTTGTAGCAACATGGATTGAATTGGAGGCCATTATCTTAAGTGAAAGAAGTCAGAAACAGAGACAAATACCACATGTTCTCAGTTATAAATGAGAGCCAAATAATGTGTCCACATGAACATAGAGTGTGGAATAATAGACATTGGAGACTCAGGTGGGTGAAGTGGTGCTAGAAGCCAATGATGAGAAATTACTTACACAACCTACATTACTCAAGTGCTGAATACCCTAATAGCCCTGATGTCACACTGTGCAATATATCCCTGTAACAAAATTATACAAGTATTTCATACATTTATAGAAATGAAAAAGTAACAAAAGTAATATACATGAATTTATTTTGGATTTCAATGATTGTTTTCATTCATTTTTAAAACACTGCTTCTTAGGAAAATATGATTATGAATTTATTCCTTATGCCAGAAATAACTAACTCATGGGTATCATCTTACATAAATTTCATAAAACATAATTGTCTACTTTAAGTATAGCTACTTTTCTTACACATACAGTACACTTTGTGAGGGTGTTTGCCTTGTGAACCTATGAAGTAATTCTGAAAACTTTGTATAATTAAAACTTTCTAGATGCCTACTTTAAAAAGAATACTATAAATATTTTATATAACATTTCCCCCTTTCTAGCAATGAATTTCACACACAGAGATATGATTGGAAGAATGCATGGGTAAGCATGAGCATTGGGACTGTACACACTGTAATGGATACGTAGGGATTTATAAATAACCATGTGGGAGCTCTGAATAGAGATGAATTGAAAAAAAATCCTGCTTTGTGCTAGCCAACATGAACTACGGCCCAAACAACTAAAAGAAAGACTATATTTATAGTTTGCTGACCCCAAACTGATATATAACAGAAAATTACTGCTAAACATGATGTCAGCAGAAGCTACCTCTAATTATTTTCCATTGCTTTTTGCTGAAAAATGTCTGTTCTCTCAGATTAAAAACTTAACCCTCAAAATTGTTTTAAAAATCCAGTCCCAATAAATTTTGATTATTACCTGCTAAAGTTTATTTAACTGTTAAGATAAACAAACAGAGAACTCTAACATGGCATTTCATCGCTCATCTTTATTTTTAAAATGGTTATCTTGCAGTCATCCGATTTTTTTATCATTATTATACTTTAAGTTTTAGGGTACATGTGCACAATGTGCAGGTTTGTTACATATGCATCCATGTGCCATGTTGGTGTGCTGCACCCATTAACTCGTCATTTAGCATTAGGTATATCTCCTAATGCTGTCCCTCCCCCCTCCCCCCACCCCACAACAGTCCCTGGAGTGTGATGTTCCCCTTCCTGTGTCCATGCGTTCTCATTGTTCAACTCCCACCTAGGAGTGAGAACATGCAGTGTTTGGTTTTTTGTCCTTGCGATAGTTTACTGAGAATGATGGTTTCCAGTTTCATCCATGTCCCTACAAAGGACATGAACTCATCATTTTTTATGGCTGCATAGTATTCCATGGTGTATATGTGCCACATTTTCTTAATCCAGTCTATCTTTGTTGGACATTTGGGTTGGTTCCAACTCTTTGCTATTGTGAAAAGTGCCGCAATAAACATATGTGTGCATATGTCTTTATAGCAGCATGATTTATAGACCTTTGGGTATATACCCAGTAATGCGATGGCTGGGTCAAACGGTATTTCTAGTTCTAGATCCCTGAGGAATCACCACAATGACTTCCACAATGGTTGAACTAGTTGACAGTCCCACCAACAGTGTAAAAGTGTTCCTATTTCTCCACATCCTCTCCAGCACCTGTTGTTTCCTGACATTTTAATGATGGCCATTCTAACTGGTGTGAGATGGTATCTCATTGTGGTTTTGATTTGCATTTCTCTGATGGCCAGTGATGATGAACATTTTTTCATGTGTTTTTTGGCTGCATAAATGTCTTCTTTTGAGAAGTGTCTGTTCATGTCCTTTGCCCACTTTTTGATGGGGTTGTTTGTCTTTCTCTTGTAAATTTGTTTGAGTTCATTGTAGATTCCGGATATTAGCCTTTTGTCAGATGAGTAGGTTGTGAAAATTTTCTCCCATTCTGTAGGTTGCCTGTTCACTCTGATGGTAGTTTCTTTTGCTGTGCAAAAGCTCTTTAGTTTAATTAGATCTCATTTGTCAACTTTGGCTTTTGTTGCCATTGCTTTTGGTGTTTTAGACATGAATTCCTTGCTCATGCCTATGTCCTGAATGGTATTGCCTAGGTTTTCTTCTAGGGTTTTTATGGTTTTAGGTCTAACATGTAAGTCTTTAATCCATCTTGAATTAATTTTTGTATAAGGTGTAAGGAAGGGGTCCGGTTTCAGCTTTCTACATATGGCTAGCCAGTTTTCCCAGCACCATTTATTGAATAGGGAATCCTTTCCCCATTTCTTGTTTTTGTCAGGTTTGCCAAAGATCAGATGGTTGTAGATATGTGGCATTATTTCTGAGGGCTCTGTTCTGATCCATTGATCTATGTCTCTGTTGTGGTACCAGTACCATGCTGTTTTGGTTACTGTAGCCTTGTAGTATAGTTTGAAGTCAGGTAGCATGATGCCTCCAGCTTTGTTCTTTTGGCTTAGGATTGACTTGGTGATGCGGGCTCTTTTTTGGATCCATATGAGCTTTAAAGTAGTTTTTTCTAATTCTGTGAAGAAAGTCATTGGTAGCTTGATGGGGATGGCATTGAATCTATAAATTACCTTGGGCAGTATGGCCATTTTCACGATATTGATTCTTCCAACCCATGAACATGGAGTGTTCTTCCGTTTGTTTGTATCCTCTTTTATTTCATTGAGCAGTGGTTTGTAGTTCTCCTTGAAGAGGTCCTTCACATCCGTTGTAAGTTGGATTCCTAGGTATTGGATTCTCTTTGAAGCAATTGTGAATGGGAGTTCACTCATGATTTGGCTCTCTGTCTGTGATTGGTGTACAAGAATGCTTGTGATTTTTGTACATTGATTTTGTATCCTGAGACTTTGCTGAAGTTGCTTATTAGCTTAAGGAGATTTTGGGCTGAGACAATGGGGTTTTCTAGATATACAATCATGTCATCTGCAAACAGGGACAATTTGACTTCCTCTTTTCCGAATTGAATGCTCTTTATTTCCTTCTCCTGCCGGATTGCCCTGGCCAGAACTTCCAGCACTATGTTGAATAGGAGCGGTGAGAGAGGGCATCCCTGTCTTGTGCCAGTTTTCAAAGGGAATGCTTCCAGTTTTTGCCCATTCAGTATGATATTGGCTGTGGGTTTGTCGTTGATAGCTCTTATTATTTTAAGATAAGTCCCATCAATACCTAATTTATTGAGAGTTTTTAGCATGAAGTGTTGTTGAATTTTGTCAAAGGCCTTTTCTGCATCTATTGAGATAATCATGTGGTTTTTGTCTTTGGTTCTGTTTATGCTGGATTACATTTATTGATTTGCATATGTTGAACCAGCCTTGCATCCCAGGAATGAAGCCCACTTGATCATGGTGGATAAGCTTTTTGATGTGCTGCTGGATTTGGTTTGCCAGTATTTTATTGAGGATATTTGCATCAATGTTCATCAAGGATATTGGTCTGAAATTCTCTTTTTTGGTTGTGTCTCTGCCAGACTTTGGTATCAGGACGATGCTGGCCTCATAAAATGAGTTAGGGAGGATTCCCTCTTCTTCTATCGATTGGAATATTTTCAGAAGGAATGGTTTCAGTTCCTTCTTGTACCTCTGGTAGAATTCGGCTGTGAATCCATCAGGTCCTGGACTCTTTTTGGTTGGTAAGCTATTGATTATTGTCGCAATTTCAGAGCCTGTCATTGGTCTATTCAGAGATTCAACTTCTTTCTGTTTTAGTCTTGGGAGAGTGTATTTGTCAAGGAATTTATCCACTTCTTCTAGATTTTCTAGTTTATTTGCATAGAGGTGTTTGTAGTATTCTCTGATGGCAGATTGTATTTCTGTGGGATCGGTGGTGATATCCCCTTTTTCATTTTTATTGTGTCTATTTGATTCTTCTCTCTTTTCTTCTTTATTATTCTTGCTAGCAGTCTGTCAATTTTGTTGATGTTTTCAAAAAACCAGCTCCTGGATTCATTAATTTTTTGAAGTGTTTTTTGTGTCTCAATTTCCTTCAGTTCTGCTCTGATTTTAGTTGGCCTTCTGCTAGCTTTTAAGTGTGTTTGCTCTTGCTTTTCTAGTTCTTCTAATTGTGATGTTATGGTGTCGATTTTGGATATTTTCCTGCTTTCTCTTGTGGGCATTTAGTGCTATAAATTTCCCTCTACATGCTGCTTTGAATGTGTCCCAGAGATTCTGGTATGTTGTGTCTTTGTTCTCATTGGTTTCAAAGAACATCTTTATTTCTCCCTTCATTTCATTATGTACCCAGTAGTCATTCAGGAGCAGGTTGTTCAGTTTCCATGTAGTTGAGCGGTTTTGAGTGAGTTTCTTAATCCTGAGTTCTAGTTTGATTGCACTGTGGTCTGAGAGACAGTTTGTTATAATTTCTGTTCTTCTACATTTGCTGAGGAGTGCTTTACTTCCAACTATGTGGTCAATTTTGGAATAGGTGTGTTGTGGTGCTTGAAAAAATGTATATTCTGTTGATTTGGGGTGGAGAGTTCTGTAGATGTCTATTAGGTCTACTTGGTGCAGAGCTGAGTTCAATTCTTCATATCCTTGTTAACTTTCTGTCTCATTGTTCTGTCTAATGTTGACAGTGGGGTGTTAAAATCTCCCATTATTATTGTGTGGGAGTCTAAGTCTCTTTGTAGGTCACTCAAGACTTGCTTTATGAATCTGGGTGCTCCTGTGTTGGGTGCATATATATTTAGGATAGTTAGCTCTTTTTGTTGAATTGATCTCTTTACCATTATGTAATGGCCTTCTTTGTCTCTTTTGATCTTTGTTGGTTAAAAGTCTGTTTTATCAGAGACTAGGATTGCAACCCCTGCCTTTTTTTGTTTTCCATTTGCTTGATAGATCTTCCTCCATCCCTGTATTTTGAGATTATGTGTGTCTCTGCACATGGGATGGGTTTCCTGAATACAGCACACTGATGGGTCTTGATTCCTTATCCAGTTTGCCAGTCTGTGTCTTTTAATTGGAGCATTTAGCCCATTTACATTTAACGTTAATATTGTTATGTGTGAATTTGATCCTGTCATTATGATGTTAGCTGGTTATTTTGCTCGTTAGTTGATGCAGTTTCTTCCTAGCCTCAATGGTCTTTACAATTTGGCATGTTTTTGCAGTGGCTGGTACCGGTTTTTCCTTTCCATGGGTAGTGCTTCCTTCAGAAGCTCTTTTAGGGCAGGGCTGGTGGTGACAAAATCTCTCAGCATTTGCTTGTCTGTAAAGGATTTTATTTCTCCTTCACTTTTGAAGCTTAGTTTGGCTGGATATGAAATTCTGGGTTGAAAATTCTTTTCTTTAAGAATGTTGACTATCGGCCCCCACTCTCTTCTGGCTTGTAGAGTTTCTGCCGAGAGATCAGCTATTAGTCTGATGGGCTTCCCTTTGTGGGTAACCCGACCTTTCTCTCTGGCCGCCCTTAACATTTTTTCCTTCATTTCAACTTTGGTGAATCTGACAAATATGTGTCTTGGAGTTGCTCTTCTCGAGGAGTATCTTTGTGGCGTTCTCTGTATTTCCCGAATGTGAATGTTTGCCTGCCTTACTAGATTGGGGAAGTTCTCCTGGATAATATCTTGAAGAGTGCTTTCCAACTTGGTTCCATTCTCCCCGTCACTTTCAGGTACACCCATCAGACATAGGCTTGGTCTTTCCACATAGTCCCATATTTCTTGGAGGCTTTGTTCATTTCTTTTTATTCTTTTTTCTCTAAACTTCCCTTCTTGCTTTATTTCATTCATTTCATCTTCCATCACTGATACCCTTTCTTCCAGTTGATTGCATTGGCTACTGAGGCTTCTGTATTCTTCACGTAGTTCTCAAAACTTGGCTTTCAGCTCCATCAGCTCCTTTAAGCACTTCTCTGCATTGGTCATTTTAGTTTTACATTCATCTAATTTTTTTTCAAAGTTTTTAACTTCTTTGCCATTGGTTTGAATTTCCTCCCGTAGCTCGGGGTAGCTTGATCGTCTGAAGCCTTCTTCTCTCAACTCTTCAAAGTCATTCTCCGTCCAGCTTTGTTCCATTGCTGGTGAGGAACTGCATTCCTTTGGAGTAGGAGAGGTGCTCTGCTTTTTAGAGTTTCCAGTTTTTCTGCTCTGTTTCCCCCCCATCTTTGTAGGTTTTTCTACTTTTGGTCTTTGATGATGGTGATGTACAGATGGGTTTTTGGTGTGGGTGTCCTTTCTGTTTGTTGGTTTTCCTTCTAACAGACAGGATCCTCAGCTGCAGGTCTGTTGGAGTTTGCTAGAGGTCCACTCCAGACCCTGTTTGCCTGGGTATCAGCAGCAGTGGCTGCAGAACAGTGGATTTTCGTGAACCGCAAATTCAGCTGTCTGATCATTCCTCTGGAAGTTTTGTCTCAGAGGAGTACCCGGCTGAGTGAGGTGTCAGTCTGTCCCTACTAGGGGGTGCCTCCCAGTTAGGCTGCTCGGGGTTCAGGGTCCCACTTTAGGAGGCAGTCTGCCTGTTCTCAGATCTCCAGCTGCATACTGGGAGAACCACTACTCTCTTCAAATCTGTCAGACAGGGACATTTAAGTCTGCGGAGGTTCCTGCTGACTTTTGGTTTGTCTGTGCCCTGCCCCCAGAGGTGGAGCCTACAGAGGCAGGCAGGCCTCCTTGAGCTGTAGTGAACTCCACCCAGTTCGAGCTTCCTGGCTTTGTTTACCTAAGCAAGCCTGGGCAATGGAGGGCACCCCTCCCCCAGCCTTGCTGCTGCCTTGCAGTTTGATCTAAGACTGCTGTGTTAGCAATCAGTGAGACTCTGTGGGCATAGGACCCTCTGAGCCAGGTGCGGGACACAATCTCCTGGTGTGCCGTTTTCCAAGCCCATTGGAAAAGCGCAGTATTAGGGTGGGAGTGACCCAATTTCCCAGGTGCCATCTGTCACCCCTTTCTTTGACTAGGAAAGGGAACTCTCTGACCCCTTGCACTTTCCGAGTGAGGCAATGCCTCGCCCTGCTTCAGCTTGTGCACGGTGTGCTGCACCAACTATCCTGCACCCACTGTTGGCACTCCCTAGTGAGATGAACCCGGTACCTCAGATGGAAATGCAGAAATACCCGTCTTCTGCATCACTCACACTGGGAGCTGTAGACCAGAGCTGTTCCTATTTGGCCATCTTGGCTCCAGCCAGCTTTTAATGAAGTAAGTTTAGGATACTCTTGTTTATTGTTTATCTAGGCTATGCTTTTAAGGTAAATGACTCATTTGTCATTTGAGACCATTTTTAGGCAAGCTAGATTTCAATAATAACAAAAAGCCATTATAGCTAAATTTATTTTTAATTTTTATTCCTAGTATGCATCATGATGCATGAACTAACCAGATTAATTATCATACTACAGTGTAGAATTTGTCCTTAATGGGTAGACTTCTATAGGCCCAGAAGTAGATTGATTCTATGATCTAAAAAAATCTATATGTGAAGAAAAATGCATGAAGGCATTTGCATACTCAACTCAGTCAGCTTTTTATCTTAAGTCAGTAAGGATCTACCACTTGGGATGGAATTTGTTTACCTTAGGGAAACATCTCATGAGTAAATAGTGATTATAAAGTATCATTTAATATGTCATCAATAAAGAGATCTCCCCCAGAGTCCCCAGGTAACAGGTAACATAAAAAGCAATCAATGAGATGTAAACTTATTTGTAAATTTGGAAAATTGACATCTGCTCTGTAACTGGGTTAAAATGAATCAGGGAATAATGTCATTGAGTAAAAGGAGAAAGAAATTAGTACAGATGTTAGTACCAACACTGACAGTTAAGCCTACAATTCAGAGGGATCTAGCTGACAACTTTCTAGCTGTGTGACACTGGTCAAGTTTCTAAACCTCTCTGAGCTCAACTCCTCTTAGATATAAAACTTAGCTAATAAAATTCTTCTCATTGTGTTGCTACAAGACATAAATGAGGAGTACTTAGATAAGTCTTGGTACACAGTTTGTACTCAATAAATCGAAGTTGTAATTACTCTTGTAATTGTTATTAGTATAACATATTAGAGTTGGACATTTTGAAAAAATGAACATTGAACTTTTTTTCACTGTACCTCTAATGATATTCACCATTTCTGACAATGGATAAGTAATTTCAAAGATGAATTTTACAAACTTTTTTTGTGTATGGAGAGTGACTATTCTTTACCTACTTTAAAAAAATCTTATTATTTTACTCTCAGTGGCACTGTTGTCATAGCTTCTTGGATCTCTCTGTTTCCCCTTTTAACCTGTTTGTTCTCTAAAGCGACGGCTTTTTAAAAATTCTTCAATGGCATTCATTACTATGAGGGTAAAGGCAACTCTGTTTATCACAGTGACAAGGCATCCCAGCCTGACAGCTTACTTGGTCCCTTCCCCAGGACCATGCACTTCCTCTGTCTGGAAATCTCTTCCCTCCCACAAACTTTAATCTGAAACCCTAAGGACCACTGTACATGGCTGTGTGCTAAGTTTAACTTCAGTATCTTTCAGATCTTCTCCCAAACTCTATATTCTGAAAATTTTATTCGGAAGTATTTATTCGCTGATATTTTTGACAGGAAAGAATTAAAGCCCTCAAACTGTCTTTTCAAGATCACATATTTGCTCACATAGGACGCTAGGATTTTCAATTCTTCAGAGTCAACATCCATTCCACTCCATCATTTTAGGCAAACTTTAGTTCCTTTTACGCCATATGTCAGAAAGTAAATTTCTATAATCAGTCCCCATATGCTATCAATGACTTTAACAAGTTTTATTTCAGACTTTTATTTCTACTTCTGTACACCTGATTATAATTTATATTCTCCACTCCAGGTCTAACCCAGGAACCATTTAATCAATTCCCTCCCCACATCCCAAATTTACATCAGTGCCTACCACATCATGTTTCTGGAATAATCTTTCTAGCTTCCAGATCTAATATTGTCTCTCTCTTACTCTTAAAAAACTTAAAGTTTTTTCAAGAAGTACAACATTAGCTTCTATCTACAGTTTTAGGTGTAACTAGATAACTCGCTGTATCTCCACTCTCTCCCGCCTGACTGCACTAAAGGGCAGGAATTGTATATTGCTCAGTTTTGAACGAACCCACCCCCCTGTAAGTACACACTGAACCAGCCAGCCTCTAGCAACGTGGCACCTACTGAATATTGCTGTTGATAAACTTCATGATCACATAGCACTGTGACATAAACCACGTTGCTATAGTCAAATTCTAAGGATAAATTTAATGCATATTTAAAAATGGTTCTTTTGTAGGATGTTAGCGTTTAGAAAAAGATATGTATAATCTTAATTCTCATATGAGCTGTAACTCACACTTTTCAAATAAGCAAACTCAGAATTGTGAACAAAAGAGAAGAAACAGCCTGAACAGGAGCAATTCCTGTGTCCTTTGTCTGAGAAAACCTAGGGAATAAAGCATTAGATAAAATGCCATTTTCAAACAGCAGGTTGAGTCAGAATAAATGAATAATTTAAGGAAACTTATTTTCTGTCTTTAATATCTTTAGTAAAGCATTAAGGTCTAGGCTCCCCTCCCCACTCTCCACTGCTGTCCCCACTCACCTTCAACAACAATGGTCAACATCAAAGTGACTTGCTGCTGGGCATTTCAGCATATTAATATGACATTCTAATTAATCCAAACAAGAAGTCTGGTTGCTTTCAGAAGCTAATGATCAGAGGAAAGCCAAGATTAGTCATGTCAGGTTAAAAAAGTTCATCAGTCTCATCCTTTCTTACATTACCAAATTGTCAGAAAGTGACAGTCCTTGAAAAAGACGACAGCTGTTTACCACTGTTTCAGATAGAATCAAAACAAATCCAAACAGCACAAAACAGATAAAGGGAGATGAAGAAATAGAGCAAGAGTAAAAAAACGAGAAGAAAGGGATTACTTAGCTACTACTTTCTATCCTGTAGTAGCAGCTTTCCATTCCAAGTAGAAAAGTCTAAGACATGCAGAAGTTTTCTTCAGCAGTTGGTGACACTTGCACCATATGCTCATCTTTCGAGCCTTTTCCTATCACTGGGGTGTAGGACGGAACTAGCCAATCACACCAAATGTGCCTTTCAGAAGGAAGTCAACTAGTTCGCCATGATACAAGCATAACATAATTAAAAGATGATGAGATAGATATAAGTAATTTTAAAATTATACTTAAAAGTGTATAGCAAGATTTTATTCAATGATACTTTTGGTAAATATTTTTAAATATGAAAGTTTCATATTTCTTCCTAAGAAATAAAAAAGTTGACATGTGTTACATGGAATGCGTAATTTTATTGTGCTAACTGAATTGTTAAGATTTGAAAATGTATTTTTATGTTTTGGCACATTTGGCATTCTAAAATGGTGAACATTAAAGAAATTGATAGTGACATTCACAGAGCAGTACTTAGTTTCTTACAAATTATTTATAGAAGTACATGTTGCGGATGCTATGAAAGACCCCATGTACAGTCACGTAATATAAACAAAATTAATTTTTACTACCCAAAATTCCAATGGAAAAAACGTACTGAAAATAAAATGCAAAACATCTCCATCTAAAGAGCAAACGACTTCCCTTTTAAAGCAGCTTGAAATCACTCCTAACTAGCTCAAAATCAGGAATCACATTACCTAGGATGTCTTGATCCAACTTCTTACAATGAAGATGTCCTCACATAGTTGCAGAATACTCCCTAGTTCAGCATGTGCTGCCAACAGTCAGCATGTTTAATTGATGGTGGAGAATGGGAACTGTGGTGGTTTTTATAAAATAGCCTCCACAAATTTTTTAGAACTTTTTTCCTTTTATCAATGGTCTATGTTGCCTACCCATGGAAATCTCAGCAGACTTGGGCTGGCTGAGAAGAAAGTGACACAGCCTGTCATCTGAGGCTCAGTCATAAAAGGCCATGCAGCTTCCAACTGGCTATCCTGGAATGTTTGCTCCCGCAGTGGTTTGTCTCCGGTGTGTGCTACTGGGACACAACTGTCATGCTGTAGGAAGCCCAAACCACACAAAGAGAATACATATAGGTGTTCCTGTTTATAGTTCTAGCCTTTGAGTGATTCCAACCCAGGGTCCAGACAAGTTAATGAAGACAACTCTAGACAATTCCACCTACTTAGGTCTTCCCACCTGAGGCCCCAGAGTTTGTGGGCAGATTAGCCTTCCTCTCTGTACCCCATCTACACCCCTGACCCTCAGAACCATGAGAATCCTAAAGTGTTTGCTATTTTATGCCACAAATTTTAAGGTGGCTAATATACATGAATAGATAACCTGGAAACAAAAAAACTAATTATCAAGGTAGTTTTATATACTAAATCTGTGTATTTAGAATCCTACATATACTTCATTTAATCTTTACCACAACCTAAGAGACAGGTATTTTTAATCTGCTTACACATGGAAAATTGAACTTCAAAGAAGTTAAGCAACTTTCCTGAGAGCATTCTACTTTTAAGTGGCAAGGTTGCAATTACTCATGTCTGAAGTCTATTTTTAAAATGTTATTGAGTTTTTCCAGTCATGTTTATAAAAACTAAAAAAAAAAAAAAATGATCTTCCTAAGTGGATATTTTAATGTTTCTCAAGCTCAGTATTCTAGATATTGTCAAACATGATTCAAATCAACATCCCATCATTTCAATGAAAAAGCACTTTTGGCCGGGCGCGGTGGCTCACGCTTGTAATCCCAGCACTTTGGGAGGCCGAGGCGGGCGGATCACGAGGTCAGGAGATCGAGACCACGGTGAAACCCCGTCTCTACTAAAAATACAAAAAAAATTAGCCGGGCGTGGTGGTGGGAGCCTGTAGTCCCAGCTACTCGGAGAGGCTGAGGCAGGAGAATGGCGTGAACCCAGGAGGCGGAGCTTGTAGTGAGCCGAGATTGTGCCACTGCACTCCAGCCTGGGCGACAGAGCGAGACTCCGTCTCAAAAAAAAAAAAAAGAAAAAGCACTTTTACATAACATGATCTGAAAAAAGGGGCAGTTGCTGAGTTCATATTTTAATTAGTCTGATGTCTGACTCTTTCTAGTGGATACTTAAACACACTTCTTGAAAAGATGAGTGCATGAACCAGTTCATGTTAACCTTAGAGTTCTTTGAGGAATGTTCTCGCAGATTGCTTGATACTTTCAAAGAAGCATGCAATAATCTTTCATGATCATATTTGCTTTTTCCTTCTCTATTTATTGTAAGATGAGAGTGACAGATAGTTATTCCTTTCATTATTTCAAACCAGTAAAATATTTTATTTAAGTGAATACTTAATACTTTTTGATAATGCCTTAAACTAGAAAGTATAGAATGGAGATGCAGAATGAATTAACATTATTGAGCCATTTCTTTAAAGTGAACTTGAAATTACTGCACAGCAAGAATAGGTATCTTCCAAATCTCATAGAAGTGCTACAAGGTTAAAAATGATAAGACACAGGAAACATTTTTAATGTTTTGGAAGTTAAAATGCTGTTTGTAATAATGTCTCTTATTATCATCATTAAAATATTGCCATCTTTAAAGAAATGATATTAACGTGTTTGTTGAAGACTTTTTTTGATGTTTCTATAATACTAAAAATAAGATAAGTAAAGACAAAAGATTGTAAGCCTCTACAAGTAGTTCAATACATCTTATATTATCATTGCTTAATTATTAGGTTAATGATGTTTTTAAGTGAAAAATATCTTCAGGGAGTCATGGAGGCTAGGAAGGTTAAGCACTTAACTGACAGAAACCTGCCCCTTCATCTCAGATTTATCATGACCCAATCTCATATTGATTTCATTTCATCATGGATTACCTTAGCTTTATAAGATTTCATAGGGGGAAATTTTTCTATAAAGATATGGGCAAAACATTATTAAAAAACATTTGGACTATAGAGGAAAATTCTTAAAAGACACAATTCTGTTACAGAAATATGCAGTTAACAGATGTCTTCTGAAGACCTTTTGCTAATTACAAGTACTACTTGCAAATATAATCCATCAAACTAACAGAGATTAACACATTAGTTAAGTAGCTGCAGCTATTTTTAAAAAGTATTTCTGGTTTTAGTTTTTTCTTTGAAAAGTACCTACAGTCTAATTGGGGACCCAGATACTAAGCAATCACTCGAAATTCGTTGAGAACAAAGCTTAGAATCCAGCTACATATTGCTGTAAGAGCGTATTTAATAGGACCATTTTACTCATTAAATGAAGTGAGTGGATGTTTACTAAGAAATTGCTATGCTGAATTAAAATGCTGCTTCATCTGGCAGGGCTGAGATTAACTTTACTAATTAAAGGGTTTGAAATTCTTGGGGCACTACCATTTGAGGCTAAACAAAGTTGAAAGCCTGTTTTTGTGCTCATCAAAGTCCTTCCTCCCTGATTCTCATATCCTTTCTGGAGATCAGTCTTTTCTTAAGATGATTTGAAGAAGAAAATATGATCTGTCTTTAAGATCAATCTTACTCTACACACTACAACTGTATCCCAACTGGCAAGGCCACAAACCTGTGAAATCATACTCATTTAATGAAAACACGTCTCGTACGTCAAGCATCCAGGCCTGGTGAAACTTTGCCATGCTGGGGTTCATTTTTTTTTTTTTTTGAGACAGAGTCTCGGTCTGTTGCCCAGGCTGGAGTGCAGTGGGGTGATCTCGGCTCACTGCAACTTCCACCTCCCGGTTCAAGCTATTCTCCTGCCTCAGCCTCCAGAGTAGCTGGAACTACAGGTGCCCACCACCTCGCCCAGCTAATTTTTTTGTATTTTTCGTAGAGATGGGGTTTCACTGTGTTACTCAGGATGGTCTTGATCTCCTGACCTCGTGATCCACCTGCCTCAGCCTCCCAAAGTGCTGGGATTACAGGCGTGAGCCACTGCACCCGGCCTAATTTTTTTTTTTTTTTTTTTTTTTTTTTTTTTTTTTTTTTTTAGGCAGAGTCTGGCTCTCTCACCCAGGCTGGAGTGCAGTGGCGCGATCTCGGCTCACTGCAAGCTCCGCCTCCCAGGTTCACGCCATTCTCCTGCCTCAGCCTCTCCGAGTAGCTGGGACTACAGGCACCCGCCACCACGCCCGGCTAATTTTTTTGTACTTTTTTAGTAGAGACGGGGTTTCACCGTGGTCTCGATCTCCTGACCTCGTGATCCGCCCGCCTCGGCCTCCCAAAGTGCTGGGATTACAAGCGTGAGCCACCGCGCCCGGCGCACCCGGCCTAATTTCTTACAATCTTTCTATCTGAGAAGGAAGATCAATGCTACATGTCTTGTCTCCAGTGCTCTTTCTCCTCATTCCTTATTTCTAACTAATGACTCTACTTCACAAGTGCTTGAGAACCACCCATAGTTCATCACATCTACTACCACACGAGAACACAAACAGTTTCCCCATAGAAGTTGCAGTATCTATAGAACCATAACTTTTAAAACAATTGAACAGCAATTTGAATTTCCTTCACTGCTGGATTTTTGGATTAAAGTATCCGCAATCAGGATATTCTAGTTTCTCTCAAGATAATGGGTCATATTTTCTTCATATATATGTAAAGAAATGATTGATTTTTACATTTTTCATAAAACCAAGGAATGCTATTTCTTACATTTGAATTTGTGTCCACCTCTTGCTAAACTGAAATAATATATGGCTGTTAAATAGTTGTTTCTGCTCCAGGTACCACTCAACATGGTTCAAAAATTTCAAGGTTGTTAGAGCCAGGACACACTTTGCTATTTGCAAAATAATGAATTCTGAATTCTAACAGTGAGGAGGCAAAACTGATGAGCATATTAAAAATTGAGTTCTATGTGGCAATACATCAAGTTACAAACTACAACTCTGAACTGTAGACTTTTAAGTTACTGTTTGCGTATACGGTTTTTGCATATTTACGGTGGGAGAAATATAAATCAAAATATTAGCTTACATCATTCATTCTTTACATATTTTTATTTAGACCCTATAGATAGAAAGATGAATAAGACATTCTTAAGAGTTGATTGGTGGAGAGTTATATAAATAAAGAAGTATATCAAAAGATGTTTATAGAGTGAGAATGGTATTTAATAGGGGCATTTTACTCATCAAGTATAGAGGTTATGCTGAGTGTACCCAGGTGAGAGCTGATCATTTAACTTGGAACCAAAATTTAAAGGTCATAATAAATTAATTGAGGAAATGTTTTTAAGTGAAATATACATTTTTAAATATGACCGAGTCCTTTTGTAATTATCAACAGTTTAATATTAAGTGCCTCTTTGGTACACTCTTTCTTAATTCTTCACCAGCTTTCCCTGCCACCTGCTACGCATTACGGTTCCCCCAACTACCTTTTGTGCCCTATAAAATGAAACTCATCTTAATTTTAGTATGAATAAAACATAATAAGCAGGATGAATCAGCCACCAGAAGCTCACATAATATATTCCAGGAACAAATTATAGTGACATTTGTTTAATAAACTCCTTTTATATCCATGAACTGGCTTGTCTTCATTGAAAGTAAACATTCAAAGCCACTGTGATTGAACTAAAAAGTCAGAGTAACATTTTTGTACTCTCCCAATTTATTCTTGATTAGTGACTAAGGTATTAGGTTTCATTTCTTCTCAGTTCCAATAAAAATCAACTGTAGTTTCTGCTAATGCCTTTTCATAAAATGTAAAATACTTATCACTAATGATTTTCTTGTGTTGTGTAATTTAAAAAAATAAGATTTAATTTTCCCAGTAATAAGCAGAGTTTAAAATTTTTTTTCCACATAAGTTTATCATTCAAAATTTCAGAACTTGCTATAATTGCCACAAAAAGTCTCGATGTCACCTCCTCTGAAAACTATTTTAGGCAGAATAGATGGGCCAATCTGAGTCACAAGCAATAACTGTGTCTTGTAACTCTACGTACTATTATCCAGAGTTTCTGCTGTGCCACAATGGTCTCTAGAAGAGGAGAAATTTTCCTTCCTCTGGTGTTCCGTTTAATTAAGAGGGCTCCACGTAGCAGATGAGCTCCCAGTGTTAATTTAGTCAAATTCTTTGAATTCACTTGGCATTAATTTCCTCAGTACACACCCTGCCAATAGGATGGTTGGACTAGAAGCGATTGTGGTGTCATTTGTTTTGCATATATCAAACTAAAATTTCTTCTCCGTCCGGCTTTTGTGGCAGAGAATTTGTTAACAAATTTGTTCTTTTCCAATTTCTACAATCGCTTCCCTAAGACAATTTATTTTCCTTTTCTCCCATTTGGCCTTGGTCAAGTATCATAGCCTATGTCATCAGCTAAGTTATAGTAACTGTAACCTAAAAAGACACAACAGGTCGTGAGCCCGGGTTGCCATCCCCTCCCTGTGTAAATCTGTGGGCACAAACAGAAATGTGCTCTTACTGAATACAGCATAATCCTGTACGTTCTACAAATGTTCTTACTTATTCAGTAAATTATTGACGTTTTGTGGCCTAACACAGCAGTAATTTTCATAATTATGCTATGAATACTTAGGAAATATAGATCCTACAAAGTACAGATTTTACTATAGAGCTACTTGGTCGTTCTTACTGGTGTTATTATTCCAGGATCATTTCTACGTTATTTACGGGACTTTTTACTTTGTCAGAGGCGATTTCAAGTCTCTCTGTACGGTCGTGCTTATTTCACTTTGTATTTCTTGAATTTCTCCAAATTTTATGTATTTCTACAGTATCTTATTTGGGACATAAAGATTTCTAAATATTATATATTTATTATAAGTTGTATCTTTCAATATTAAGATTTCCTAATTCTGACACTACAATTTCAATTCCTAGTTTCTTCTCTCGTTTCTTTCCCAGGTTATGTTTTTTGCTGTCATTTTACTTTCTGCTTTAGGTACTCTCACTGGGTCTATAGTATATACTTGCTGTGTGTTGTGTGTGCTTTTGTGTTTTCATAACACACTTTAATGATCTGTTTTTCATGTTTTCTCCCAATTTTTGGTTGTAATAGGTATTTTTTCAATTTCTGACATGAAGGTTTTTTCCCCTATTTTTAATAGTTTCTATTTTATTTGACTCCATATTTGTCATATTTTTTATTGCTATGTCATATTTTTTGCCATTTCCCAGTAATTTTAAAAGATTATAGGATTTTAAATATAATTTTAATAATTTTACACTTTTCAATCATATGTTTAAATGCACATTTCTCAGTTTCATCATACGAATGATCATTATTTGTAAAGTGAAGAAAGCTTATATATACACCTTTTCTTTGCCCCTTAATTGGGTCTAAATACATACTGAAGTCTTGACCACAGATTATTGAGCCTGTCAACTTACGTCCTGTTTTATACCTCTAAGTATAATTTTTCTTTGAAAAGGGACTTAATTCTATTTACCAATACAATATTAACATCAGTACTTTCATCCTAACACATTCGTTGTGAGTTATTTATTTTGCGCTGTCAAAATAAAGTCATCTTCTAGTGGACACTTTGAGGGAGAGGGGTACATGGGTAATAGATTTCCAGATTTTTGTTTTTATTAAGCAACGTTCTTCCATGATCTGGGAATACATAAATGTCAACTGCACTTGGCATAGAATATTTTGTTCTCATATTAAGACTTTGTCAACATCTTTTCATTTGTCTTTTGACATCAAGTATTCTGAAATGAAGCCTAATAAACAATCACTCTAACAAATTTTAGGAAATTTATTAAGTATCACAGTTTAAGAGAGAATCCTTTTTTTTATTATTATACTTTAGGTTTTAGGGTACATGTGCACAACGTGCAGGTTTGTTACATATGTATCCATGTGCCATGTTGATTTCCTGCACCCATTAACTCGTCATTTAGCATTAGGTATATCTCCTAATGCTGTCCCTCCCCCCTCCCCCTACCCCACAACAGTCCCCGGAGTGTGATGTTCTCCTTCCTGTGTCCATGAGTTCTCATTGTTCAATTCCCACCTATGAGTGAGAACATGTGGTGTTTGGTTTTTTGTCCTTGCGATAGTTTACTGAGAATGATGTTTTCCAGTTCAATCCATGTCCCTACAAAGGACACGAACTCATCATTTTATATGGCTGCATAGTATTCCATGGTGTATATGTGCCACATTTTCTTAATCCAGTCTATCGTTGTTGGACACTTGGCTTGGTTCCAACTCTTTGCTATTGTGAATAGTGCCGCAATAAACATACGTGTGCATGTGTCTTTATAGCAGCATGATTTATAGTCCTTTGGGTATATACCCAGTAATGGGATGGCTGGGTCAAATGGTATTTCTAGCTCTAGATCCCTGAGGAATCGCCACACTGACTTCCACAATGGTTGAACTAGTTTACAGTCCCACCAACAGTGTAAAAGTGTTCCTATTTCTCCACTTCCTCTCCAGCACCTGTTGTTTCCTGATTTTTTAATGATGGCCATTCTAACTGGTGTGAGATGGTATCTCACTGTGGCTTTGATTTGCATTTCTCTGATGGCCAGTGATGGTGAGCATTTCTTCATGTGTTTTTTGGCTGCATTAATGTCTTCTTTTGAGAAGTGTCTGTTCATGTCCTTTGCCTACTTTTTGATGGGGTTGTTTATTTTTTCTTGTAAATTTGTTTGAGTTCATTGTAGATTCTGGATATTAGCTCTTTGTCAGATGAGTAGGTTGCAAAAATTTTCTCCCATTCTGTAGGTTCCCTGTTCACTCTGATGGTAGTTTCTTTTGCTGTGCAGGAGCTCTGTAGTTTAATTAGATCCCATTTGTCAATTTTGGCTTTTGTTGCCATTGCTTGTGGTGTTTTAGACATGAAGTCCTTGCCCACGCCTATGTCCTGAATGGTATTGCCTAGGTTTTCTTGTAGGATTTTAATGGTTTTAGGTCTAACATTTAAGTCTTTAATCCATCTTGAATTAATTTTTGTATAAGGTGTAAGGAAGGGATCCAGTTTCAGCTTTCTACATATGGCTAGCCAGTTTTCCCAGCACCATTTATTAAATAGGGAATCCTTTCCCCATTTCTTGTTTTTGTCAGGTTTGTCGAAGATCAGATAGTTGTAGATATGCGGCATCATTTCTGAGGGCTCTGTTCTGTTCCATTGATCTATGTCTCTGTTGTGGTACCAGTACCATGCTGTTTTGGTTACTGTAGCCTTGTAGTATAGTTTAAAGTCAGGTAGCGTGATGCCTCCAACTTTGTTCTTTTGGCTTAGGATTGACTTGGTGATGCGGGCTCTTTTTTGGTTCCATATGAACTTTAAAGTAGTTTTTTCCAATTCTGTGAAGAAAGTCATTGGTAGCTTGATGGGGATGGCATTGAATCTATAAATTACCTTGGGCAGTATGACTGTTTTCACGATATTGATTCTTCCAGCCCATGATCATGGAATGTTCTCAGCAAATGTAAAAGAACAGAAATTATAACAAACTGTCTCTCAGACCACAGTGCAATCAAACTAGAACTCAGGATTAAGAAACTCACTCAAAACCGCTCAACTACATGGAAACTGAACAACCTGCTCCTGAATGATTATTGGGTACATAATGAAATGAAGGCAGAAATAAAGATGTTCTTTGAAACCAACGAAAACAAAGACACAACATACCAGAATCCCTGGGACACGTTCAAAGCAGTGTGTAGAGGGAAATTTATAGCACTAAATGCCCACAAGAGAAAGCAGGAAAGATCCAAAATTGACACCCTAACATCACAATTAAAAGAACTAGAAAAGCAAGAGCAAACACATTCAAAAGCTAGCAGAAGGCTAGAAGTAACGAAAATCAGAGCAGAACTGAAGGAAATAGAGACACAAAAAACCCTTCAAAAAATTAATGAATCCAGGAGCTGGTTATTTGAAAAGATCAACAAAATTGATAGACCGCTAGCAAGACTAATAAAGAAGAAAAGAGAGAAGAATCAAATAGCTGCAATAAAAAACGAAAAAGGGGATATCGCCACCGATCCCACAGAAATACAATCTACCATCAGAGAATACTACAAACACCTCTATGCAAATAAACTAGAAAATCTAGAAGAAATGGATAAATTCCTCGACAAATACACCCTCCCAAAACTAAACCAGGAAGAAGTTGAATCTCTGAATAGACCAATAACAGGTTCTGAAATTGTGGCAATAATCAATAGCTTACCAACCAAAAAGAGTCCAAGACCTGATGGATTTACAGCTGAATTCTACCAGAGGTACAAGGAGGAACTGTTACCATTCCTTCTGAAAGTATTCCAATCGATAAAAAAAGAGGGAATCCTCCCTAACACATTTTATGAAGCCAGCATCGTCCTGATACCAAAGCCTGGCAGAGACACAACCAAAAAAGAGAATTTCAGACCAATATCCTTGATGAACAGCGATGCAAAAATCTTCAATAAAATACTGGCAAACCGAATCCAGCAGCCCATCAAAAAGCTTATCCACCATAATCAATTGGGCTTCATCCCTGGGATGCATGGCTGGTTCAACATACGCAAATCAATAAATGTAATCCAGCATATAAACAGAAGCAAAGACAAAAACCACATGATTATCTCAATAGATGCAGAAAAGGCCTTTGACAAAATTCAACAACTCTTCATGCTAAAAACTCTCAGTAAATTAGGTATTGATCGGACGTATATCAAAATAACAAGAGCTATGTACAACAAACCCACAGCCAATATCATACTGAATGGGCAAAAACTGGAAGCATTCCCTCTGAAAACTGGCACAAGACAGGGATGCCCTCTCTCACCGCTCCTATTCAACATAGTGCTGGAAGTTCTGGCCAGAGAAATCAGGCAGGAGAAGGAAATAAAGGGTATTCAATTAGGAGAGGAGGAAGTCAAATTGTCCCTGTTTGCAGAGGACATGATTGTATATCTAGAAAACCCCATTGTCTCAGCCCAAAATCTCCTTAAGCTGATTAGCAACTTCAGCAAAGTCTCAGGATACAAAATCAATGTACAAAAATCACATGCATTCTTGTACACCAATAACAGACAAACAGAGAGCCAAATCATGAGTGAACTCCCATTCACAATTGCTTCAAAGAGAATAAAATACCTAGGAATCCAACTTACAAGGGATGTGTAGGACCTCTTCAAGGAGAACTACAAACCACTACTCAATGAAATCAAAGAGGATACAAACAAATGGAAGAAAATTCCATGCTCAAGAGAGAATCTTAAAAACATTTACGAGAAGCATGAGGTCAACAACAAAGGTTTCCACATCCCACTTTTGCTTTCTCACGTATCCAAGTGAATAGTATGTGGTCAATATTTTTGGAGTTTGTATGAGATTGTTTTATTTCCTTGTTTCTTAATAAAGTTGTTTTCTTGATTTGGTGAATATTTTAGTTCATTTTGCTGCCACTCAGGGGAGGATAATCTGTAAACAGGAAATACCACCACATTCTCAAGAGTTGTATTTTCTCCTTTAATAATGGATTGCTAGCTACAAATGCAATAAAATAATCAAAAAGAGATAACAATTTAATTAAGCTAATTACAGAAAAAATAGATCCGTCTGCATCAAGAGTCTTAAAAATAGTACTTCATTGGATTAAAATTCAGCTAAACTGAGCATTTTAATTTTTTAGATGGGCCCATAGTCTAAAGATTTATCTATGTATTACATCTATTACCTAAATATTTAACAGCAACCCCAGGAATATAACAAGGTTTTCCCATTATCGCCCCAGATTTTTATCTATCACTTTACATTGTTCTTAAATATATGTGTGAGCTAATATGGCTGGTAGAACGAAACAGCCACACTGCTTCAATTGTGACTTGAAGATAATTGCAACATGATTACATGGGCCTCTGTGATATGCTATCTTGTACATCCTTTATGAAAGAAGGACTGATTTTCCTAGCTGGTGGGAGAACTGTGGCAGAGAGCACTTAGCTGTCAGCCTTCTATGGGAAATTTCTTGGTTGTAGAAATTCCAGTGGTCATGTTCCTTTACAGGGAAGCCTTTACACAGTGACTGACTGATGTGTGAGGTACAGAAGCCCACCCTCCATTTCGCAATTCAGAAAACTCTGAAGAACTCTATAAGTTTGGCTGAAGAATGTGTTGATATTGCATCACAGCTAACCTTCCTCTGCCCAATATTGCTTCCCTTTAATCCCAAGGATATTTCTTAATAAACTTTCAGCATATAAATTTGCATTTTAGTTTACTGGAAAACCCAAACCAACATGGGATAAGGAATAAAAAATAACCCTTTTTTGTACTAATAAAGCTAGATATATTTTTATTATCTTCAAATAAAAACTACACAGAAGCATTCTGTGAAACTTCTTTCTGATCTGTGCATTGAACTAACAGAGTTGAACCTTACTTTTGATTGAGCAGTTCTGAAAAACTCTTCTGTAGAAACTGCAAGTGGACATTCGCAACGCTAAGAGGACTATAGTGGAAAAAGGAATACCTTCAAATAAAAACTACACAGAAGCATTCTGTGAAACTTCCTTCTGTTCTCTGCATAAAACTAACAGAGTTGAACCTTACTTTTGATTGAGCAGTTGTGAAACACTCTTTCTGTAGAACCTGCAAGTGGACATTCGAAGCGCTAAGAGGCGTATAGTGGAAAAAGGAATAACTTCAAATAAAAACTACACGGAAGCATTCAGTGAAACTTCTTGCTCTTCTGTGCATTCAACTAACAGAGTTGAAGCTTACTTTTGATAGAGCAGGTCTGAAACACTCTTTCTGTAGAAATTGCAAGTGGACATTCGGAGCGGTAAGAGGCCTATAGTGGAAAAAGGAATATCTTCAAATAAAAACTACACAGAAGCATTTTGTGAAACTTCTTTCTTTTCCGTGAATTCAACTCACGGAGTTGAATCTTACTTTTGATTGAGCAGTTCTGAAACACTCTTTCTGTAGAAACTGCAAGTGGACATTCGGAGCGCTAAGAGGCCTATAGTAGAAAAAGGAATATCTTCAAAGAAAAACTACGCAGAAGCATTCTGTGAAACTACTTTCTTTTCTGTGCATTCAACTAATGGACTTGAACCTTACCTTTGATTGAGCAGTTCTGAAACGCTATTTCTGTAGAAACTGCAAGTGGGCATTCGGAGCGCTAAGAGTCCTATAGTGGAAAAAGAATTATCTTCAAATAAAAAATACACAGAAGCGTTCTGTGAAACTTCCTGGTGTTCTGTGCATTCAACTGACAGAGTTGAATCGTACTTTTGTTTGAGCAGTTCTGAAACACTCCTTCTGTAGAAACTGCAAGTGGACATTCGAAGCACTAAAAGGCCTGTAGTGGAGAAAGAAATATCTTCAAATAAAAACTACACAGAAGCATTCTTTGAAACTTCTTTCTGTTCTGTGCATTCAACTAACAGAGTTGAACCTTACTTTTGATTGAGCAGTTCGGAAACAATCTTTCTGTAGAAATTGCAAGTGGACAATCGGAGCGGTAAGAGGCCTATAGTGGAAAAAGGAATATCTTCAAATAAAATCTGTACAGAAGTATTCTGTTAAACTTCTTTCTGTTCTGTGCATTCAGCTAACAGACTTGAACCTCACTTTTGATTGAGCAGTTCTGAAACACTCATTCTGTAGAAACTGAAAGTGGACATTCGTAGCGCTAAGTTTCCTATAGTGGAAAAAGGAATATCTTCAAATGAAAGCTACACAGAAGCATTCTGTGAAACTTCCTTATGGTCTGTGCATTCTACTAACAGAGTTGAAACTTACTTTTGATTGAGCAGTTCTGAAACACTCTTTCTGTAGAAACTGAAGTGGACATTCGTAGCGTTAAGTGGCCTATAGTGGTAAAAGGAATATCTTCAAATTAAAACTACACAGAAGCATTCTGTGAAACGTCTTTCTGTTCTGTGCATTCAACTAACAGACTTGAACCTTACATTTGATTGAGCAGTTCTGAAACACTCTTCCAGTAGAAACTGCAAGTGGACATTCAGAGCGCCAAGAGGCCTATAGTAGAAATACGAATATCTTCAACTAAAAACTATACAGAAACATTCTGTGAAACTACTTTCTGTTCTGTGCATTCAACTAACAGAGTTGAAGTTTACTTTTCATTGAGCAGTTCTGAAACACTCTTTCTGTAGAAACTGCAAGTGGACACTCGTAGCGCTAAGAGGCCTATACTGGTAAAAGGAATATCTTGAAATAAAAACTACACAGAAGCATTTTGTGAAACTTCTTTCTGTTCTCTGCATTCAACTAACAGAGTTGAAACTTACTTTTGATTGAGCAGTTCTCAAACACTCTTTCTGTAGAAACTGCAAGTAGACAATCGGAGGGCTAAGAGGCCTCTAGTGAAAAAAGAATATCTTCAATAAAAACTACACAGAAGCATTCTGTGAAACTCCTTTCTGATCTGTGCATTCAAGTAACAGAGTTGAAACTTACTTTTGATTGAGCAGTTCTGAAACACTCTTTCTGTAGAAACTGCAAGTGGACATTCGGAGCGCTAAGAGGCCGATACTAGAAACAGGAATATCTTCAAAGAAAAACTACGCAGAAGCATTCTGTGAAACTTCCTTCTGTTCTGTGCATTCAACTAACAGATTTGAACCTTACTTTTGATTGAGCAGTTCTGAAACACTCTTTCTGTAGAAACTGCAAGTGGACATTCGGAGCGCTAAGAGGCCCATATTGGAAAAAGGAACATCTTGAAATAAAAACTACACAGAAGCATTCTGTGAAACTTCTTTATGGTCTGTACATTCACCTAACAGATTTGAACCTTACTTTTGATAGAGCAGTTCTGAAACACTCTTTCTGTAGAAACTGCAAGCGGACGTTCGGAGCGCTAAGTGGCCTATAGTGGAAAAAGGAATACCTTCAAATAAAAACTACACGGAAACATTCTGTGAAACTTCTTTCTGCTCTGTGCATTCAACTAACAGAGTTGAACATTACTTTTGATTGAGCAGTTCTGAAACACTCTTTCTGTAGGAACTGCAAGTGGACATTCGTAGCGCTAAGTGGTCTATAGTGGTAAAAGGAATATCTTCAAATAAAAACTACACAGAAGCATTCTGTGAAACTTCTTTCTGTTCTGTGCATTCAACTAACAGAGTTGAACCTTACTTTTGATTGAGCAGTTCTGAAACCCTCTTTCTATAGAAACTGCAAGTGAACATTTGGATTGCAAAGAGGCCTATAGTGGAAAAAGGAATATCTTCAAATTAAAACTACAAGGAAGCATTCTGTGAAACTCCTTTCAGTGCTGTGCATTAAACCTACAGACCTGAAACTTACTTTTGATTGAGCAGTTGTGAAAAACTCTCCCAGTAGAAACTGCAAGTGGAAATTCGGAGCATTAAGAGGTGTATACTGGAAAAAGAATTATCTTCAAATAAAAACTACACAGAAGCATTCTGTGAAACTTCTATGAATTCTGTGCATTAAACTGACAGAGTTGAATCCTACTTTTGATTGAGCAGTTCTGAAACACTCCTTCTGTAGAAACTGAAAGTGGACATTCGGAGCACTAAGAGGCCTATAGTGGAAAAAGGAATATCTTCAAATAAAAACCACACAGAAGCATTCTGTGAAACTTCTTTCTGTTCTGTGCATTCAACTAACAGAGTTGAACCTTACTTTTGATTGAGCCGTTCTGAAACACTCTTTCTGTAGAAACTGCAATTGGACATTCTGAGCGCTAGGAGGCCTATATTGGAAAGAGGAATATCTTCAAATAAAAACTACACAGAAGCATTCTGTGAAACTTCTTTCTGATCTGTGCATTCAACTAACAGAGTTAAAGCATACTTTAGCTTGAGGAGCTGTGAAACACTCTTTCCGTAGAAACTGCAAGTGGACATTTGGAGCGCTAAGAGGGTAATAGTGGAAAAACGAATATCTTCAAATAAATACTACACAGAAGCATTCTGTGGAACTTCTTTCTGTTCTGTGCATTCAACTAACAGAGTTGAACCTTACTTTTGATTGAGCCGTTCTGAAACACTCTTTCTGCAGAAACTGCAATTGGACATTCGGAGCGCTAAGAGTCCTCTATTGGAAAAAGCAATATCATCAAATAAAAACTACACAGAAGCATTCTGTGAAACTTCTTTCTGATCTGTGCATTCAACTAACAGAGTTAAACCATACTTTTGATTGAGCAGTTCTGAAACACTCTTTCTGTAGAAAATCCAAGTGAACATTCGGAGCGCTAAGAGGGTTATAGTGGAAAAAGTAATATCTTCAAATATAAACTATACAGAAACATTCTGTGAAACTTCTTTCTGTTCTGTGCATTCAACTAACAGAGTTGAACCTTGCTTTTGATTGAGCGGTTCTGAAACCCTCTTTCTGTAGAAACTGCAAGTGGACATTCGGAGCGCTAAGACGCCTATAGTGGAAGAAGGAATATGTTAAAATAAAAACTACACAGAAGCATTCTGTGAAACTTCTTTTTGTTCTGTGCATTCAGCTAACAGAGTTGAACCTTACCTTTGATTGAGCAGTTCTGAAACACTCTTTCTGTAGAAACTGCAAGCGGACATTCGGAGCACTAAGAGGCCTATAGTGGAAAAAGGAATATCTTCAAATAAATACTACACAGAAGCATTGTGTGAAAATTCCTTCTATTCTGTGCATTCAACTAACAGAGTTGAACCTTACTTTTGATTGAGCTGTTCTGAAACACTCTTTCTCTAGAAACTGCAATTGGACATTTGGAGCGCTAAGAGGCCTATATTGGAAAAAGGAATATCTTCAAATAAAAACTACACAGAAGCATTCTGTGAAACTTATTTCTGATCTGTGCATTCAGCTAACAGAGTTAAAGCATACTTTTTATTGAGCAGTTCTGAAACGGTCTTTCAGTAGAAAATGCAAGTGGACATTCGGAGCGCTAAGAGGATAATTGTGGAATAAGGAATATCTTCAAATATAAACTACACAGAAGCATTCTGTGAAACTTCTTTCTGTTCTGTGCATTCAACTAACAGAGTTGAACCTTACCTTTGATTGAGCAGTTCTGAAACACTCTTTCTGTAGAAACTGCAAGGGGACATTCGGAGCGCTAAGAGGCCTATAGTGGAAAAAGGAATATCTCCAAATAAATACTACACAGAAGCATTCTCTGAAACTACTTTCTGTTCTCTGCATTCAACTAACATAGTTGAGCCTTACTTTTGATTGAGCAGTTCTGAAACACTCTTTCTGTAGAAACTGAAAGTGGACATTCGGAGCGCTAAGAGGCGTGAAGTGGAAAAACAAATATCTTCAAATAAAACTACACAGAAGCATTCTGTGAAACTTCTTTCTGTTCTGTGCATTCAACTAACAGAGTTGAACCTTACTTTTGATAGAGCCATTCGGAGACACTCTTTCTGTAGAAACTGCAAGTGGACATTCGGAGCACTAAGAGGCCTGTAGTGAAAAAACGAATATCTTCAAATAAATACTACACAGAAGCATTCTGTGAAACATCTTTCTGTTCTGTGCATTCAACTAACAGTGTTGAACCTTACTTTTGTTTGAGCAGTTCTCAAACACTCTTTCTGTAGAAACTGCAATTGGACATTCTGAGCGCTTAGAGGCCTGTAGTGGAAAAAGGAATATCTCCAAATAAAAACTACACAGAAGCATTCTCTGAAACTGCTTTCTGTTCTCTGCATTCAGCTAACAGAGTTGAGCCTTACTTTTGATTGAGCAGTTCTGAAACACTCTTTCTGTAGAAACTGCAAATGGACATTCGGAGCGCTAAGAGGCGTGAAGTGGAAAAAGGAATATCTTCAAATAAAAACTACACAGAAGCATTCTGTGAAACCTCTTTCTGATATGTGTATTCAACTAACAGAGTTGAACCTTACTTTTGATGAAGCATTTAAGAAACAGTCTTTCTGTAGAAACTGCAAGTGGACATTCGGAGTGCAGAGAGGCCTATAGTGGAAAAAGGAATATCTTCAAATAAAAACTACACAGAAGCATACTGTGAAACTTCTTTCTGATCTGTGCATTTAATTAACAGATTTGAACCTTACTTTTGATTTAGCAGTTCTGAAACACTCTCTCTGTAGAAACTGCAAGTGGACATTCGGAGCGCTAAGAAGCCAATAGTGGAAAAAGGAATATCTTCGAATAAAAACTACACAGAAGCATTCGGTGAAACTTCTTTCCGATTTGTGAATTCAAGTAACAGAGTTGAACCTTACTTTTGAGTGAACAGTTCTTAAACACTATTCTGTAGAAACTGTAATTGGACTTTCGGAGCGCTAAGAGGCCTATAGTGGAAAAAGGATTATCTTCAAATAAAAACTACACAGAAGCATTCTGTGAAACTTCTTCCTCATATGTGCATTCAACTGAGAGATTTGAACCTTAATTTTGATTGTGCAGTTCTGAAACACTCTTTTTGTAGAAACTGGAAGTGAACATTCGTGGCGCTAAGAGTCCTATAGTGGAAAAAGGAATATCTTCAAATAAACACTACACAGAAGCATTCTGTGAAACTTCTTTCTGTTCTGTGCATTCAACTAACAGAGTTGAACCTTACTTTTGATTGAGGAGTTGTGAAACACTGTTTCTGTAGAAACTGGAAGTGGACATTCGGAGCAATATAACATGAATATATTTTTACTTTAAGCATATGAGTATAAGTGTAAGGGAACATGCCTGCAATTCCACAAGGTTTGATTTTATCTTACACGTAGTTCGTTATCCAGTCAGTAAGTGTTTGTTGTACTCGATCCTGTGCCAAGTGCTGGGAATTGAGTTATGAGGACAAAGTTGTAGAAACTCGGCCTATTGAGATTCTATTCAAAAGGCTCTCCTCAGTATAAGTTAGTAATCACATAAATAGACGAGATATTGACATATTATAATATATGCTATGAAGAAAAATCAGATTGAGGATTTTTAAAAGAGGTTGAAGGTGAAGTGAGATAAGGTGGGATCAAGAAATGCCTGTTTGAGGAAATTAATCTCAGGCCTGAAAGAGGAGAAGATGACAAGAGATTTCCAGGCAACCAGAAGAACACATGACAAGACCTTCTAACAGGAGAATGTTCAGCGTGTATGAGTAATAGAAGTCCATGGTGGCCGGAGCATAGTAAGTGAGCGATGCATGACATGAGGTTATACACACATTTAGAGTTAGGGGGTCCGAATATGGGGTGTGAGCTTTCTTGCACAAGTATTGGGAAGCTTCTGCAAGATTTTTCTAGGGCAATGACCTGATGTTATTCCTTTCCTGTTTTCTTTTTCTTTTTCTTTTTTTGGTGATTACTTTCTTTGCTTTCTAGAGAACAGATGGTAGAAGGGGGAAGTGGAAATATGCAGACACATTAGGGATCCATCAAAATATTGAACCGAACTGATGGGTTTGGCCGTGGTTTGACCTAGAGTGGTTATTATAGAGAATGAGCAGAATGGATGCATTAGAGAGATTTCTCAAGTTTGATATGGTTGAGCTACAGATTGGATACAGGTAGGAAGATGGTAAAGGAAGGGATGACATCAGGTATACTTCGAGTTTGGTGTTGACAAGCAGGGTGCATGGTAGAGCCGTTTATGAGAAGGCTTCAGGAGAAAAAGGAGACTTGGAAACTATTCCGAAAGGTCAGAGACTGTGTTCTGAATCTCATGGTAGAAACAGGAAGGATTCTATTGTATACGGTAACAGGAAGAAGAATGCAAATGCAACTTTTTTGACCAGCTTTACAGAGTTCAGCCAAACAAGCCATACCTAGTTCAACCTCATGTTAGAGATGAGCAAACTGAACTTCAGAACCTGTAAACAACCTGTCAGAATCAAAAACGAGGCAGAAGAATATTTCGCCCATTACATGATACTTTGTTTATTTAAATAGTTATAATTATTTTAGATATTTTACTTTCTTGATTTTATTATTAAGCACAAATAACATTGTACTTAAAGTTTATCTCTATTTTTCACTTTTCTTATTTTATCATAATTTCAGGTAAAAATCAATCAAAAAATTATATTGAAATTGAAATACTGAATTTTATACTAAAGACAAGGCATCCAAATGAAAATGAAATTTTCCAGGTGAAAATTTCCAAATCATAAATATGTAGGGACAAAAAACTTTATTTATAAAGAAAAAGATAATTCTAATTAATTGATGATTCAAAGGTTTACAACTTTAAAAGTAAATATTATCTTTGAAGTAAAGTCCATTTAAATTATTTATGCAGCCAAAGTTTTAGTAATTGTATATGTATATCATGTAAACTTTTCCGAGAAAAATAGAATTGGAAATGTTAGAGTATTATACGGAAAAAATCACCTAAATGAAAAAATTATCTCCTCATGAAGGATTACTTTAGCCACTTTGACAGGTGTAGGTAAAAGAACACTAAATGCACATCAATATGATTAGGAGATGCGCGCTTAGAAATACTTTATCATTGAAAAGAGAATTGTACTATCAGGTTTGCAGGGGCCCTTCTTATCCTTCATATTTATGTAACTTTGTCATCTATAGAAAGATTATGGGAATTTTAAAAATAGCTGATAGTTAAGAAACATCACCATAAAACTGTGCTGAATGCATAATAAAACATTTCCCTTCTCTCCAAAAGCCTTTTAAAATTATGTACCATAATCAGTATGGCCAGCAGAGGGTCATTTCCATGTTCAAGTTCCTCTGTTTCTCGAGGGTGAGAATCCTTCTATAGTCTTCTGAGCTTGACACTGTAGGGTTTTCTTATCCTGATTATTTTTACCTATTTTTTCCGATCCTTTCCTTTGTATATTTACATTTTACATATTGAAAGTTATTTTTTCAAATATTTTATATGCAAGTTTACAAAGTACAACGACTGTACATTAAAATAACTTATTTATGCCATATGGAAGTTTAAATATAATTTTACAATATCTAATATTGATTGTTTAGTTTCTAATCATTGATACTTGACATGATTTTTCCCAGCATACCTCAAAATATTCTTCAAAATCCTGCGAATTAATTCCTGTAACACTTCTGAGGTGTATTAATAAGCTAGAGATGTAAAGAAGATTTGCAGAGAAAATTAGGTTCCCAAATTAGAAATTTTGTCCCACTATCGACTAGAAACCTCTTGAAATGATCAAAAACAATAATAATGCATGTCATAGAGGAAAACCAATAAGCCTGCTGCAGCATGACTACCTCTGTGACCTCAGACAAGTTACGTGTGGGTCCCTACTTCTGTGACCTCAGACAAGTTACGTGTGGGTCCGCACTTATTTTCTTCATCTCTAATAAATATTTGACAAATCTCATTTTCAAAAGTCTTTTAAGGCCTTTCCACCTTTTTTTTTTGAGATGGAGTTTTGCTCTCATTGCCCAGGCTGCAGTGCAATGTCGTGGTCTCGGCTCACACAACCTCCGACTCCCGGGTTCATGTGATTCTCCTGCCTCCACCTCCTGAGTAGCTGGGATTACAGGCGCGCAACACAACGCCCAGCTAATTTTTTGTATTTTTAGTAGAGATGGGGTTTCACCATGTTGGTCAGGCTGGTCTTGAACTCCCGACCTCAGGTGATCTGAACGCCTCGGCCTCCCAAAGTGCTGGGATTACAGGCATGAGCAACCGCGGCCTGTGAGGGCTTTCTACTTTTAAGATTCAGGACGCATAGCCTGGGAGGTAAATGGTAGTATATATATATATATATATATATATATACACACACACACTGTATATATATACATATATACGGTATATTATACTATATATACATATATACTGAATATTATACTCTATATATACATATCTACTGTATATTATACTGTATATATATATACACATACACACATACACACATGAGACAGAGAGAAGAGATAGACAATTTCATGTGAAAATATAAACTGTTAACATAAAATTTTGCTTCTCTGAGGAATATTTAGCATTGTTCTCAAACTTCTCTGCAGAATTTAAGCATTTTTCTCAGAACTCACCAGATAGAATGAGGGAGGGGCCATATGATAGGAGCCAGAGATGAAGGGAGAATAATAGAGAGGGTGCTTTGGGAAAAATAGTACAGTAAGGCTAGGGAATACTTCTCTCCAACGAAAAGACCAAGGTCACAGCTATATCTCTTCAGAAGCCAAACTTTCTTTTAAAATGTCAATTTCCATCTATTTCTTGCTTCACAGACATTCCATTCATTGCTGGATTTCAAATAAAGCCTTTCCATGTGCAACTTTTCTATAGAAAAAGAGAAATATGGGGGACAGTACAGTCTAAGAAGTGATTAAGAATATCTAGTGGACTTTCCCAGACTGTAAATCTTTACATATATCTGAGCCTAATGAGGTGATTTATTGTGCTATAATGCACAGTGAACTATACAGATGCTTCTTTTTGATCATGCTGCAGAATGGAACTAAATACTAAATACCAAATAGCACTCCCATGATTCTTAGAGATGTCATTCATATGGTATATTTATGCTTTTTTATATAGCAATTCTTATTCTTAGCTCTTAGGCAATTACGGAATCTTTTTTGTCATTTTAATAATCATGCTCCATTTGAGTTATGCAAGGTAGAAATTCTAAGTAGAAAATCTTGTTTTTATTGAACGTTTTTAGTAAACATTTTGGAAAAAGTCTGTTTTTTGATGCTACTTCTGCACGCTTTCTCAACATGATATTACTTGGTATTGTCCTTATTAACCATAGTACACCATATTCTGCAAATATTAGAGAGGGTTAAAAATCAGTCATGTGTAAGTGTATTGTCCTTATTAACCATAGTACACCATATTCTGCAAATATTACAGAGGGTTAAAAATCAGTCATGTATAAGTAAAGTTAATGAAATAGAAAGGAAACCACATGTAGGAAATGGAAGGCAGAAGCAAATGTATTAACCGTGAGTTAGAAACGGTTTGGTCTTTGGAATGAAGCAGCAAGAGTTTAAAAATCTTGTTTGTGATTCACTAGCTTTGTGACCTTGGAGAATTACTTCAGATTTCTGAGTATCAGTTTAGTAGGTGATATCAATTGCAACTTCGCAGAATTATCATAAGTATTAAATAAAGGACTTAGTATTTGGGAGAGCATAGAAAATTACTAATAGTTACATTTTTGTTAATATTACCGTTATTATTATCATACGTATAGTATTTTCTTTCACTGACAATGCATTTAGGACATAAGCAGAACTATAGAACAGTGCTTCTCCAACTTAAATGCAGAGCATGAATCACCTGGAGTTTTGTCAAAATGCGAATTCTGACTCAGTAGCCCTGCAAACTAAGGAAATCTTGATAATGCTGGTGCTGCTAGTTCACCAACAGACCACACGTTTTGCAACAGCTATATAGAATGTCCTGTTTCTTTTTTTAATCACAAAACATGGCAAGCTCTAAAATAAAGCAGAATAACAGATTTAAATGTTAATACTCATGTCCTCAATTTATAATTTCTCCCTCCCTAACAATGGTATAATTCTGATTAAAAATTAGCAAAGAAAAAAATGGAAATTAATCTTCCTATGTTTATTCTTTTAACAAATTCTGGGTGATTACTACTGGGTCACTTGCTGTAGGAAATAGAAAAATTGCTTTGACATAGATCCTCAAGAATCTGTCCCACTACAAGCTTATTTTTGTAGGACGCTAAAAGATTTATATAAATAACCGTAATTAAAGAGACAAATGAAGAAGTGCAATGAAAGACGTAGGCAAAGTGCTAGAGGAGTTCGGGGTGGAGGAAAATTATCCTAAAATAATATCTATGCGTAACATTATGCTATCTTCCCTAACCAGCGCTTGACCAGATTGTCACAGTGAACTTTGGTCCTTTCTTATATCTTAGTTTTGGTTCCCACATCCTTCTGTTTGGGGAAGTTCTTGTTTTCCTCATGTAATGACAACAACACTTAAACAATGTATACTAGATAAAAGGAACTATATTGCTTGCTTTATTTACATAGTTAATTTAATTTGCACAATGAACTATGAAGTAATCAGCATTATTTCCTTCATTTTACATATGAGAAAATGGAAAATCAGCGACATTGAATCATCTCAAGTTTCTAAAATATCCACTCTCAAGAGGCTGTTTCCCTGTTTTTGTCTGTATGCTGCTATAATAAAATGCCACAGATTGAGTAATTCATAAAAAACAGAAATGTATTTCTCACAGTTCTGGGGCTGAGAAGTCTGAAATCAAGACAGCGGAGATTTGGCAGTTGGTCCCGAGGTGGCACCTTCTTGCTTCGTCTTCAGGTGACAAAAGTGGGCAAAAACGGACAATGTAAGGACACGGCAGAAGAGACTGAGGAGCCCGGCATTCCTCTAAAGCATCTTTTACGAGGACGTTTATCTCATTCATGAGGGTGGATCCTTCTTCACTTAATCACTTAACCAAAAGCCCCATCTCTTGATGTCATTGTCCTGGGATTTTAGTTTCAACATACAAACTTTGGATGGGCACATAGGTTCAAATCATAGCACCCTCCAAATTATAATGCCTCTCTCATGCCTGTTCTCCTTGAAGTACCCTCTGGTTTTGCTCTCTTCATTCTTGCCATCACAGTTAACCCTTCAGTTCCATTTCTTTAAGTAATCTCTAAATTTGTAAGATGGTTCCATCTTTTTTTTTTGTATATGGCAGTCTCTCAAACATATTTGTCATATGAACTAAGTAGGTAAATAAGTAAATGCCTGCTAAATTTTAGTGAATGATATAATGGCCTAAAGATGTATCTACCCTTCAGCCAAATATATTTACTTTTAGTGGCAATCTCCTGCCATATACAAAGTCACGACTCTAGGGGTAAACATTTTAGCCTGTGGGTAAGATGTAAAGCAGTGGTATGTTATACTGACAACTCACTGTCATAGCACTGGGACATGCTCCTCTATCTGCTACAAATTGAATCAACAAAATATATATGATTTTGTGAGATTTAAATGTATGCTCCTGTTAGTAAAATAAAAGTATGGGAAAACTTTACGGAGTAGATTTAATAGAAATGTTTTCCTGAGTTATCTGCCTTCTTTATTTTTATGTTATGCTTTAAGTCTATGGTCAATGTATAGAGCTATGATTGATGTGCTTTTCCAATTCTGTTCAGATCAGACAGGTTAATTTTCTTCTTTTAAATCTTCTTGAATTTTGTCTAACACATTTTGTTCAAATTTCTTACTAGATTATACTCCCTTCCCTAACTGCTTCATGATTACTTATACACAAAAATATTATGATATTTACACATTGAATTCATTTTAGGTGATGATTTTGGTCATAAACATGAGCAGGTTGTGAACTGTTTCAGCCATCCCAGGGCATGGCTGTGAGTCCCTTGTCTAATGTTTCAAAAAAATCTTGAATTTGTGATGATGCTGTGATGGCCCCTCAGATATTCTTACACACATCTTTGCCCCTTGTTCCCTCTAACTTTCCTCTTCTGAGAAAAAAGCAAACACTGCCAAGCTCACATGGAATTACATTTGGATGCAAGTGTCACTATGCGATGGTTGCCAATAAAAGTACACAAGGAATTTTATTATGGTGAATTAAAGGCAAACAGACTTCAGAGAAATGAGCACGAACATGAAAATGGCGCATGGTACGCGGATCTCACTGGAAAGTCATTCGGTACACAATGTTTTCACTAGAAAAATCCATTAGCTTTAGCTAGAAATTGAAATTACTTTGTAGGAAATCAGAATAAAATATGTGAAAACATTATATTATGTGCAAGATTAATACCACGCATGGTGTTGAAAGGTTTGTGGTCTTGCTTCGACGATGCTAAAAGGTCAGAAACCACAAAGATGCATATGTGCTGTCGTTTGCACAGTTACTAATTTTTCTCATTATTTCCATAATGCGATGTGCTGTTTCAACAGAGAAACCCTCTGGAGAGTGGCTTGCACTGTTTTCAGGCAGCTCTTTTGCTTTCATGTTTTGGCCTTGGCCAGGGAATTCAGACAGACTTTTCAGTTATTTTCGACAAGAATGTATTCATTTATTGTTTTAAATAATAATAAATAGATTTTAAAATTACTGTACATTACTGCACTTTAAACTCCATGAGGTCAAGGACTCTAAATTCTGGACATCATTGTATACCCTACATCTTGCACAAGGTTTAGAAAAAATGGCATGGACACCTATTTTTTGAATCAGTAAATGAATACATAAAAGAATTCCAAACTCTAGTCCAAGGTTTTAGATTAATAATGTATTAAAATGCGTAAAATTTATAGACAAAACTATTCTTATTTAGAAGTTTATTCTTTAGTTGGAGAGATAAAATATATGCACATAAAAGCTTAAGGAAAAACAATAAGGGTTTTGAAGTACTTACTATGTGAAAAATTTAGCATAAACCTTACATCCATTTATTTAACACATTTTATACGTTGCATTATTTATATATAGTGCTGATTGGTAGAATTTATATGTGAACGGAACTATAAAAATTTTGAGGATAAGCACTAGAAACACAGAATAAATAGAGTGTTAACATGCAAAACACAGAAATACTTACATTGACTAGGTGAAAGTAAAGATTTCTGGTTCCATGTACACTGATTATTGAGGGATGAGTATGACATTATTATGTCAGAATCAATAAATATTTTAAATAGGGAGAAAATTATAATTATATATCTTTGTGTTCAACAGGAGTAGCAGTATTGATAAAGTAGAAGTTTGTTATACCTTGTTTATAGTCTTTTAAAGTTGTTTATAAATAAAATCTACTCCTAGTTAATTAATGGTTGATGTTCATTGAAGTGTTTTAAAATTTTTGACCTCTGAATTGCCTTGTACATATGGAGAAATAAAGCTTGCCTAGCATAATTTCTTGAGTGGAGAATTAATGATCTGGATAGATTTGTTGACAATAAATATGTCTGTACTTATTTTATTAATTCATTAATCTTCATGAAGAAAAATATAAAAGTCATATTCTAGTATTTTATACCATGGAAAAAATATCTTATCCTTTTCCTAAGGAAAAATACATCATGACACAAAAGTAAAGTTAATTAAATTACTTAGTTTGTTAATTAACTGTCTATTATTTCTATGGGTTGAAGTAAATTTGATACTCAATGCTATTTAATCTAATTCTAAAAGCTTGAATGAGTAATGATTTTTTCATGTAAGGTTAGTTGAAATAAATTATCATTGATTTTCAGATTTAATATTAATTAGCTATTGCATATTCTTAATGGGAAATAAGTGTTTAAAAAGCCCTTTTTGGTTGCGAAAAGACCACGCCCATTGTAGACTTCTTAGAATACATCACATCTGGCCTCTTTTTTAGAGTGGGGAATTCAACTCATAAGTGGCTGGACATTGATTCTGAACATTTTGAACATTATTTGCCTGTCTTCACTCATACTGGTTGCTGTTCTTTTATAAGTAATCACCATGTTTAGCATGCACTTGAACTATTGTTACTTAGGGTGCTTGACTATTTACAAGTCTCACTAGGATTCTAGGTATTCATTAGTCTCGTGGTGTGTATTTGCTGATGGTCCTATTATCTTTGTTGGTTCAGTTACACAGTACCATCCAAGATGCTGCAACACAATATACACAGGGTATGGGCTGTGGGAGCTACAGATTTCAGTTATTATTTAGGCTCAGAAACTTAGAATCTCTGCAAGGTTGGACATGTTCCTTAGTCTTGTTTTAAGACCGTCTTGTTTTAAAAGTTAGTCCCAAATTCTTAAAATATAGAATAGGGGTGCTAGTAGTGCTCACAGAATTGTAGTAAAGATCAGCTGGGAAAAAAGAGCCTATTAAACAGAGCCTGGTATTTAATAAGTATCAGCTGCCTTCAATTAGGAATCTGTGTTGTCGTGATTAGAAGATTGCTGGTTTATTTTACAGATCTGTAAGTATAGCCAAAATATGTCAAAATAACAACCAGAAAGAATCATATACCGTCCCTTGAACATTTCATCCCTAGAATCTAGCCAGATTAGCATCTCTATACTGGCAATACTGTTAACACAGATTGTGCTCAAACCCCTCATTGACTTTTCAGCACCTGTAAATTACTGGAGATTTAGGAAGAAGTCTGGGGTTATGGCTTAGTTAAGCTGAGTGGCCAGAAAGTGTGAGATGCTGGATGCCTCCTCCAGTTCATTTCTCCAGCGGCCGCACCAGGCGTATCCATAGCTCCGCTCCCGGGAGCTCGTCTCCGGCGTGGGGCGTGTGCGCACCCCTGGCCGGGCGGAGCCTGGAGCCTGCTCATTAGCAGCGCGGGCAGCTCGTGCGCCCGCAGGAGGGAGGCGGAAGCACAGCCCTGTGCCGCCAGCAGGAGGAGGGAGCGCGGCGGCTGCAGGCAGGGGAGGGAGAGGAAAGAACGGAGGGACGGTTCCCGGACAGAGCGGGAGGAATCGGGGAGCGGCCGGTCCGGGGGGAGCTGCTCCGCTGCGCTGCGCTCGTTATTCACAGGACGCGGCGGCGCTTCCCGGGGCCGCTTCCCGGTCCCCTGGGTGGAGGCTGCCGTCTAAACCTGACTCCAGGTGAGTTCCCCAAAGAGGTGAAGCGAGGGGTCTCGAACCAGAGACGTGGAACTGGCGAGGCTGCTCGGCTCCCCAGGCGCTGCTGCCTTGACATTTCCCTATTCACGGGAGGTTTTGGGGGCGGCTGCACAGGCTGGAGGGGCGGATGGGCGGTTGCGATCCTCAGCCGGCGTGGGGGCGTTCGGGAGGAATTAGCTTCAGTGAACGGGGTTTTAGGAGATGTCCCCAAGGCACGCGCTACGTATGCGTTTCTAGACGAGCTTTTGAGACAGAAATTTGGCTTTCCCGATGCCCGTTTTGGCCTTCTGTCCTTCCTTTTGCTTGCCTCATGCCCAATTTTCCAAGCCGAGGAAAGGACTGGAAGGGCGTGGAAGTAGGAGGTCTGGGCACAGAATGCGGCAGGGCAGCCCTGGTCTCCAAGTTTGGGGGTGGGGGGTGGGACTCTTTTCCTTTCAGCCTAATTTACCAGGGGAAAACCCGCAGAGCACCTTGAGGTGCCTTTGCTCCGCACCCTCCATAAGCTTATTAGAGGGAACTTCAGGCTCGCTAGACAGCCTGTGACAGGTGACGGCAATTGAGCTTAAAAGCCATGTTGGTTCACTTCGTCTCCTCTTTATCCTTTGTTGCAAAATTGATACGTTTTTGGATTTCTTTAACAGCACAAAGTTTAAGTGGCCGGCTGACAGGAAATATTTCTTTTGAAACTGCTATGAGAAAAGTGATGAGTTAACGTTGAGAGAAAGGCAACTTTATTTTCTTGGAAGAACTTTGGGGAAAGAGATTGATAGAGAAATTCTGGGCATGAAATTATGGACATTTCCCACAGAACTTCCTTCATTTATTTATTTTTTTTACATTTCCTTCATTTTTTTAATCGTGTGTGTGTGAGTGTGTGTGTGTATCAGAGAGACAAAATTCCTTGGAGGTATTAGGACTTTATTTGGTTCAGAAGTTTCTTTCTTACTAATAGCACTAATTTTTGATCATCAAGATTGTAAGAATTTACTAAGTGTTTTGCTTTTAGGTGTTTTGGATCTGTTTTTTTTTAAAAATTCAATACTTACTTTGTGGGCCTTGCTGTATACCTGTCAATAAAATCGGTGGGCATACAGTTAGTCACATGAACCCTGTGGATTTAATAGCAGGTAAGTATACAAATGATAAGTTTAGGAAATAAATGTCAGAATCAACATTTAGGTGTGAAATTGAAATATCTTTCAAATATTTACCAAATTCTCTTTTAGGATCCAATGTCATTTTATGGTCAAGAGAGCTTAAAGGTTTCTCAGATTGAGATATATGTATCTACTTTGTTAATCCAAATGTAATGTTTTATTTTGTTCTTTCTTTAATGACTGTTTGAATTCAACAAATAAAGCTTGCATATTTAATGTAAGGTTCTTTCACATATATTACTTCTCCAATTTTTAATATAAATTTAAGGAGAAAAGCAATATTAATTCCATTTTGTAGATGAAGAGACTGAGTCACAGAAGTATTACTTTACCTAGATTTCTGTAATTATTATGTTATAAACTTAGAAATTACATATTATTCTGGAACATATAAAATATATGAATGTTATAAACCATAAGAATTCAGACCTATGCTATTTAACTTCAAGTTTAGTTCTTTACCCAAACAATTGCATGACTACATTGAGACTACTGAAGTAATTATATATAAGCATGCTATATGAAAAAATAAAACGTTTCTTATTTTTCTCGTTTCTCTTTGATATAAAATATACTATAATTTTATGGAGTTATATTCCATATTTAGATGCTCCTAACTTCCAAATAACACCTAAACTCCTAAAAACTGACCTGTGTCCTTCTTAATAGAAGTGGCTTGACAGGGAGACTCAATTTTTACTAAGAATATTCTTGGGATAATTTATGTCTTATAATCAAGATAAAGACAGGCCACATTTAGTTGTATTTTTAAACCACTTAGTGTGAACTTGCAACGCAGACATAACTTGCTTCCAGGCTACACTGCCAGCTTTGCAGTGAATAGTCTTTAAGATTCCGTGGAAACATTGGCAGATATAGCTAATGTATATCTGACGTAGGATTTATGAGAAAAGGAGAGGTAGAAACTGAATGCTCTTATATTTCATATGTGACCACATTCATAAAACTTTATTGATAAGTACTTTGTTGTCTGACACGGGCTGATACAAATAGGCTTCTTCAAGAGTTGAGGAAGAAAACAAAATCCCTATAATACAGCCTTTTTCCTCCTTTTCTTTCTTAAGCGGTAATAGTTGATCCTAGCTTTTGTGTGTCTATGCATGCTCAATACAGTTAGGGGTATAAGGAGAAGATAAGCAAGAATATTGAATGCTAGCTAGGAAACTTTTTGGAGTCTCAAATACTTTGGAACGATTTTTCACATTATATACATAAAATTCATAGTTACACTTGGGAACTAAGTATATTATACACAACTTTGCATCTGATTACAGGATTCCCTGTACATTTATAGCTCAGGTATTCTGGAAAGAGTCAAGATAATTAGTTTTATGGCTCTTGCCCATGTGACCTGTTTCTTTCTGGTCCTGATATTAAAAGGATGACTTAAATTTTCTGGAATGTCAAAATTTTCTCTTCCCTTGGATCCTACAAAATACTTCAAGCAGTGTATGTGTGATACTCGCTGTCATTCCAACATTTCCAATCCTCCTGAGAATGCTAAACAATGCCCTATATTTCTTCCTTTGTAATTCTTTCAGATAGAGGGTTAGCTGAGTTAGGAAGAAAGGAGAGAGGGAGAGAAGAAGAGAGATGACATTTTATCCCTCAGGAAAGAACAAGACCAATTGTATTCCTAATTTAGAAATATTATTCTACAAACATTCCTGAACAAGAGGGCTTTGCATATACATTAAAGCAGAATACCTAGTCAACTTCTAGTTGTGCCATGCAGTGAGATGGAAGTAAGATGAGCAAGCCGAGATCATTTTTGTTGGAGAACTGAGACCACATGAAATAGGTAACAGAGTTACCCTAACTGAGGGGCAAGAGGACTTGAAAGTTTCCTCCATAAATTTGCAGTTAGTACAGGGCTGCTCCAGTGATCAGAGTCATGAATGCCCTAGAGTGTCTGTATAACCCTGTACACAGGCTGAGACAGCTCTAATGGCCCAGAAAAGCCTCTGGACAGAATGACTGCACCCTTGGACATTGTCCGACCGCATGTATGAGAATAGTGAGTGCTGAGGAGTTGTGGGTAGCTCGGTACAACTCTTGCTAAAGGAGTGTCATCAACATTCATTGCTGAAAGTGAATTTTTTCATTCACATATGTGATGCCTATTAGGTCATGCTTTCTTGGATACAAATTTGTACAAGATATGAATTAATTTTTGAACATCCTTTCTTAAAAGTACCATGTTCATATAGTTGCTCATTTTAATATGAGTAGTTCAGATGGGACATAATACAGTAAGGAGATGATTGAACATCCTAAGAGCTAGTGTATATACCTTTGTTCATGATGAGATTCATCCCCTGTCCCCCTTTGTAGTGACACTGATGGCATAAGGGAGTATTAGATGAAATTTAATGCAGAAAACAATGGGATATATGAATGGTAGATATGGTTGACAACCACCATTTTCATTGAAGTTGTTTCAAAGCAAAGAAATTTGGGATAAATTCATTTTATTTGCTCCTGAAGGGTAATTAGGAATAAGTAGGAATTGTGAAGAGGCTGTAGTGTTGACATTAAGAGAAGTTTTTGATTCTTAAAATAGGATATATTACACAAGAGTAAACAAACAGAAGATACTGAACAAATATTCTGTCATAAGTAAGTGATGGATTATTCGGACTTGTTGAACTATGTTTTTAAATGTATTATTTAAATATTATTAAAACCTTAAATAATATTTAAATATTATAAAAGTTATAGAAAATTATGTTTTCAATACAAATATACACTTATAAGCTATATTGTAGATATGGGAGTAAACAATGCAATTTTTTTTAACTGAGTGAAAAATTTAGTTTTTTAAAATTCCAAATGGAGCTAACAGCTTTGTGTGATACATATTTTGAATTTCAAAATTTGTAACCAAATAGGACAAATGTGTTGAAGTGTACTTTTCTTGAAGAACCGTGATAAGAATGAGTGGTGAAAAAATTACAGCATACTTACCAGGGATCAAATACTTGCTTAGGGTTAATAAGAAAAATCTCAGCAAACGCTAGAAATGAGGTACACGATCTATCACAGACCCATGATTAAGGTGGTATCTTGTTAGGTATATGAGCTTGAAAAGAAACGGCATGGCTTCACTTCACCTCAGTTGCTTCTTTTGTAAAACGGGGAGACTAAGAGTGTGGTAACTCAAAATCCTTTGTTAATGATTTTCTTCTTAGAACAGTGCCAGGTCCAATTAGGATTAGATTGCTATTTTTATTATTGATATTTGCCCTAGTTCTGCCTTTTATTGACTGTGTGAAATTGGTGAAGATCCCTTTCTGAAGCTTTGTTTCTTACCTACAAGCTGGGAATAGAATACCTGCTATGAAGAGTGGTTGTTAGTACATTAGAAAGGCTGGGTATTTGTTTATATAAGGGGCTCAGCGCATGGTAGAAATTTGATAGCATTTTTTTCTTGCCCTCCCATGTATTACTGTGGAGACATCCCACATATTATGTCCAAGTTTTTATTTTCCCCTCAAATGCAGTGTCAAGCACAAAACATTCCCATCTCCCAATTCTCTTCTGATGTTCTACAACCATTAAAGTATAGAAAACTAGAATGAGTGTTTTTATAACTTTTGCTGTACTTAAGCATGTGGAGAGAAGAGCACTAGATCACAGGACACACTTTGATAGGAAAAGGGAAATATTTACACCGCAAACAACTTTCTCCTCATGCTTAACAGTTTTATGCTGTCATTCTGTCAGCACCAAGTGAGATTTTTCTATTTAAATAGTTTTCTATTTGTGGTATGATAATTCATGTATGGACTTCATGTAATTAACATAAATATAATGGATAGTTGAGAAGTGGTTTATTTTTACCAAGAGGAAAAAATGTGTACACGATTTTTTAAAATATTGCTTTGAAAATATTTAAAATTAATTTTGATTCAGTTGGTGGAAGATAGTGTCACAAACTCACTGCTAGTGGTATTCTTGAGAAGTAATGTTTGAATTTTCTAGGTATTGTCCCCAGACTGGCTTAAAAGAATTTAATTTTAGATGTAAATTTTCTGCTTAACATGGAAGATTTTTCCCTGAAAATATTAGCTTCATCAGATACACAGTTGCTTAGGGGTAGCTGCATGGAATTATGGGAAGGGTGAAATAGAAAAAAATTTTCATGTCTAAGTTATACATACTGGTGTAATCATATTGATTGGATGATAATGATAATTACAGCAATAATGTGATTGAAAGGGTAAGCAAGTAACATATACTGCAGTTACTAATATAATCCTGTGATTGAGTTTACCACTTCGTTTCTCTTTTCTGGAATCCCTTAAGTTTGTCACTATTGCACTTTATTTCCTTTGCTTATTGTAGTGGTGTATTAGTTGTATTACTGCTGCTATAACAAATTACCACACATTTACATAACTTAACACATATTTATTGTCTTGCAGTTTCAAAGGTCAGAAGTCCAAAATCACTGTAATTAGGCTAAGTCAATGTGTCTGCAGTGTGGGTTCCTTCTCGAGGTGCTGAGGGGAGAATCCATTCTCTTGCATTTTCTGCTTCTGGTGGCACCTGTCTTCATTGTCTTTTCCCCATTCCTCCATTTTCAAGGTGCGTTGCTTTTATTTCTGTTTCTGTCTCCGCGTTGTCTCCTCCTTTAACTTTGAGTCCTTCTCTCCACTTCATCTAAGGACTCCTGTGATTACTTTGGACTCACATGGATGATCTGGGATAATCACCTTGTCTCCAGATCCTGAACTGAATCGTATCTACAAGTCCTTTGGCTGTGTAAGGCAGCACATTCCCAGGGCCTGGAGATTAGGTGAAGAACATCTTTTGGGAGTATTATGCAGCCTATCACAGGTGGTAATAACACTTTTATGCCTTGAGACCCTGAAATTAATGTACTTGCTTACGCATGGAAAAGCAATGTATCTGTGGGGGTAACAGTTTATTTTTGAACCATTAGAAGGTATTGATGGGGAAGTTTTCATCTGACAACAGATACTGATAAATTAAATACCCTTAGATTTGTCAAAACTAGCTTTAGTAAAATATAAGTAAAAGTATTTGCACTGCTAGGGTCAAAAATATTAATTAAACCCATTATTTATCAAGGCCAAGTCCTGGATTAGTTAGGTTTAAATTAATATGGAACATTATCTTCCATAGTGCTTAATTGTGAAGCTTAGTTCTTGTTGACAAAAGCTCATCCATATAAGAAAGCATCGAAAGGTTGGTGTTTTTTTAACCTTTGCAGAATATAAATTTTCAAAGGGATGTTAGACAGTAGTTCCATCACAATTGATGCAGTTCACAAACATTCATTGTGAATATTTTATCTCATGAGTTATATCTATGACACTAATCATAGACTTCTAGAATAAATTTAGCAATGGTCATGTCAGCCTTTCAAATCTTTCTATAACCTAGAAGAGGATCATTGCATAAGATAGATTCATGTTCCCCTTTATTCCATTGTTGCCAGAGAGAACTTGAAATGCCCTGTTCAAATTAATTTAATGCAAATGAATTCTTGCTGCCTCACAAGTAGTTTGTCCTTCATTTTTCTTAAAATTATATTGAAAATGGATGTGACATGCTTTACTGGTTGTTATGCAGGAAGCATTGTCCTTCCTGAAAGCTCCCTCATTTGTCAAAATGAAGCCATTAAGAGTAAAGTAAATTATATTATCTGATCATAGTATCACAATTGACCTTAAAACAATAAATTTTGTAATCAGTGCAAATTGCTGAATAGTGTTTGCAGTTGTAGAAATTTCAAAGGAAACCCTGGTTGAGATACAAAGCTGCTATAATCATTTTTAAAATCTTTGTTTTTCTTTTACTTTGGAACAGTAGTGCAGTAAGTACTTTTGCCTTATTGTTCTCTCTGCCTTCCAGAAACCCTCATTCAAATATTCTAAGTTTTTAAGTCTTTTTCATTTCTTTTAATATTGTAACATTTAACAATGTCAAAGAAAGTATAATTTTTCTGGAAATCAAGCTAAAAATAAAGAGAAGCCGATGTAAATGAACATCAAATTAACAAGATTGATTAGGAAAAGTAATTTTTGAAAAGGGCCCAAAATCCCTTTGCACATAAATGCAAAAGAATTTAGTGAAAAAGGTGAAACTGGAGTAAAGAACTCTACGGATGCGTAAGTAACTCTTAATGAGAATGAGTAACGTACATGCATATCTTTAGCTCCCAGTTTCAGAGATACAGTAGTTGTACAACAAATGGTCCTTTCCTGCTGTTAAGGAAGCCTCTCCTCCTCCAGCCATGCCATTCCTCAGAGCAAGCTCTTCCACTGAGTTTTCAGCAACCATAAGTAAGAAGGATGGTACGATAGGCTGCGTGTACATATGGCCCTCATTAGCAGGCCAACTGTTCCTTTTGCCCACCCACATCACTGGGGACATATGGCGTTACTTTGACTGTTGAAACAAGTGTGTGTGGACATATCTTGGTATGAGTAAAAGACTGTTGATTGTCTTTCTCTTGTCGCTCGTGCAACCGTCTCCTTGTGGAGATCATATTATCCATAACACTAGATTTGAGGATGATAAATGACGTTGTTATTATTAACTGAATTTGCCTCTCTAGTTTGATCACAAAACCAGCGAATGTTTGCTTATGGAACATGTAAAGCTTATAGAAGATGGAAAGCTTACAGAAAGAAGTGATGGCTTTTCTAAGCATAAGAATCAGGTCTTTTTCAATCAAAAACTAACTCATTCAAAAATTCAAGAGTTATGTAAAACCAGAACAGCAGAGGTTTCAGAAATGCTATTGAGATCATTTATTATAAAATAGCCATTAATGAAATGTAATAGTGAGTCTGTTGTTGTGACTATGTGGAGAAATGAATGAGAAAATATAAGATAGGCTGGAATGAAGAGAGTCATCTGATCCCAGCATAATTCATTTTATATATTTCACAGTCTTGTAACTTTAAAAAAATTATGAATTTTTTCAATACTGTGAATTCTGAATTTGCAATATGAGGCTTTTCAATCCTTGCAACAAGTGTGTATTTTTCAGTGGTTCTAGAATTATCGGGGCTTTCGAACTGCTTCTGATAAGAAGGCAAGGCTAGAGGACTCGTGTTGAGGTGGCATTTGCACAGGACTTTAGATAACATACATCGATGATGTAGAGAGAAGAGCGGGTGATGTTGCTCCGGATTATACGGGAAAGGCACCTTTTGCTCCCTCTGCTGACCTATTTGTGTATTTAGTTGTGTAGCATATTTCTTGTAGAATTACATAGTAATTTCACACACTACATTAAGAAAATCTGAACAATTTTTACTAAACCCATGTTTTCTAAATATTAAGTAAATAAAACCAATATTTGGCTAGGTAACATTTATAAAAACAGGATTTCTAGATGATAAATTTTCATCTATATCTATAGAGCTGATAAATTTTCAAAACCCTTTGAATATCACTAGTACTACAAAGTCTCGTTTCAGTTTCAGTGCCATGGCACATTGATTAATCACCACTAAAGCGGTACATGAAATATTTGGCAATATAGGTAATTGGTAATGGTGATTGATGCACAGAATACGGCACCATTATTATGCACTGGCCTTGAGAACTTTAGTTTTCATCTTCGTTCACCTGATAGAGAACAAACTAACAGCTTTTTTCTTTCAACTTGCTGGAGAATAAACTAACAACTTCAAATTATCTGATCCATCCAAAAACTTATTTCCTTGAAACTCACTGATTTATTTATTATTTCGTGGGGATCACTATTATTTGCTGTAGTAAAATATCAAATGATCGATGTTTTATACCAACATGGCAGCTCACATGGTAGGCAACAGAATGAAAACAAACAGGTTTACTACCAAGAATTATACTATATTGCTTTTATTGACAGAAAAAGCATACAGATAATTTTATTCAGAGATTTTATGTGAATTATTTTGATAAGTGTACACATATATTTATAAGTGACCTTTCTTTGTCAAGTGTGTGCCCACACATGTATTCATACTAAATCAATCTTAGAGATTTTATCCAAAGATTGAATTTCTTAAAGTGACTGTTCCAAATATGTATAATTTATGGCCAAAAAGTCACAAAATGGCAATACAAGGAGGCATAAAAGTGAAGATAAAGGGGGAGATGATGGTTAAAAACACCTGTAAATGAATAATCGATTTTGATTTAAATTCTCTTTAGTTCTTAGCTGATGAAATGAATATAAATGAAATTATTATGCAAAACACCTCTATTTGTTGTATATGCATGTACATATATGTGTTACAAATACAAAACTGATAGGATATTATTTAACATATATTCACACTCATAATGTGCATATATGTACATAATGAAAATGAGTGCTTGATTTATATGTATGTATACACACACATACACATATTGCATACTTTCATTTTTTAAAATTTTACTTTAAGTTCTGGGATACATGTGCTGAACATGCAGGTTTGTTACATAGGTATACTTGTGCCATGGTAATTTGCTGCACCCATCAACCCGTCATCTAGGTTTTAAGCTCCACATGCATTAGCTATTTGTCCTAATGCTCTCCCTCCCCTTTCCCCCCACCCACCTAAAGACCCCAGTGTGTGATGTTCCTCTCCCTGTGTCAACATGTTCTCATTGTTCAGCAGCCACTTATGAGTGAGAACATGCAGTGTTTGGTTTTCTGTTCCTTTGTTAGTTTGCTGAGGATGATGGTTTCCAGCTTCATCCATATCCCTGCAAAGGACGTGAACTCATCCTTTTTTATGGCTGTGTAGTATTCCATGGTGAACATGTGCCACATTTTCTTCATCCAGTGTATCATTGATGGGCATTATGTTGGTTCCAAGTCTTTGCTATTGTAAATAGTGCCATGATAAACATATGTGTACATGTGTCTTTAGAGTAGAATGATGTATAATCCTTTGGTATATACCCAGTAATGGGATTGCTGGGTCAAATGGTATTTCTGGTTTTATATCCTTGAGGAATCACCACATTGTATTCCACAATGGTTGAACTATTTTACAAGCCCACCAACAGTGTAAAAGTGTTCCTATTTCTCTGCATCTTCTCCAGCATCTGCTGTTTCCAGAATTTTTAATGATCACCATTCAAACTGGTGTGAGATGGTATGTCATTGTGGTTTTGATTTGCATTTCTCTAGTGACCAGTGATAATGAGCTTTTTTCATATGTTTATTGGCCACATACATGTCTTCTTTTGAGGAGTGTCTGTTCATATCCTTTGCCCACTTTTTGATGGGGTTGTTTGTTTTTTTTTCTTGTAAATTTGTTTAAGTTCCTTCTAGATTCTGGATATTAGACCTTTGTCAGATGGATAGATTGCAAAAATTTTCTCATATTTTGTAGGTTGCCTGTTCACTCTTGTGATAGTTTATTTTACTGAGCAGAAGCTCTTTAGTTTGATTAGATTCCATCTATCAATTTTGGCTGTTGTTTCAAGTGCTGTTGGTGTTTTAGTCATGAAGTCTTTGCCCACACCTATGTCCTGAATCATATTGCCTAGGTTTTCTTCTAGGGTTTTTATAGTTTTAGGTTTTACATTTATGTTTTTAATCCACCTTGAGTTAATTCTTTTATAAGGTATAATGAAGGGGTCCAGTTTCTCTTTTCTGCATATGGCTAGCCAGTTTTCCCAGCGCCATTTATTACATAGGGAATCCTTTCCCCATTGCTTGCTTTTGTCAGGTTTGTTGAAGATCAGGTTGTTGTAGATGTGTGGTGTTATTTCTGAGACCTCTATTCTGTTTCATTTGTCTATATATCTGTTTTGATATTAGCACCATGCTGTTTTGGTTACTTTAGCTTTGTAATATAGTTTGAAGTCAGGCAGCGTCATGCCTCCAGCTTTGTTCTTTTTGCTTAGGTTAGCCTTGGCTCCACAGGCTCTTTTTGCTTCCATATGAAATTTAACATATTTTTTTTCTAGTTCTGTGAAGAAAGTCAATGGTAGCTTGATGGGAATAGCATTGAATCTATAAATTACTTTGGGCAATATGGCCATTTTCATGATATTGGGTCTTCCTATCCATGAGGATGGAATGTTTCTCTATGTGTTTGTGTCCTGTCATTTCCTTGAGCTCTGGTTTGTAGTTCTCCTTGAAGAGGTCCTTCACATCCCTTGTAGGTTGTATTCCTAGGTATTTTGTTTTCTTTATAGCAATTGTGAATGGGAGTTTACTAATGATTTGGCTCTCTGCTTGTCTGTTATTGGTATATAAGAAAGATTGTGATTTTTGCACATTAATTTTATATCCTGGGACTTTGCCAAAGTTGCTTATCAGGTTAAGGAATTTTTGGGCTGAGGTGGTGGCATTTTGTAAATATACAATCATGTCATCTGCAGACAGAGACAATTTGATTTCCTCTCTTCCTATTTGCATGCTTTTATTTCTTTCTCTTACTCGGTTGCCCTGGCCAGAACTTCCAATACTATGTTGATAAGAGTGGGGAGAGAGGGCATCCTTCTCTTGGGCCAGTTTTCAAAGGGAATGCTTCCAGCTTTTGGCCATTTAGCATGATATTAGCTATGCATTTGTCATAAATAGCTCTTATTTTTGTGAGATATGTTCCATCAATACCTAGTTTATTGAGAGTTTTTAGTATGAGGGGTGTTGAATTTTATTGAAGGCCTTTTCTGCATCTATTGAGATAATCATGTGGTTTTTGTCATTGGTTCTGTTTATGTGATGGATTATGTTTATTGATTTGCATATGTTGAACCAGCCTTGCATGCCAGGCATGAAGCCAACTTGATCGTGGTGGATAAGCTTTTTGATGTGCTGCTGGATTCTCTTGCCAGTATTTTATTCAGGATTTTCGCATCGATGTTCATCAGTGATATTGGCCTGAAATTTTCTTTTTCTATTGGGTCTCTGCCAGATTTTGGAATCAGAGTGATGCTGGCCTCATAAAATGCGTTAGGGAGGAGTCCTTCTTTTTCTATTGTTCAGAATAGTTTCAGAAGGAATGGCACCAGCTCCTCTTTGTACCTCTGGTAGAACTCGGCTGTGAATACATCTGGTCCTGGGCTTTTTTTGGTTGGTAGGCTAGTAAATACTGAGTCAATTTCAGAACTTGTTATTGGTCTATTCAGGGATTTGACTTCTTCCTGGTTTAGTCTTGGGAGGGTGTATGTGTCCAGGAATTTATCCATTTCTTCTAGATTTTCTAGTTTATTTGTGTAGAGGTGTTTACAGTATTCTCTAATAATAGTTTGTATTTCTGTGGGATCAGTGGTGACATCCCCTTTATCGTTTTTTAATGTGTCTATTTGATCTTTCTCTCTTTTCTTCTTTGTTAGTCTGGCTACCGGTCTATATATTTTGTTAACCTTTTCAAAAAACCCACTCCTAGATTCATTGATTTTTTTTTTGAAGGTTTTTTTGTGTTTCTCTCCCATTCGGTTCTGCTGTGATCTTAGTTATTTCTTGTCTTATACTAGGTTTTTAATGTGTTTTCCATTGCTTCTTTTGATTGTGATGTTAGGGTGTCTATTTTAGATCTTTCCCACTTTCTAATGTGGACATTTAATGCTGTAAATTTCCCTCTAAACACTGTTTAACCTGTATCCCAGTGATTCTGGTATGTTGTGTCTTTGTTCTCATTGGTTTCAAAGAACTTATTTATTTCTGCCTTAATTTTGCTATTTACCCAGCAGTCATTCAGAAGCAGGTTGTTCAGTTTCCATGTAGTTGTGCAGTTTTGAGTGAGTTTCTTAATTCTGAGTTCTAATTTTATTACACTGTGGTTTGAGAGATTGTTTGTTATGATTTTCATTCTTTTGCATTTGCTGAGGAGTGTTTTACTTCCAATTATGTGGTTGATTTTAGAATAAGTGCTATGTGGTAATGAGAAGAATGTGTATTCTGTTGATTTGGGGTGGAGGGTTCTGTAGGTATCTATTAGGTCCACTTGGACCAGAGCTGAGTTCAAGTCTGAATATCCTTGTTAATTTCCTTTCTTGTTGATCTGTCTAATATTGATAGTGGGTTGTGAAAGTTTCCCACTATTATTGTGTGGGAGTCTAAGTCTCCTTGTGGGTCTCTAGGAACTCGTTTTATGAATCCTGGTGCTCCTGTATTTGGCATATATATATATTTAGGATAGTTAGCTCTTCTTGTTGCATTGATCCCTTTACTACTATGTAATGCCCTTCTTTGTCCTTTTTTATCCTTGTTGGTTTAAAGTCTGTTTTATTAGAGACTAGGATTGCAACTCCTGCTTTTTTTTCTTTCTTTCCATTTGCTTGGTAAATATTCCTCCATCCCTTTATTTTGAGCCTATGTGTGTCCTTGCAAGTGAGATGTGTCTCCTGAATACAGCACACCTGTGGGTATTGACTCTTTATCCAATTTGCCAGTGTATGTCTTTTAATTGGGGCATTTAGCTCATTTATATTTACCGTTAATATTGTTATGTGTGAATTTGATCCTGTCATCATGATGCTAGCTGGTTATTCTGCACATTAGTTGAAGCAGTTTCTTGCTAGTTTCATTGGTTTTTATATTTTGGTGTGTTTTTGCAGTGGCTGGTACTGGTTTTTCCTTTCCATGTTTAGTGCTTCTTTTAGGAGCTCTTGGAAGGCAGGTCTGATGGTGACTAAATCTTTCAGCATCTGCTTGTCTGTAAAGGATTTTATTTCTCATTCACTTATGAAGCTTAGTTTGGCTGCTTATGAAATTCCATATGTACAGCATGGAAACCAGTGCATGTGATACACACACACGCACACACATTGCATACTTTCATTTTTGTGTCCGTTTCTTTTCTGATTTTATCAGCAGCCAACTAAAGAAAATAGAAAAAAAAATTGGTAATTCGATCTTTCATGTTCTGCATCTTCCAGCTTCACAACTTATAGTTTTCTATTTTTATTGTTCTTGTGATCAGAATCAAAAAGTATACAATAGAATCAGAATCAGGTCAGAATCAACAAAAATACTATAATGTTTGTACATGCTTTCAATGCAGTTTGTCTCTGCAAAGGGTGTGTGTGTTTCTATGCAAATGTGCGTGTACACAAGTGTGTAAATAAGTGTTTTATTCATGATGGAGAAAGGCTGGTCAAAATGATTCTAAATGAGATAGCACCACTGCAGCAGATAATTAGGTCTCTAGCAATAAAACAAGTCATTAAACATGTTTCTAAGCATCTACTCAGTATCTGGCACAATGTTAAGTAGTGTAAATATAATCATTAGCAAAATTCAGCTTCTACCCTCAATGGTATATGTGTAGAACAAATTGGTAAAGCTGGAGTACATTTCAGGACCAAAAACAGTTTCTGTGTAGTTCCCACTTCATCAAGACCATGTTGTATACCTCTCATACACTTAAGCCATAGGGAAGCAATTATTCCATCCATCCTTTTACAGGGTAGTGGTGAGGAAGAAGAGCTGACTGTCATGCTTGAATTCACATAATTTCATAATTAAATAATTTCATGTTACATAATCTCGATAAACCTAAAATCCAATATATGATAAAGATAGTGTTTCAAATCAGTGGATAAGTGATAAACAGTTCATAAAATGGTGTTGAGATAATTGGCTATATGTATTTTATAGTTGCACAAAGGTATAATATGTCATTAATAAATATTAATTCCATAGTGGATGTCAAATACACTTTTTCAAAATATAAAGAAAAAAACCATAGACAAATATCACTTGCAACATTACGGTTAAAATTAAATATCCAAACATAGCCCTAACCAGTAACAGAAAATTTTAAAAAAAATTTATGGATTGGAATTTGTTAAAATATAAAACTTTTCTTTTTCAGAGGATACCATGAATATGTGTAAAAAGCAAATATCAAATCAGCAACAAGTGCTTGCAATTCACTTGACATATTTAAAATATGAGTAGTTCCAACAAATCATAAATAAATGATTAGTAGTCCAATAAAAAAAAGACAAAGTACATTGACAGGAAACTGTATGAAACTCATGAACACTTAATGTATTAGATTCTCTATTGTTAAACAAAATGCAAAAACAATAGAGAACATTATTAATATGGAGTTAATATTCAACAAAATTATTTTATCCATGTTATAAGTAAATATATACATCCAAAAACCCTTGTTTTCTCTGAAAGTTGTCACTTATGAGTCTATTTTGAAAATGTTTAAAGAACAGTAATTAATTAACTTTAATAAATAGGTACTCCTATTGAGGGAAAACAGACATTTCCATAATTTTTCTTCTGTTTCTAATCTAGTAGATGGTAGGAAAATAATGACAATTGCATGTTCATACCTGGAGAATATGCATTCCATTTCTTTTAAACTTTTGCATTCTCAAAGCTATATTGATACCTCAAAGCATACGCTTTGCTGTTGAAAACAGCCTTTCAAGTATAAAGACACACACATCACTTTCCTTAAATCTTATATAGGGCAAGGGCCTAGATGCCTATCAGAAAATGTATTTCAAGAATGCTTTTTTAGTAGTTCCTGTGGCCTTATCTTATAGAGGAAGGTTTTTTTTTTAAACATACACACAGTTTTTGATGCACATTTTTATTGGAAAGAGCTTTTATTTCCTTAAATGTTTTGTTGTCTAAGTGTGAAAAGTATCCTGCAGTGGAATTTAGTGGCACAGATGCTTATTGTGATAGATGAGATGAACTTGCTTCCCTAAGCATGCATGGGCATGAAATGCATCTGGCTTCTGTACATAAAAGTCAGTTATGTTCCCAAATGTGTCTCTGCATTTACACAGACGTTTAGGGGCAGACACCCTACTGTTCCCTCAAAAGGCGGCTCTGCTTAATTATGAAGTTCAAGTTAGACCAGAAGTTGGAAAATAGTAAATTCCACATTGCAGACAGAGCCTGAGCAGGTGATGTCACCACTGCATTCTAAGGTGGCAAGTCCTCAGAGAAGTCACTTATCACCTTACCATGGAGAAAAATAACCGTGTCCAGAACACAAGAGGATGCTTTAAGGTAGCGTACAATCAAGTGTGAAAACCTGTGCAATACATACCAGATGAAATCCAGTTCAGAGGCTCAGGAAAACAAACAAATGAGGATATGCTTTAAAAAATAGGACTTAATATAAACAGTCGTGAGAGTAAAACTATTGCTAAGCACATAGGAAACATAAACCAGGCTTTCAGGAAGGAGTTTGGCACATGTGTGCACTGGTAGGAGGTGTAATGTGCAGAAATCCGGCCTTTTGTGGCATAGCAACTAAAGTTCCTTTTCTATTGTCCAGACAACCTTAAATATTCCTTTATGCAGTACTATTTTAAAAAGGCCATCTACTGTGCACAATGTGTTAGCATCAAGGACATGAAATTTATCTGGAATATACCAAAGCTTTAATCAATAGACTAGGACCAAAGCTTTTAAAAACAGGTTTTTTTAGATAAATCATTATAAGTTATTATTTCCTCACCATAGGTAAGGCATGATACATAACTTTAGTTTTTCTCAGTCACTTAGTGTGTAGGTAGAATAATGACCCTTAGCAGGATGACCTTTTGAATGTGTTGTTAGGCAGCATGGGAGCATTATGGTTAGAGGTGGAATTAAGATTGCTAATCACCTCACCTTAAACTGGAGCGATTATCTTGAATTATCTAGATGGGCCCACTGTAGTCACAAAGAACCTTCAGACAGGAAGGCGGAGAGACCAGGGTGAGCAGAAGAGCTTGGGGAAACTGGAGCCGAGGCTGAAGTGATGTGCTGTGTCCAAGATGTGCAGAGGCCAAGAGCTCAGGGATACATGTGACCCCTCAAACCTGGTGAATTCTCTCCTGGAATCTCCAGACAAAATATAGACTTGATGATAACTTGATTTTAGCACACTAAGACCCATTTTGGACTTCTGACCCTCAGAAGTATAAAGAAAAAAATGTGTTGTTTTAATCCTCTGAGTTTATGTTAATTTACTGTAGCAGCAGTGAGAAACTAACACAGTAAGACGGCTTTTATTTTTATGTGATGTATAGAATTAAATTGGATATGCTAGGAAATATTGGAAATTTATTGATTTATTTTTTTGTCTGAGCTGGAGTCTGGCTCTGTCGCCCAGGCTGGAGTGCAGGGGCGCGATCTCGGCTCACTGCAAGCTCCGCCTCCCGGCTTCCCGCCATTCTCCTGCCTCAGCCTCCCGAGTAGCTGGGACTACAGGCGCCGCCACCACGCCGGCTAATTTTCTGTATTTTTAGTAGAGACGGAATTTCACCGTGGTCTCGATCTCCTGACCTCGTGATCCGCCTGCCTCGGCCTCCCAAAGTGCTGGGATTACAAGCGTGAGCCACCGCGCCCGGCCGGGAATTTATTTTCTTAATATAGTTCTTCATATTAGAATAATGAGAACCATCGAGCAATGAAGTGTTGTATTTTGTGAAGGATGATTATATAAACAGTACGAAGGTTAAAAACCGGGCGGGGCCGGCTGGGCACAATGGCTCGTTCATGTAATCGCAGCACTTTGGGAGGCCGGGGCAGGTGGATCTCTTGAGCCCAGGAGTCTCAGATCAGCCTGGGCAACATGTGAAACCCCATCTCCACAAAAATACAAAAACCAGGCAGACGTGGTGGCGGCGCCTGTGGTCCCAGCCACTCAGGAGGCTGCGGTGGAAGGATCGGAGCCCGGCAGGTGCAGGCTGCGGTGGACCGTGATTATGCCACTGAGCTCCAGTCTGGGTGACAGAGTGAGACCCTGTCTCCATTAAATAAATAGATAAATAAATATATATATAAGTAAAAGAGGAGGGTGTCTTTTGAAGGCTATTAAAGTCGTCTAAGTGTCCTCTGATTATATGAGGCTGGGATGGTGCATGGAAGGTTGTGTTGAATAACCTGATACTGTCTCTGAAACTATAGAAGCATTAGTAATTTTAGCCTGAGAGTGCTATAATCTGGGAAAATTTGGTCCAATACTTCCAGGGAGGGTTGAAGTTTTGAGATAGCTGGAGTTATTTCAGTTGAAGACCAGAATATGAGGCAACTGGATACTCAATTATAATTCAATTTCTACTCTTTATATTAGGTAGAAATGGGTAACATGTGGGACACTATGTTAAAAGTAATGCAGCCATAGTGTAGTGGTAGAAGCAGATGAAAAGTACTACAATAGTCGTATAGATGAGGTACTGGAAAGAAGCAGAGTTGAGAAATTGGAGATAAATGTCAGTTTTCCAGAGCCATGGGATGAAAACCAAACAGGATTACAACAGATTCAATTCACTCAAGATGTCTAACTTGGTATTAGGTCAGAAAACTAAATTTGCCGTATTTTCTTAAAAGTACCCAAAAATGTTCCTTTTGATAAAACACGTGTAGTGCACCTTCGGATTTGATTTTTCTTTATGTTCTGTAAACTGCTCACAGTAAAACAAAAAAAGTCTGACAAATATGATGGTCCTTAAATCTTGTAGGAGTATGATGCTTCTCCAAAGAATAGAGGTTTTGCTGGGAAGGCCCTAAGCAAGGAATCAAATTTCCTTTTGCAAGAAATAAAATTCTCAAAAGTTCCCTGCACCTTGGAAAGCCTCTGGTTGAAATTAATAGCACAACGTTATTTATTTAAATTTTAACTTTTAAGTTCAGGGGTACAAGTGTAGGTTTGTTACAGAGGTAAGCTTGTGCCATGGGGTTGGTTGTACAGTTTATTTCATCACCCAGGTATTAAGCCTAATTTCCATTAGTTGTTTTTCCTGATCCTCATAGCAAATATTACCCCCATAAAGTTTTATGGTTACTTTTTTCTTATGTTCTGATTAATGCCATTAGATTCACAAATTGAAATTATTTTTCAGTACTTTAATTCTGTCTAGAAGGTTTAAAAAATGTTTCCGAATTTCCTAAGTCTTCTTTCTTTGTTAGTCTTCTGAAAAGCTATATTCAATAGAATTCATGTGCTTAGGTACAGTTTCACTAAAAGCGTATCTTCAACATTTGACCTGTTTAAAAGTTCTTAAGGTGTTAAGGAACATTAGGTATCAGAGTTTATGGCGTTTGATTAATCTGAATAAATCTTGGCATCAAATTGAATTCAGCAAAAGTAACAGTGATAAATCAGAGAGCAATATTTGAAATGTCTCCATGAAACATTTTAAAACAATTTTTAAGTTCACTAATTTGAGTCATTACACTTGGCCCTAATATAGTAGATTTTAAGTGAAGCTCAGTCGAACCTGGCAGATATCATATAGAAACTTTTAATAGTCATAACAATTCCTGTACCTCATTTGGAAAAAGATTATTTCCAGAGCATCAGTGCTTTGACCAGAAAGGCATTTATTATTCTGTAACACTTTTCTTGAGAAATTAGCATGATTCCTCATTTGAGTACGCTCTCTCAGATAAGATTCTAATATTAGGGTGTGAATAAAACTTCAGGGCATTGAAAGCAGCTGGAAGATAGACAATAGGGCGATCATCCTCTCTTGTCATTCTCTATCAAGGTCCTCTTTAATTATTGGCCTAAACAGCTATAACTTTATGGTGAAAACAAACCGCTTGGATATAGCGTTAAAGGTTGAAATAATGAATTATACATAAATCTATTTAGTTCAGTTATATTCTGTTGAATTGGGAGAACATCTAATTTTTAAATTTCTCTGCATTTCTTGAAGTTAGGAATAAAAGCTGGGGTGGGGTCTCCTGAAATAATGAGGTCTAGAATAATTTCTGTTGTTAAATTTACTTTTTAGCAGGATAAGTCTACTAAAATCAATATGAATGGAACCTTCAATATACCACTGAAGATAATTAATCTTTGAGAGGTTGAGTAACCATTACAAGGTAATTTACCTAATTAGCAACTAAACCAACCAAATTTTAGATTTCTTAACTTTAAGACTATTGCTCACATAGTCACGTAAAGTATATCTTCCACATAGTCACAGGCAATCACAAGCTAACACGAGCAGTTAGCACAAAATATATGTTCCACACAGAATGCAGAACAAAAAAAGACACTTTAAAAATCCTTTTCCCTTTTCCAAATTCATATTTAAAAAGTTTCTTGTGGAATTTCCCAAATGCCAGCATGGCCACATATAATACAGATTGATACTGAGACCTCTAATGAGAAACAGTTAGAATTATGCTAAACAAGGAACATTCTATATTGATTTAACAAATTCTCCTCTTTCCACTTATAGTTTCTCATAAAATGTAACATGTTTGTCTCGTGTGGAGTCTGTATAGAAAAAGTGTGATAACTGAAGATATAGATACACAGGTGTATGTGTGTCTGTGTGTTCCTGTGTATTATAGCCTTTCTTTAATGGTTTTCTCTTTGTTTATATATATATATACTTTAAGTTCTAGGACACATGTGCACAACGTGCAGGTTTGTTACATATGTATACATGTGCCATGTTGGTGTGCTGCACCCAGTAACTCATCATTTACATTAGGTATATCTCCAAATGCTGTCCCTCCCCCTCACCCCACCCCATGACAGGCCCCGGAGTGTGATGTTCCCCTTCCTGGGTCCATGTGTTCTCATTGTTCAATTCACACCTATGAGTGAGAACATGCAGTGTTTGGTTTTTTTTGTCCTTGTGATAGTTTGCTGAGAATTATGGTTTCCAGCTTCATCCATGTGTCTACAAAGGACATGAACTCATCCTTTTTTATGGCTGCATAGTATTCCATGGTGTACATGTGCCACATTTTCTTAATCCAGTCTATCGTTGTTGGACGTTTGGGCTGGTTCCAATTCTTTGCTATTGTGAATAGTGCCGCAATAAACATACGTGTGCATGTGTCTTTATAGCAGCATGATTTATAATCCTTTGGGTATATATACATATATATATATATAAAAACTATATATATATATTTTTGGGACGGAGTTTCGCTCTGTCACCCAGATGGAGTGCGGTGGCGTGATCTCGGCTCACTGCAAGCTCCGCCTCCCGGGTTCACACCATTCTCCTGCCTCAGCCTCCAGAGTAGCTGGGACTACAGGTGCCCGCCACCATGCCCAGCTAATTTTTTGCATTTTTAGTACAGACGGGGTTTCACCGTGTTAGCCAGGATGGTCTCGATCTCCTGACCTCATGATCCACCCTCCTCGGCCTCCCAAAGTGCTGGGATTACAGGCATGAGCCACTGCGCCTGGTCTCTATTTAAGCTAGCTCTGTCCAGGGCAAACCAGCATTTCAAAGATACAATCTGTTTTTGCAAAAAGCAGGTATACACCTATCCATAGTGCAGACATTATGTCTACTTATTTCTCTCTAAATAGATCTTTCATTTTAACAAGTACTTCACCTTCACAAAATTTAGTTGAGTCAGTGAACTCATATGCAGATGCTATATCTTGGCCAGATTATCAAGAATTAAGCCTCACAGATAGGCTGTTTCCATTTCCTTTCACAAAGTTTATCAGTCCTGGGTTACTTCTTGATTTCTTGCCAGTGGCATATAATGATGACTCAGCCAAGTCAGTTCCCAGAGTTGGACTCTTTTTTTTCTTATACATAGGAAACTTCTTTTCCAAGAATACTTGTTCCAGTTGCTCACAATCTTCATAGTTGATGATTATAGAATGATCTATGTACTTTCAATGTACCTTCAAAAATGAGATCTGCAGCTGGATAAGACGTGTGTGTGTGTATGTGTGTGTGTGTGTGTGTGTGTCTTAGTAGACTTAAACCGTTCATTGAATAAGAAGCCTAGTTGATAGTGTAAGGAGAGAGTTAGAAGAACAGGGAATTATTTGGTTTAAGGAATTGTGAAGAAAGGTGCTATGCCATTAAAATTTTTCTTTACTTTTGTGTTAAATCTTAATTTTGTGCAGAATTTACTAAGCTGCAGGAAACTGTCAAAATTGACTGTTGCTAAGTTCCATATTGCTTCGTAATTATCTTAAAACAAAAGTTGGTTGATATCAAAGTACAATTGTTCCTCTAGCTTTCATAAATTGAGACAGGTCTTTTTCTCACCCTCCACATACCTATGGCTGGAAGCCGAGGTGGTTGTTCTTGGTTCTCATTAAAACTTCTAGACTGTTAATTTCTCCGCTCCCTTCAAATTAGACTGTTCCTTTGAAACTCAAACCCCTTGGAAATATCAGCCATGCCCCTTTGGTATTACCATCATCAACAGACCTCCCTCCTGGGCACTCTTGTCTTTATTTATTTATTTTTTTTGAGATGGAGTCTTGCTCTGTCACCCATGCTGGAGTGTAATGGTGTGATCTCGGCTCACTGCAACCTCCTCCTCCCGGTTTCAAGTGATTCTCCTGCCTCAGCTTCCTGAGTAACTGGGATTACAGGTGCATACCACCACACCCAGCTAATTTTTGTATTTTTGGTAGAGACGGGGTTTCGCCATGTTGGCCAGGCTGGTCTCGAACTCCTGACCTCAGGTGATCTGCCTGCCTCAGCCCCCCAAAGTGCTGGGATTACAGGCATTAGCCACTGCACCTGGCCTCTTGTCATTTATTTAAGGCTTTAGATCTTTTGCTCAATATCATCTTCAGGCAAGTTCAGCCATCATTTTAGTGGCTCAGCTTTCACGTGAAAGGACCAGTACAAACCTCGGTTCCCCGTTTTTTGACATCTTTATTTCCATTACTTTTTTTCTTTCCTCCACTTTATTGTCATCAAATCTGAAACATTTTCTACAAGGGTATGTACCACCAGGATCTAGATGCAAATATTCTGCCTCCTGGACATCACTCCTTGCCAGCTCATTGGCCCAGATGTCCTCATTCCTACAACCCTTCATTTTCACTGAGACTCTCCTTAGGACACAGCTGCTGCTGCTCCCTCAAGATCCATCCGTACTCTCTTGCTTTCAGTTTCCACGTTTTCCTCCTCAAATGCCATAGTTCATTTTTAGCATTCCCTTGCAACTACCCTGAGCTTCATTTTCCCATAATTTATTTGTTTCTGTTTCTCTTCCCAAATTTTAAATATTGATGTTTCTAAGGGTTCTGTCCTAATTGCTCTTCTTTTCTCTCCACACACATACTCTCTCTAAGCTCTAAACACTACTAAACAGCTAATAATTTCCAGTCTTAGAGTTTGGCCCAGACCTTTATTCTGGGAGTTGATGATTTACATGACAATAGCACTCGAATAATTCAGAGGTAACATGTCCTGGTTTCCCACATGTCAGTAAGTGGCACTGCCAGCCATGCTAGACGCTTATAAGTCATTTTTGGCCCTTCCTCAATATTCTGACAATATCCAATTCAACATTCATTTAAAAAATATTTTGGTTCCAAATACATCTGTAATTTCCTCCACCTATTTTGATTTCCAATGTCCCCAGCCTAGCCAGAGCCACATATTTTCTTACCTACGCTTATTTTCTTAGGTCATCCTTAGTCAACCTACTTGAATTCTTAGTCTCCTACACCCTGTTAGCTACAGAGAAACCAAAGTGATCTCTTAACATGTCTTTCGGTTTCCAACTCTCCCACTTTTCTGGTGTACTTGGACTAAGATTTATGTTCCTCATCATTACTAATGAAGACCTGTACTGTTTCACATATCCTTCTCTTTCAGCCACGTCTCACATTAGTCTTTCTCCCTTCTGTACTTCATCCAGATTCCTACTTTTCAGTTTTTAATTTCATCCAATTCACAGGTTTCTTCTACATGCCAAGATCTTGTTCATATATTAGGGTCCATGAACACTGGGGGTTTTTCCTAAAAGACGCATCTTTCTGTATTGTATGAAGAGCTAACTCTTTTTATTCTCAGGTCTTAGCTTAAATATTCTCACTCGGAAGAAGTGGTTAGAATCTGTATAATCCAAATTAATATTTCTTTTTTTTCTTTTTCTTTTGAGACAGGGTCTTGCTGTGTCACCCAGGCTGGAGTGCAGTGGCACAATCTTGGCTCACTGAAACCTCTGCCTCCTGGGTTCAAGCAGTTTTCCTTTCTCAGCCTCCTGAGTAGCTGGGACTACAAGCGCACACCACTACACCCGGCTAACTTTTTTATTTTTAGTAGAGATGGGGTTTTGCCATGTTGATCAGACTGGTCTCAAACTCCTGGACTCAAGTGATCCATCCGCCTTGGCCTCCCAAAATGCTGGCATTACAGGCATAAGCCACCACGCCCGGCCCAAATTAACACATCTATATATAAAAATTATATGTATGAACCTTATATAATCTGAATTAAGATTATATCTAATGTTCGCCCCAACACCCTTGTTGTATATTCAGTCCCTTGCTTCACTTTTCATGTGGACACATTTTGTAATAATCCCTTCTCTTTGCTCAGTTGGGTTTCTGTGCCTGTCTTCGTCTTCAGAATTGAAACCCTAGGAGTACAGGACTGTGGCTTTCTTATTGACCACTGCAGCTCCGTAACTAAGAGAGCATCTGATACATATGTGTGAAGGGAATTGGTTAAATATAGACCACTATGTCCAGTGGAGTCCACAGCCTATTCACTTCATGTAGTTTCCAAGAAACAAAGGCTTCTCAACATATATTAATGAATGAGATATGGGCCAGAGTATCTGGTCTGGCTGGAGATGGCTTAACTTTGAGTTCACTTGAGAGGGTATTAGTGTGAGCAGGAATGCTTTCACTCACTTCAAGAATTGCATGGTGTTTAGGGGGAAGAATCACCCCGCTTCTCTGGAGAGACATGAGGGCTCTGTGGCTCCTGTGGGCTCTCAAACTGTTGGAAGATGACTGCTAAACCTGAGTTTTCAGGTCTCCTAGTTATATTCATTTAAACTTATAGATGATTTGTCACTATTTTAAGTTGTTTTTCACTGAAAAGTCAGTCTGAATATAGAGCCTTATTTCATTCAGATCAGAAAAACTGGGTTACAGTGAAATCTGTTTATCTATAATTTTTAAGTAAGTACAATTTTATAAACCAGTTATTCCTAACTTGAGAGGCCTGGAGGATTTATTACAATGTGTATTTCAGGGCCACATCTGCAGAAGTTTTGATACAACATTTCCTTACTAGTACCCCTGACAGCACATTTTGGCAGGCATCCTGTGTTATTCAGAAGCAGAACGTTTATGCACTACACTTTGGGAGAGAGAAGTGCATGTTATGTTACCATTTAAAGATGCCTGGTTCTTGTGGGGCAAATTGGCAAATGATTTATCTGAACTAATGGCAGAGTGAAATTTTAATACTTTAGGGTTTTCAGGAATCTTAGAGCTGTTTTCGTTTGTCTCGTACATAGAGCCTGAACCTTGAAGACATTAATGAATTTGTCACAGAAATTAAATTGGGTCAAAATTTACATTTCCAACCCATGTCTGTGCTCTTCATTCTAAAGCACAATGGCCTAGAGTCATATTTTAACCTCTAAGTTTTATCTTATTAAAAAATAAAATAAAATAAATAATTGTAAATACATGCATGTGTTATACCTATATATACAATTTATATACATTACAATATTAATTTGAATTACACATGACATCACTAGTAAAGGCCAGTTACAGTTTAGACTGAGATAAGCCCTGTGAGAGTTTACTAAGGTCAAAAAGACTCCTTTTAATAGTGACTCAGTGGCATCTCCTCTAAGGACAAAGGCTCCAGTATATATCCTAATCTAAGTTATTACTGAATGTGAGTCCTGTGATAGCTTCTAATGAAAATTTTCCATTGAAAAAATCAATGTTAATAACTGGAACTTGAGAGCTGTAATGAGTTCTGCCGTGTTTTTCGGGCTTAGACTGTGTGCTATAATATCCTAAGAAGAGGAGTTGATGACCTGTGAGCTCTGGTCCCTTCCTGATCTCATTTGATTCTTTGGTCTTTAGTTTTAAAAGGGTGATCAGAGAGGTTGCTTTATAATGGAGAAGTTGAACAAAAGGACCATCAACCTGCAGGCTCCCTGGCACAGCGCAAGTTTCACCGGATAAGCATTTCAGTAAAGAGGACTATTGCCAACAGCAATACTTGCAAGGAAGCTTTGTTCCAGAGAGGATTTTTTTTTTAAAGAAGCTGCTAGAAAAACTGACACTAGAAGCTAACTAGAGTCACTCTTTCTAGATATCAATAAAATTGTAAGTCTGAAGACATTACTTACCTAGATACAGAAATGGACTTTATTTAAGAACCAACTTTATACATACCTAATATACCTAGGCTTGTTGATCAAGTTGGCTGGCTGGGGAAGAATAAGACCATCTAGAAGATCCACATGATGAGAGAAAGCATTCGGGGAGGGCAGACAGATACTCGATGCTGGCCATAGATAGAACCCAGAGACGCTCTGTGATTGAAGTGCTTCTAATTCGTGGAAGCTTCGATTTGCTCTTATAACGTGTTCTAAAGCCCTTTAATTCAAGACTACCCTTCCTGGTTGGTACCTGTAGATGTAATGCATCTCCTAAGGTATTACTCTAGGCTCCATCGGACAGAACAACTACCTGGAGGTAGGTGGTGGAGACTCCGGACTTCACGACACATTTCGCAATGCTGTTTACTCCAAAACACTGGCCTAATTGAACTAATCTAGCTATTGGGTAAGACGAGAAGTAATACAAGAACATTCTTAAAGTCTGTTCTCTTTTGCCTTGTGACCTTAAACATTTGAAAGACCAAGATGAACACTATTGAATAGAATTGTGTTTCCATCGTCATAACTAATCTGAAAGCCTAAGTTTTACCTCTTTCACTGCACATCCAATCTATTTTATGGGCAGGAGAGCACAATGGGCTCAGCTATCCAGGCTTTAGGAGTTATTTTAATCTTTTTTTTTTTTTTTTTTTATACTTTAGGGTTTTAGGGTACATGTGCACAATGTGCAGGTTTGTTACATATGTATCCATGTGCCATGTTGATTTCCTGCACCCATTAACTCGTCATTTAGCATTAGATGTATCTCCTAATGCTGTCCCTCCCCCCGCCCCCCACCCCACAACAGTCCCCGGAGCGTGATGTTCCCCTTCCTGTGTCCATGAGTTCTCATTGTTCAATTCCCACCTATGAGTGAGAACATGCGATGTTTGGTTTTTTGTCCTTGCGATAGTTTACTGAGAATGATGTTTTCCAGTTTCATCCATGTCCCTACAAAGGACACGAACTCATCATTTTTTATGGCTGCATAGTATTCCATGGTGTATATGTGCCACATTTTCTTAATCCAGTCTATCGTTGTTGGACATTTGGGTTGGTTCCAACTCTTTGCTATTGTGAATAGTGCCGCAATAAACATACGTGTGCATGTGTCTTTATAGCAGCATGATTTATAGCCCTTTGGGTATATACCCAGTAATGGGATGGCTGGGTCAAATGGTATTTCTAGTTCTAGATCCCGGAGGAATCGCCACACTGACTTCCACAATGGTTGAACTAGTTTACAGTCCCATCAACAGTGTAAAAGTGTTCCTATTTCTCCACATCCTCTCCAGCACCTGTTGTTTCCTGATTTTTTAATGATGGCCATTCTAACTGGTGTGAGATGGTATCTCACTGTGGTTTTGATTTGCATTTCTCTGATGGCCAGTGATTCTTCATGTGTTTTTTGGCTGCATAAATGTCTTCTTGTACACCAATAACAGACAAACAGAGAGCCAAATCATGAGTGAACTCCCATTCACAATTGCTTCAAAGAGAATAAAATACCTAGGAATCCAACTTACAAGGGATGTGAAGGACCTCTTCAAGGAGAACTACAAACCACTGCTCAATGAAATAAAAGAGGATACAAACAAATGGAAGAACATTCCATGCTCATGGGTTGGAAGAATCAATATCGTGAAAATGGCCATACTGCCCAAGGTAATTTATAGATTCAATGCCATCCCCATCAAGCTACCAATGACTTTCTTCACAGAATTGGAAAAAACTACTTGAAAGTTCATATGGAACCAAAAAAGAGCCCGCATCGCCAAGTCAATCCTAAGCCAAAAGAACAAAGCTGGAGGCATCACGCTACCTGACTTTAAACTATACTACAAGGCTACAGTAACCAAAACAGCATGGTACTGGTACCACAACAGAGACATAGATCAATGGAACAGAACAGAGCCCTCAGAAATGCTGCCGCATAGCTACAACTATCTGATCTTTGACAAACCTGACAAAAACAAGAAATGGGGAAAGGCTTCCCTATTTAATAAATGGTGCTGGGAAAACTGGCTAGCTATATGTAGAAAGCTGCAACTGGATCCCTTCCTTACACCTTATACAAAAATTAATTCAAGATGGATTAAAGACTTATATGTTAGACCTAAAACCATTAAAATCCTACAAGAAAACCTAGGCAATACCATTCAGGACATAGGCGTGGGCAAGGACTTCATGTCTAAAACACCAAAAGCAATGGCAACAAAAGCCAAAATTGACAAATGGGATCTCATTAAACTAAAGAGCTTCTGCACAGCAAAAGAAACTATCATCAGAGTGAACAGGCAACCTACACAATGGAAGAAAATTTTTGCAACCTACTCATCTGCCAAAGGGCTAATATCCAGAATCTACAATGAACTCAAACAAATTTACAAGAAAAAAACAACCCCATCAAAAAGTGGGCAGAGGACATGAACAGACACTTCTCAAAAGAGTTATTTTAATCTTTAAAGAACAATAGACACAAGTAAAAGTACATACATAAAGTAGGTATTTTATATTTAATTTTTATTTTCATATGCATGAAAAGGGTGTTCCAAAAAAAGATTAGAGAAGTCCATGGCATGTCTTTCTGGTTAATGTTACTTTATTTTTTGGTTCATCTAAGATACTGCTTACAAGTTACTTGTTTTTTTTTCATGGAAAATTTTTTTTAAATGAATTGATTTTACTTTTCATCAGCACAGTTGTTGTCTAATACCAAAGTTAGTTAGAAGGTTATGATTTTTCTATTTATAGAATGGCAGGGGCAGCATTTAGATAATACATCATAGTAACTTGGCATTTATGAAATATTAGTTTTCCATAAACATGAACTCAGAGAGGAAGGTTACATTTTTTTAAATTATAATAACTTTTCGAAAACCATCTGTCCTTTAAAATGTTACTAAAACATATATTGGAACTGGTGTTTTAGATGCCAGTCCTTTCTGAAGAGTGTTTTGAGATTTTTTTCAAATACTGCCTCAGTTCTATATAAAATAGAAAAAATTCTGCCTTGTAAAATGACTACTGGGTGTAGGTAAGAAGAAGTTAAGGAAATATTACATAAAAATAGATTTGCAAATGTAATTTACTGAAGGATTATTTACACTTTGATGAGTGGATCTGGATATTTTGATACTAAGTGAAAGTGGTTCCACTGGAATTAGAAGGGAACAGAGATCTGCAAGCAGGAGTGAAAAGAATGTCTGTAAGCCGGGCATGGTGGCTCATGCCTGACCTCAGGTGAGCCGCCCACCTCAGCCTCCCAAAGTGCTGGGATGACACGCTTGTTAAGTGGTACTCTAATTAATCAGTAACTTAAACCTCAAAAGAGATTCATTATGTACACAAAATTAATCTTGTGTAATCAAGTGTATAAGTAAAATTAATTGAAGAAATCAAAAAACGCACGGTGGCTGACACCTGTAATCTCAGTGCTTTCGGAAGTCTAGGTGGGAGGATCCCTTGACCTAAGGCGGCTGAGACCAGTCAAGCAACACGGTGGGACCCATCTCTGTAAAACAATTAGGCAGGGATGGTGGTGCGTGCCTGTAGTCCGAGCTACTTGAGAGGCCGAGGCAAAAGTATCGCTTGAGCCTAGGACTTGGAGTCTGCAGTGAGCTATGATCACACCACTGACTCCAGCCAGAGCAACAGAGGGAGACAATGAGAACACGTGGACACAGGAAGGGGAACATCACACTCTGGGGACTGTTGTGGGGTGGGGGGAGGGGGCAGGGACAGCATTAGGAGATACACCTAATGCTAAATGACGAGTTAATGGGTGCAGCACATCAACATGGCACATGGATACATATGTAACAAACCTGCATGTTGTGCACATGTACCCCAAAACTCAAAGTATAATAATAAATAAATAATAAATCACAAAACACTTGTAATTCCAAATCCAGATATATAAACCACAGGAATACTTAGATAAACACACGCTATACACACATATAGTATATATATGATAAAATATATTTGTATGTTCAACTTGGGAAAGGTTGATGATTTTAGAAACAAACTAATAATTCTATTGCCTTGTGCTCTAATGATTTTCAATATGAAGATGTATTTGGGATCAAATACATGAGGCTCCACATACAAGACATCTTTCTTTCCCTTCTTCTCAGCATCATGTTTTGGCTGATTATTGGACTACAACTGGGAGATCTAGAACTAAATTCCTGCTTAGTGTTTACTTGTTCAGAGCATAGGCTTTGAAATCGTCCTGTTTTGCCTCAGTCTCCACAGTGGTACCTACTAACCTCATGACTAGGGGATCGTGTAGCATTTCTCTAAGCCTTATTTTCTTAGCTGTGAAGTGGTAAATTTTGGAAGTGCTTTGTTCATAGGATTTCTGTGAAAACTGAATTGGGTAAAGAATGTAAGGCATTTATCACAGTAAAATAACCTGGATTACAGTAACTTCTCCAGGAGTGTTTATTAGTACTTAAACTGTCATTGTCATCAAAATTCTGTTTTTACATATGAACTTAGAAATGTCATTGTAACCTTCTCAACTCATTTGGTCATTTAAAATGGAGAGGTTGAGTTAGGTGTTTCTTCAATTTCTCTTTAGCTCTGATACTATGAGTCTGACGTTAAGTAATGCAAAGTTGGTAATTAAATCTTCCCCTTTCGTGATGTAGGAGAAAGGCATAAAAAATTTCTGGGTGACTGGATTCCCTTGCAAGTTTATTAGAATTGTAATTACGTAGCATTTTGAATAAAGCATTCATTCTGGAAATCATTAAGTTTATTTTTCTTAACTCCGTTATTTTGTCAACTGTGGAAAAATTGGGATTTAGGAGTAACCTCTGATTTAAAATTCCACCTACTAACCATTTAAATTGGAGTCTTGTAATTTCCTAACTTTGGTCTTGAAGGTGTTTCTCATTCTTATGCGTTATTATACTGTATTATATATTTATGCAACATAAAATTTATAGTTTTAACTATTGCACATGTTTACATATGAAAGGTATAATTTTGAACTTATCATTATTAAATTTGCTAGTTTTTCTTCACTATTCATTTTGGACACTTATCCATATTAGTACATGCAACTCAAGTTTATTCTTTTGAGCTACTGTATATCATTCAAATGTATGAATAAATAACTTTGCTTTGGTGGACACTTAAGTATTTTCATGTATCAGTATGAAAAGCAGTTTCAAAATGAACATTCAAATATACATTGTCATATATGTGTATAATATTTGTATATATGAAGCTTCCTGTGGGTCATATATCTGAAATCAAAATTACAAGTGTTTTGTACCTTCTATAATGAATTTTACTCTCAATTTTAAGTAAACAAGATTAGTTTTTGCACATGATGCATCTCTTTATTCAGTTAAAATTACTGACATAATTAGAATACCACTTAAAACTTGAGAATATTTTCAAGGGTATTTATGCAAAACTTACATAAATGTGTTGAAAAGTCCTTTTGTATATATGTAGAGATTATATGGTATGTTAAATTCATCAATTTGCCTAAATATCAAGTTATACTTAAGTAGTGTCCATACACCATGCTTTTGCTTGACTGAACTCCAATATGTATATCGGGAGTACTTTTTAACATTCATAGGTTAAGTGGCCTGTTTTGGAAAATGATATTAAAAATGTAATTCAGATGAATGCTTAAAGATTAAAAATGAATGAGCTTTCGTATTAATCATCAATATGACAACCCTAAAGGGAAGCATGATTTTCAAATGTACCTCCTTGTAGGCAGGATAATTCAGAAATGCACAGTGCATATTAGATATGGGATTTGAGTCATAGTGTATTTCTCTAAGAATGTAATTTATTGTACTTTCACATCCACCCCACTGAATATGCAGAGTTTAAGATGCAATGGCCAGAAGACACGAGCGTGTCACTAGAAGGATGTGGACGTGGGCTCCAGGGCTGTTGATGATGACGGTGGTGTTTTGGGGTCATCTGGGGAATGGACAAGGCCAAGGTAAGTGCAAGGATTTTCTAATTCTTTGCGAGTTGGATGCGAATTTCACTTTGTGATGAAATTATGTTTAGTCTTTGGTTTGATGTTTAAGCAATTTGTTACAATCTTCCGTCAGGTTTTTGTTACAGGGTATTGTAATATCTCTGCAGTTAAATTGAAATAGAATTAGGTGTGAGTAAATGCATCAAAATTGAAGCCATCTTTCTGAAATTGGCTTTTCTCTGTTGTAATTGATGATATGTATATATATGTGAGGTATTACGAGGCCATATATATGCGAGTGTGTGTGTTTTGGGTGGGTGGGTGTGCCTGTGAGTTTGTGTATGTGGTATTTTACAGGAACATGTAGCATATAAAGTTGTTGTGATTTTGAAGAAAAGCTTTTGGACGTTTGTCTCTTTAGGGTTTTTATGTTTTTGGATGTTTGTCTCTTTAGGGTTTTTATGTTTTACATTTTAAAATTTCAAGAACCTATTCTTAAAGGATGTGATGTTCTTTAGAAATTAAATGAAAAATGTGACGTTTCTCGTTCTTCTGCCAAGTGTATTTAGGGGAAATTAATGAGAGAGTGGAGCTGCAAGGTTGTGGCATCCTGAAATGTCAGTTGGAGAGTAGAAAAGGGCCATAGATTTTGGAATAAGGCTTTCAATACTGATTTCATCAATAGCTGTATGGAGTGGTTTGTGCCAAATCTAGTATCTGTGAATGTATTTTGTGATAAGTATTGTATTATTTTTGGAGGTGTGTTGCCTGCTCAGATACAAATTGCAATTCTGTATTTTATGTGATAAAACATCCTGACACCCCTGAAATTTTCTTTTCCTTTCGGGGCAAGTGTATTCAGCATTGATTTTCTGCATTTTCAAGGCTTGAAATGAAATCTGTGAGCAGGAAGTTTACAGAGTTATTTCAAGGGATAGGTATATTTCTCCAGATAAAATTGAAAGTGTGCAGTGTTATTATATAATTGTGATGAAGTTGAGCTTTGCTAGTTTGGAGTATCTAATAAAGTTTAACACTTTTTAAAAGATCCTTCAAAAAGATCAGTTTTCTTGCCATATGTAATATTGTTCAATGAAGATTTGAAATGAAATAGATATTTTTTCAAAACCACAAATGCATCTGTGCCTTTGTATATGAACAGTTGTATATACATGTAAGCAGATAATACATTTTGTTAATTAAGATCAGCTTTGATTTTAATTTTTCTTTCCTGTCATTCAGAATTTGTATTTGCATCTAATAGAATTCTCATTTTTCTTTTTTGTGATAAAACTAATGTAAAATATATTCAATACACATAGTAGTTTTTTTCACCAAAGGTCTAAAACAAGAATATGTAGACAGTAGCTACGTTGGATTTCTGTGGCTATAAGAGTTGTCTATTTCTCTGGTGATGTGTAGAATTACTAAAATGCAGCATGACGACTGTTTCTCTGTAATAGTGATCCAACATGACATGTAGTATTACACAGGGTTGCTAATACCTTCCTCTGACCATCATTTCCAGCAATTGTGGCTTGTTTTAGATGAGGAATAGGTTATTAGATATTTAAAATATTTGAGAAAAATAGGTATCTTCTCTCTTATTTACCCAAACCCTTTTATTTACTCAATATTGATGGCTCAAGTATTCTATCTTTCACTAGGGACCATCATTTATTAAAAAATGGCCTGAAATCAATTCCAAGTCTAGCTGTAGTGAAGCTTCTAGTGGGAAATGCAAGTTAAGTAATTTGTTTTCTTTCTAAAAGGATAAATTAAAATAGACAATGATTCAAAGAACAAAACAACTTAATAGAAAACATAATGGAATGCTTTGATATTATGATTCAGGGAATTTTGCTTCCTTAGTGGTAGCTAGATTGAGTGAAGGAGATTGCTTAGGTATAATGAGCAAATCTTATAATTGCAAGTATAACCCAAGCTGCATATCATCATCTAGCTCAGTAAGCCTCATTAAATATTAAATATTACCTTTTAACTTTTATGCAATTAAGCAGAATTTAAAAATAAAAGTTTTAAAAATTAAAGTTTTTATTACTAAGTATCTTTTAAAATACAAATCTCACAGCTCCTTATTGTCAAGAAAAGAACACATGAAAATTTATAAATAAGGTTTTCTCTCTATTAAGTTTACAGACTTGCATTAAATATTGGTTATTGGGACCCACCATGTCCAAGATTATGATTAAGTATCAATGAAGTATGACTCTTGCAGCAAATATGCAAGCAAATGTTTTAAGATTATTTTCACATTATTTCACATAATTTCTTAAGCATAATAGGATAAGTAAATTATACTTTCTACACAAGCTCTTCACATTTATGAATAGACCATGTTCTAAATTTTTCAATCATTGGGGAATCCCAATGTCATATTTATGAATGGACCATGTTCTAAATGTTTCAGTCATTGGGGAATCCTAAAGCCATATTTATGAATGGACCATGTTCTAAATGTTTCAGTCATTGGGGAATCCCAGTGTCATATTTATGAATGGACCATGTTCTAAATGTTTCAGTCATTGGGGAATCCCAGTGTCGTATTTATGAATGGACCATGTTCTAAATGTTTCAGTCATTGGGGAATCCCAGTGTCGTATTTATGAGTGGACCATGTTCAAAATGTTTCAGTCATTGGGGAATCCCAGTGTCGTATTTATGAATGGACCATGTTCAAAATGTTTCAGTCATTGGGGAATCCCAGTGTCGTATTTATGAATGGACCATGTTCTAAATGTTTCAGTCATTGGGGAATCCCAGTGTCGTATTTATGAGTGGACCATGTTCTAAATGTTTCAGTCATTGGGGAATCCCAGTGTCGTATTTATGAATGGACCATGTTCTAAATGTTTCAGTCATTGGGGAATCTTCCTAGAGAAACCGTGTGAGAAATTGTAGCTAAGCTCAAAAACGGAAGACAAAAATCGATTTAACGAGGAATGTAGATTAATGTCATAGTATTATCGCGACTGTGTGCAACCACTACTTATAAACAATGATATAAGAAATGCAATCTGAAATCTGAATTCTAAATAGGAATGTAGTGCCATTATCCCTCTGGGACCCTTAGGGTCAAAATAAGAGAAAAGGGATGAATGGTGGGTTGGAAGTAAGTCAGTGATCCTTGTCAAATTTTTGTATCTGTCAAGAAAAGCATCTGCTTGAGGACATCCATTTTCCTACTTCTGAGTTACAGAATGATAGGTACTTATACTGAATGTGACATTCCCTGACGTGGACTCTGTCTTTGCTGCTTAGGTGGTGTGTGCATGAGAAAGTGCTTAACATCTGAAAACGGAGACAATCCTTAGAGAAAGATATATATGAATTTTAAAAGGAAATATACCTACGATGGAAATAAAACAAATAGCATAAATATCTAGCTGTATTTGGTCTTTTTGGTAACTATTACAATATATACATTTTCAAACAACTAAGTTCAGCACTGACTTTGGGAGAATCTAGATAAAACTGAACTGACATATAATAAGCATTGGTGTAATTAATAGCATAGCAGGCAGAACCATGGGGGTATTTCCTGAGGAAGAGGGACTATAGAGAGGCAAAAGAAAACCCAGCTCATTCTGGGGAGTGCCAGGAGCAGTTATTATATTCAGAACTGAGAACTTATTTCTAACTCACCAACCCATAGTTCTGGCTGAAGTGCAGTGGTGCAGTCATAGCTCATTCTCAGCCCCAAACTCCTGGGTTCATATGGTCCTCTCATCTCAGCCTCCTGGTAGCTATGACCACAGGTGTGCACTACTTTGTCCAGCCAGTTTATTTTATATTTTATTTTCATTTCATTTGTAAAGACTGGGTCTTGCTATGTTGCCCAGGCAGGTCACAAACTCCTATCCTCAAGCAGTCCTCTAACCTAGGCCTCCCAAAGTACTGAGATTACAGGCATGAGCCATTGCATCTGGCTCAAAAATATTTCTGTCCTAATGGCTTTAACAAAGAAGTGCCGTTTTGGGGATATATACAATGGTGTGCTGCTTGGGAGTGACAAAAAAATAATTATAAGAAGAATGGAACGAATATGTCAGTATGTTTTCAAAAGCAAGTTAGCCCAAGTTTTTAAACAAGCATAATTTTAGGGTTTTTGTAACTAACTTAGGGTTTAAATGTAGCAAAAATTTTAAACATTATCATGAATACACAGAAAATTTTAATCAATTTGGTTTCCATGATGAATTTACATGCTTAAATTCCTAATTTCAATTTGCTGCTAGATATGAGAAAGTTTGAGATTTTGAAGAAGCAAGTGGTTCTTACAAATGTAGCAAACTTAAATTTTGAGGACAATTTAATTTAACTTCCATTTTTATGACCAGATTTTGGGTCAGCTGTTAAGCATTCAAAAAATAAAATCTGATAATATCTGGCAATTCCAATTTTCAGTTTTATTGATCTTCACCATGAAATAATATATAAGGTAAGGGGCAAAATTTTGGAAAAGCAGATCACTTTGTTGTCCTATTTAGCAGGTTCTCAAATTATGCCATCCTGGAATCATTACAAGTAATTATAGGAAGACAATATCTTGTGTTTTGTATTTCATTGTTACCTATCCAATTGTTCTCTAGAGATATCAGAGAAAACCAACTCAAGAAGGGAAGGTTAGATAAACAGCCCTCTCTCTCTCTCTCTCTGTCTTTGCCTCCATTTGGTTCCTTATGTTCATTTTTCAGTGCATTTCAGTTACTTTTATTGTTCCCTTCATTTTCTCTTTCATTCCAGAAGTTTAAGTGATTGCATAATTCTTTTGACAGCTGAAGGTAGTATCCGACTTTGAATGAAAGGTTTACAGCTACGGCTTTTCAATTAGAAAATCTCAGATCATGTGATCTATGAGTTTTTATATCTTAGGATCTCGACCAGTAAGGAATAATCACTTTGAAAAACCTTGATGCTACCTAGAGTTTGTGTTTTGTGAGGTTGCTTGGTAAATTATTTTCATTTGATAATTGAATATTGCTTCAAGAGAGGTGAGCTCAGACACTTGGCAATGAATATTGAATGTGTATTCCAAGAGACATGACCTTAAAATATCATCAAGCTAAGTAGTAGTGAAATTGAACTCTGCTGTATAATAGAAGTCAGTGTTTCTTACATCTTTGTGATATATAAATATTTTTACATTGTGGTAGATAATAATTTGTATGGGAACATTTAATTGAATTTAATTTATCCTATGGCAGAATTATGTTGCATAGGTCATTTTAGTTTTTGATTTAAGCATCTTAAAATTATAAATGCAAATATTCAACACGTAAAACCCACATGAATACACACTCCCAAACATTTGAAATCCTAACAGTCATTTCCAACAGCTTTTTCCTACAAAAGAAGTCAGCTCTTCTTAGAGATGACATGCATTCCCATAGCTTGAGAGGTGCACACTATAAGGTAAACAGAGAAAGGATTACAGCAGTTTAAGAATACCAGCGGATTTACTTTATAGACAATAGACTTTTGAATTACTTGTCTTCAAAATTTGGTTTCTTGAGAAAATTATCTGTGTAGATTAATCATGCATTTCAGATACTTTCCAGACATCTGAATGTTGTTTTCTTAAAAGTAGCCAGCACGCCTTTTTATGCAGTCTGCATGGGAGATAGTAAGAGATGTGTATGCTGTATATCTACTAGTAGAGATTGGTTTTTGAGTGCTTCCTTAAAAAATTATTTTTTCTGAAGAAAGGGATTTCTTTTTTATAATTTAGATTAGATGATTTTAAATGTTTTTAGGTTTTAACCTCTCTGATCATCAGGGTCATTGCCATGGAAAAAATGCAAGTTATAGCATATTTCATTTTTATAAGGAAAGAAGTTGATAATTTAGACTTTTTTCTTTTACTAAATTGAATTACATCACTCAATATATGGATGGCATTAATTCACAATAGCAACAAAAAAATCTTACTATTCAACAAAATAAAGTATGATTTCCTTCACATTTAACTTAATTTGTTCTTTAAAACATCTCCTAACGAAGGTTTTCTCATCCTCTGAAGCTGAATTTATTTAGGAAAAAATATTTTAAACATCATCCCAAGTGATATAACTATTTTTATTGAGCTTTGATGTTCTATTTGAACATATTTGAAGACTGTACAAGCACTCAATTTAGAATTAAGATTTTATTTGGAGATTTTGGTTGTATTTGAAATCTGTTGTGGAATTAAACATGAAGAATACGTCAATTTACTAGATGTCATTGTTTATGACACATTTTAGTCTTATCTTTCTGCCTATATGTAAAGAGGAATAGAAATAATTGGTATAAACAGGAAAAAAGAAGTAAAGTGGTAGGATCAGATGTGAGAAATATATAAGCTAAGATACTCTTTTTTTGTTTGTTTGTTTTTTGTTTTTGTGAGACAGAGTCTTGCTCTGTTGCCCAGGCTGGAGTGCAGTGACACAATCTTGGCTCACTGCGGCCTCCACCTCCCAGGCTCAATGGTTCTCCTGCCTCAGCCTCCTGCGTAGCTGGGATTACAGGTATGCATCACCACACCCGGCTAATTTTTGGATTTTTAGTAGAGACTAGGTTTGACCATGTTGGCTAGGCTAGTCTCAAACTCCTGACTTCAGTTGATCCGCCCACTTCAGCCTCCCAAAATTCTGGGATTTCAAGTGTGAGCCACCAGGGCCAGCCTAAGCTAAGATATTCTAGAAGCTATTAATAGTAAAATATAATGTAAATTGTTTAAAATTAATCTGTATATGAAATTTTTTCTAGGACTTTCCTGCCAGAAAAGTAGGAATAGAATGGCAAAAGGAACGAGGTTCCTTCTACAAGTAGGCACACATCCTATTTCACTTTATCCTGTGATCAGTCTCATAACCATCTCCTGGTGTGAAGTGCTAAAACTGTGCTTTAAGAATAACTTAAGTCCTTTATGTACAAACTAAAGTATGAGAGCCTGAACCTTGGAAACCAAGAGATTCCAAAAAGCCTTATGTGTGAGACTGGGTGCCACAGATCTTGGCAGAAATTACTGCTTATTCTTAATTCTTATTGTTCCTTTCTAGCACTTCAATTTATAATGCCAATATCTACCTCAGCCTAAAGACAAGCTCTAGAATCACTTGTGTTACTTATTACATTTCTTTTAAAAAACTCATGAATTACACATGAATTTCAAAGTTGCCAACTGAGATTCCAAGGACTTAAAAAAGAAAAAACGTGGCACCTTTCCATTATAAAGGCTGTACGCAGTCTTCATAGTGTTTGTCTTTAAGGGACAACATGCCTCATCCATCAGCAACTTTTCTTCCTTAAATCATCATATCTTGCCTAAAAAGGTTTTCTGAAAACTAAGATTTGCAGATTGTTATATCACATCTTAATCTACGTATCAACTTTAGCATTATCAAAGCATGAACTGTTCTGGGTTTTCATAGTTAATTATGTTTGTGGTAATAACTGGGATGCAATTGTTTTTCTTCTGATGATTTTGTACTTGCTTTTCTTATGGTAACTTCTGATGCTTGTTTGTAAGATCTTCCTCTCTTTTCTCCATCTGGTTATCTTCTTACCTTCTGTCCTTTAACTCAGATGTCACCCACACTGTGTGTCTTTCTGGATTGCTTCTTATTTAAATGTTGCTTCTCATAGTTTACATACCTCCTCCTGTACCACACTATCAATATTTCTCAAGCTGCACTATATGCTGGGTTGTGTCTTTATTTATTTATAAGTTCCTTGATAATTCGGACTATATATTAGTATATTCAAAAAATACTTATGAAGTGTTTACTTTGGGTCAGGAATTATTGAGTGAAGGAAATTGACCAAAACTCTGCCATCATGAAGCTCGCATTCTAACTTAGGGAGACAGATAACAGACAATGAGCCACATAAATATGCAAAGTATCGTAAGTTAGATGGTGAAAAGTAATCCTGGATGGGGATCAGATAATTTTGATAGGATAATTTTTAACTGGGTAGTCAAGAAAGTCCGCACAGAGAAGATGGCAATTGGAAGAACAAGGTGGTGAGAACTGCTGAGTCTGGAGCAAACACACAATTTGGAGTAGTAGAAGATTCCAGAACTAACAGAATAGAGGCGAAGAAGTGGGAATTGTGTGGAGTCTTTTACTTGCTGTTGTAATGACCTTGGCTATGCTTTGAAGTGAGGTGGAAAGTTGGCAGGGACCTTAGTTTTCTTTTTAATAATTCACTATGAATTTTGAACGGTCACTATTATAGACTCAATAATTTTGCTTTATTACTCTTGCAATTGACTACAAAAGAGCGTATTGAAGAAATGTTAAATTCTAATTTAAACTGATTGAAATAGGTTTTTATCTTTTTATGTTTCTCATCACTGAATATCTCATTTTTAATTAGTTTGAAAGCATTCTAAGATAGTGAGCCAATGCAATTTAGCATAATGCATAACTTATTATTCATCAGATTTAGGTATTTAACCGAGGATGCTAATTAGGAAAGTAACTTGTTCTGTTGGATGATTTTGATAAAGCTACTTTCAAATGATTATCACATCCATTGATGTCATATTAAGTTGTGTTTCTGGAAACCAAATTTAGGCAGTGGTAATGAGTTAATATCTCTAAGTGGATACCTTTTATCTCTACAGTCAAGGATACTTGAAAGTGGAAAAACATACTGGCTTCAAGTCTTGGGAACTAGGACTTACCGGAAATGTGTGTGTTTTTTTTGTTTCCTGGTGGAATTGTCTTCTCGGAAAGATGGTGTTTCCTTTTCAATAGGAAAAAATTGATCCTATGCTGCTTTACTTTAATGCTTTGCTTTTGTCAAAATAGTGTTTTCTTAGGAAAATTAACCTATCATAATATAATGAAAAGAGAAATGCTGAAGACACAAAATGATGTCCATGTTAATATTGAGTAGGAAGCATCAAGGGACATGAGAAGAGGGAAGCGAAGAGAGGGAGAAGAGAAATTTATAGTGTAACAACAATTAGTAAAAAGGATTAGCATATACATGTAGTCAATAAGTCAATAAATGGCTGTTTATAGAAAGCCTACCAGGCACTAGGGGATATAGCAGTGAAGAAGGCAAAGACACAATTGGCTATACTGTAGTGAGGAGGGAAAGAGGAGGAAGACATACAAATACCTAAAAAAGCAACGGTGTGAAGGGCTATAAAGTACACTACTACGAAGAAGATTACATGTGATAACATGGCTGAGTAAAACTGTCAAGGAGGAAGGCACTGATCTGGCTGTAGGTATTTCAGAGCATTTTTCTCTCTGAGGAGGTAATATTTCATTTGAGAGTTGAGTGAAGACAAAGAGGAAGGTACTTTGAAGATCTGGGGTGCTCTGAGCAGAAAGAAGGGCAGATATAAAGATTCTGTAATTTAAAAAGAGAGCTTGATAGTTTCTTACAAAGAAAAGAAGGCCGGTTTGGCTGGAATGTCCATGAAGGAAGAGCATGGAGAGAGATTACATGAGTGTTCTCAGGGACCAAATCTAGATCTTATATCAAAATGTGAATATAAATTAACTACATTGAAAAGTGTATGATGGATGTGTGATACGATGAGGTTAGCTCTTAGGAGGGTGTAATATTGTGGAAGGGTACACTAGTGAAGGAAGGGGGTTCATTTAGCTGACTATTGCACCTGTCCAGTTGAAGGATGATGGTAGTTGGGATTATGAGTGTAGCAATAAAGTTGGAGAAAATCAGTTGAGATTGGAAGTTGATTTGAAGATGATTGAATTTACTGAGCAAGAATTATATCAAGGTATTTGGATTTAGGGACATGGGGGATTATGGTCACTTTTAGTGATATGGCAAAGTCTTGATGACATGAGGCAGTTTGCAAGTGACAGAGGTGTGGGTAGGTGCGTATGTGTGATTGATTTTACATTTTTTAATCTTAAATTAAGACGCTAGTTAGAATCCAAGTGGAGACATCAAGTAGGCACTGACAAGTTGACTTGGCTAGGGATGTGAGTTAGATCATCGTAGCCTATAGAGCATGCCTAAAGTCATGAATCTAGGTGAGGGGTTGGAAAACTATTATAGCCCATGAGCCAGATCTGGTCTGCCACCTATTTTTGTATGGCTCATGAGTTATAAGTACGTGTGGCATTTATAAGTCTAAAATGTAAAATACAGGGAAATTTTTCAGCAGGGAAAGTTCCATAAAATTGCCTCTTGGCAACACAAAGCCTGCAATATTTACTATCTGGCTCTTTGTCAAAAATGTTACTGACTCCTGATCTGGATGAAACCCTGTGAGGAGAGAGTGTTGACAGAAGAGAGAGAAGCATCACAGTGGAAATTAAAATTATGTCAACTGAAGTGTGTAGGGTAGAGAATTTAAGCCTGAGTATAACAGTAAGAGATTAAAATAACAGTAAATTCATTATCAGCGTGATCAATGAAACCTTTGGGGGCAAAGAGGAACTATCTTCGTCACACCTTTCACTCACTCATAGAAAGATCTTAGGCAGGAAATATAACTTGTTTGAAGATCTGAGATAAGGCTAATGTAGTTTGGACAAAGAAAGCCAATGGGAGGATGACATTACATCTGGCCAAAGATTTAGGGAAGAGCCAAATACTTCAGGCTTTTTAAAGTGATCTTTAGATAAAGAGGAGGTCATCAAGGCATTCCGAAGTTGGAGGATCAAATCACATCTGATGGGAAAAAATCTGGCTGTATGTGCATCTAGGATGTAAGGAAGCCAACATGGATGTGAAGTTAAAATTGTCCATTGCAAATAATAAAATGAAGGCCCCAGGTAGCCTTGGCAAGGGCAGATTTGGTATAAAATCCTTATTGGAATGGGCTTAAGCAGTAACGGGAATACGGATCTAGCTGTTGTGTTTAGTGGAATTTTATCAGTCTTTTTGTTGTGTATGATATATAGATGGTCAAAATAAGGAACTTCTACATTTTCGGTTTTTGTTTTATTTTAATTGAGATTTGAATTAAAAATAAGAAACTTTTATTTTGAAACTTGGAGACTGGGTTTAAAAAGTATAGAGTAGGGCTAGAAAAAAACCTAAAACTCTCCTGATGAGGAGAGTGCTAATCGTGACTCTAATAATAATAAAATACTTTTCTGATAATTTTTTGTGTGTTTCATTATTTATATATGTATGGGAAGTTGTACCCTAGCCACATGCCAATTCACCTGGTGAACTTGCTCTTCAACGTGGCACAAATATTTCCTTCTATCTTTAGCCTTCCGGGGTTTCTCACATGGACTATTGGCTCTTCCTACATGAACCTGCTGGTAGTACCCTGTAGGAGACATGCTACTCCATGACAACAGGCACCACGCTGTAGGGGAATTACCATACCTGTCAATCACTATCTCTAGAATGTGGCCTTTCATGAGCCCTGAGATTTCATACTGTTTCTCTGAGCTGTAACAATATTTATATTGAAAAAATAAACATGTTCTTCTATCTTTAATATTTTATATCTTATAATTTGAATATCCCATTTTCATTATACTACTTAGCTGCTAAGTTATGTTATAAAAACAAGTTTTAATTATCTGCAAACACCTTCAAATCTAATCCTTACCGGTGAAGACTGATGTCTGGTTAACATCTGTTAGGACATTTATTTCCATACAGTATTTATAGCGCCTTATTGTTATTGATTGGTATGATAAATGTGTAACTCTTACACAAAGATAAAATTTTTAGATTTTTGTATTTAAAATACTGGTTATCAAAAGAAAAACCCAGATGTTATTTGTTTATGTTTCTGCTTGAGGTACTGAATGTATTTCAAGTCATATTTCTCAGTATTGATATACTTAATTTTGCTGAAATAATAACACACTAACTTTAGCTACTTTTTTTCTCAGTGTGTCTCCTTGTCGCTCACCATTTCCGCCTCATTTCACTTCTCATCTTTATTTCTTTTTCTTTGGTCTTCTTTTACTTTAGGGATTCTTTCAATTTAGAAGTGTTCTTGTTTTCTGTTAATTACTATTCTTCTTGGATGTACACAGTTATCCTTTTCCATTTCATTTGTGAATTCATCTCAGAGGCTTTTTGTGTGTGCCTTTTACTCATAGCTTCTCAGAAGTCCCTTTCGAGGTTACCGATTTAACATGTCATGTACTATAAGGTTTGCATGGCATGGTGGCAGCTGACTTTGGTCTTTACAAGGATTGAAATATTCACTCAACATGGATTGGTAGAATTTATTTTTTCCTTAAACATTTCATCGCCTTGTAAACAAACAAAAGCAAACCCAAGACTCAAAACTGACATTACTATTGGTGCCCCTGGAAATAGCTACCTTCTCACTAAAGTAGATTTTGTCATCCAACTTTATGTGTTGTTGAACACACATGGTGCTGTATGAGCACTCACTCACTAGTCTAGAAAACATTGCTGTGACCAGTTACCAGAAAAATAAATTCAGATTGCTCTTCACCTTCCACAGATGACCCTTCTGAAAGCCATTTGAATTCATTATAAATTATAGTTATATTAGTGTGACTTTAATTCACTTGTAATCTGAACTTTATGTGCAATGCATTTTTTCCCGTGTTTAATCATTTTTGAATGCTAAATCATTTGCAAACAAATGGCTTGTCCTTGAGAAAGAATTTAAGGCTGAAAGTACATTAAGTGCCATCTGGGTATCTGTGTCAATGGTTTTGTCACTACAAATGTGTGTGTGTGTGCATATCACCTACTTTATCACATTTATTTGATAAAATTGATATGCAATCTCTAAATCATTGTGTCTCCAACTTGTGTTATGCCACAAATACAAATTTTTGTCCTAAAGTTGATGGTACCCTTTGTAAAACTAGAAGTTCTCATTTGTGCAAAGGAAGGAAAAATAAAACAAGAAACAAATTCAATAAAAAAATTAAAGGTCAGATTTCTTTTATAGCTGCTGAGTTCCTTTCTTTCCTTTCCATCATCCTCACATTCCCAAATCTCAACAAAGTTAAGAAATTAAAACACACATCATGAGATCATATGTTCACCTTGTTCAGGAACTGAAGGATTACATATACAAGACTATACCTTAATAAGTAGAGGGAGAAATATGAAGATATGAATAGAATATGAAAATTTATTATAATGCAGTTGTATTCTAAAGTGTTTCCTAGGCAGGCTAAGAGTATGTTGCCAGGAAATTTTAAGAGACCCACTCCATTATATAGAAGAGGATGTGTGTAGATCTCTTAATTCTGAAATGTTTAGAACTGAGTACAACAGGTCTTTGAATAACGACGTTTCATTCAATGTCATTTCATTATAATGTTGATGAGAAAAAACAAATTGATTCCAACTGGGGTTCACTGTCTGTGTAGAGCTTATGTATTCTCCCCATGTCTGCATTGATATTCTCTGGATGCTCCAGTTTCCTCTCACTTCCCAAGGCTGTGCATGTGAGGTTGATTGACGTGTCTATGTGGTCCCAGTCTGAGTAACTGTGGGTATGTGTGAGTGCACCTGCAATGCGACGGCGCCCTGTCCAGGGCTGGTTCCCACATTGCGTCCTGAGCTGACAGGATAGGCTGCGGTCAACTGCAACCCTAAACTGAAATAAGTAGGTAAATAATGATTTTACTAGCTTTTATTAATCTTAAACGTATGAATAGCTGAAATTTATTTCAGCATTTAATATTAGAAGTGTTTTGATCTTTATTTACAAGTTTGTTGACGTTTTAGTTACCAAAAGCCATAGAAGCTTAACTCTTTTGATGTCAACCTATGGTAAAATGGGTTTCGCTTACTGTATTTTTGTACCAATTAACCATCCCCAATTTATCCCTCCGTATGCGTGTATCAAAACATCACGTGACCATAAATATATATACCTATGACCAGTTTTCAAGCACCTGTCAATGATGTTAAGTGAAGACTTATTGTAGTCCTTTTTTGGCATAACGAAAATGTGTGTGTTTTGTTCAAGATTGGAAAAGTTCTTTGTGTAAAGAACTAGACAGTAAATATTATAGGCTTTGCTGGCCATATGTAGTCTCTGTCTCTCCTTCATCTACTCATTCTTCTTCTCCCCTTCCTTCTCCTTCTTTAAACACTTCCAAAATGCCAAAACAATTTTTAGCTCTCAGCCATATGAAGCAAGCCATTGATTAAATTTGGCTTGTAGGCCCATAAGGTGTGAATTCCTTTACATCATCAGAATGCCGCATATATATGAAATGTTATCTATGAGAAATTAATGGTGCTCCCAGCAGAGAGAAATTAGCCTAAGTTAAGTTTGGGCTTTGGAATTCAGGGGAATGCCATGCACAAAAATGCTCTGCTTTTAAAACTAGTTACTAACAGTCCATTTCTGATATCAGAAATACATGAAAACTACCAATTGAACGGACATTATTCACTACTTTAGTGCTGCTACTCCTGTGTGGTGGAAAAAGAATCCAGAAAGTTTTCCTTTCCATTTGAACATTCATGCAATAAAAATTTCCAAATCTTTTTTTGAACAAATTTTTATCTTATAGCTCTCTTGTGTACTTTATAAGTACGTTTTGCTGCTTATTCTCAGTAACTGTATTGAAACAATCTGTTTTCCTTTATCAATCAAAATAAAATAAGAAATTTAGCTTAATACTAATATTAAGCTGAAGTGCAAGATATATGAAAAAGAGAGAAAAGAAGCAGGATAAACTGACCTTTTGATAACTGCAGAGGACAGCAGATCAAAGACTGGACTTTAACGTCTGACATTTTCAGAATCTATCACAGTAAGTCCACTGGGTCCAGAAATAGGTTTTAATCCTAGATTGAAATGACAATGCTGTCATGACATTGAGTTTGATGGAAAAAGTGAAGTTAAAGTTTTTCTCAATATTTTTTTAAAATCAATGATTGATTTAACTATAAAATGGACTGATTCTGAAGAACTCATTCTGACGTTGGAGGTGAAAATGCTTTTACTCTAATCATTAAAATCAATTTCTCTAGATATCTGACTTTATTCTGCTTTATAACATAAAGAATGAAACTATATTTATTAATGAAGTGTAATCTAGCAAAGTGGCATAAGCATAATTATGAGTCACTTACTAAAGTTGTGTGTTTTTTTCCATTGCATGAAAACCCTGCCTTGTTTTAATTTTTATTGACTCTTTAAAAGCAATTTTAGGTTTGTAGAAAGAAGTGAATAAGCATTCACACGTCATCCTCAGCCTCTACCCCAATTTCCCCGATTTTTAACATCTTGCAATAGTGTGGTACATTTGTTATAATTGATGAGTCAATATTGGTACATTACTATTGACTAAAGTATGTAGTTTGTATTAGAGTTTACTCCTTGTCTTATGAATTCTATAGGTTTTGTCAAATGTGTAATGACAAATAATCCTCATTACAGTGTCATATAGAATAATGGATTCACTCCCCTAAAATTCTTCCTTGCTCCATCCGTTCATCGTTTCCTCTACTAATTTATGTAGAAGATAAATTAGTAGATTGAGTTGATGGTTATAGCAGTTTAAAGCACAGATAGAAAACTAGATTGACCTGCCTACCCAGACTGTTCTTCTCACTCTCACTGTGCCCTTTCTTAACCTTTGGAAATGCTTTTATTCATATATAAAATAGGCTGTAACTTCATATAGTTGTATTACAAAAAGTTAATGCACAGAAAAAGACTTGTGCTAGGTATATGGTTTCTTCTCAGTTAAATGGAAGCCATTGCGTGTGTTTGTCAATAGAATTCGTCATACTTTATCTCACATATCTTTACGTCATTGTTGGCACATGACATGTTTAGACTGCACAAATCTCCTCCAAATCCCTAATAGCCACTGACCTCTTTACTGTCTCCATAGTTTTGCTTTCTCCAGAAGGTCATGTAGTTGAATCATACGGTATGTAGACTTTTCAGACTGGCTTCTTTCACTTGGCAATATGCATTTAAAGGTTCCTGTGTGTCTTCTGTAGCTTGACAGAATACTATTCCATTGCCTGGATATACCACAGTTTATTTTTCCATTCACTTCCTGAAGGACATTTCGATTTTAGTGATCATGAATAAGGCTCCTGTAACATTCATGGGAAGAAGGCTTTTGTGTGCATGTAAGTTTTCAAATCCTTTAAGTAAATACCGGGAATGTAATTGCTGGGTTGTGTGGTAGGAGTATGTTTAGTTTTATAAGAAACTGCCAAACTGACTGCCAAAGTAGCTGTACTATTCTGCATTCTCACAAGCAATGAATAAGAGTTCCTGTTTCTCCTCACATTTGCCAGCTTTTGGTATCATCAGACTTTTGGATATTGGTCATTTTAATAGTCATGTAATAATATCTCACGGTTGCTGTGACTTGCAGTTCCCTAATGATACATGACTAGTAACTTCAAAATCCCCATTTGACAGCTGTATTTAGACCTTTGGACTATTTTTTAAATGAGTTGTTTTCTTTCTTATTTTCGAGTTCTCTGTATACTTTAAATACCAGTAATTTATCTGATATGTTTTGAAAATGTTTTGAATATGTTTTGAAAAAATTTTCTCCCAACCTGTGGCTTTTGTTTTCATTCTAAGCACAGTTTTAATAACAAAAGTCTTTAATTTTAATGATGCTCAATTTCTCAATTTTTTCTTTGTCTAACCCAATAAATCAGAAAGCTTTTTATCATTTCACATGACTTAATATTCAGGCAAGGTCTATATAGGCCCCTTTCAAACAGTCATAAAGTTTAGAAGCTCTGACCTCACAAACAATAACAACGACAACATAGAAACAAAAATGACAGCTTTTGATGTTGTCTCAGTAATTTCTCAATTCAAGAACAGATTACTGAGCTTTATAAGCAATACGTATAGATATCAATTTCACAATAAAATACCTTATGATATTTATCAAATCACCTTAGTTTTGGTCACTTATTACTATTAGACTAAAATGTAATTTGTCAGACATGAGAAATCCTTTGGAGTATTTTTTAGAGAACCAAGTATTTGTTTTAGCCTTTTCAGTTCTTCTCTTGCTGTTTCTCCAGTATAGTCATTCCAATTGTCTCTATAGATGTATTAATACCAGGTACATAATAAACACAATTATCTCCCACGTGTACCCCAACCCCATTCCCTGTTCATGCAGTCAACATAAAGGAAGCAGGTCAAAAGGAAGCAGGTCATGTACCCTGTGATGTGCTGGGTTGTAAGGAAAGGTACACAATTAATGTACCATGTCTGAGTTTTCTTCTTCTCTGTATTTGTTCCATTTAATGCATGTATGTTTTTTATTCCTTAGGCCTCTCCAGTCCTAACACACTCAGGGATACTTGATACAGCTATAAGGCTGTGTCTTTATCAGGTACCTTTGGGTTACCCCCGGCCAGGGGTGGGAAATAGAGGAAGTGAATGTCTGTATCCTCATTATGTATCACACAGAGCAGAAACATAAAGAAGCCTGTGCCATGAATGGGTCTCTTCTTTCTCCAAAAACCACCTACCCCTTCAACTCCCACTGCTTAAAGGAAAATCTTGTATTAGTCTCCCCATTTTCTCCTCAAACTTGCTTTAGCAAAGCAGTTCCTAAACCTCTGTTAATGTATGTCCCCACCCCTAACTCAACACACAGTCTCATGTCACATCACAGAAAAGAAGTTCAAAACAAAACAAAACAAAGCCACAGTCTTATAAGAAAAATAGGTAAGTTTTACAAAAGTTGTGTACTGTATCTCTGCTTTGAATTTTGTCATTGGCCAAGGATAGTAAAACTCTTGGAAAACTATAAAACAGGAACTTACGTAATATGTTTTACCCAAGATTTTTCAAACATTTTTGGAAGGATACTTATTAACATCTTGCAGAGGTAATGTTACATGAAAAACTTAGCATAAGACCAATCAGGTATTCTATGCAATAATGCAGATATATGAAAAAATAATATAATGAAATAAATGACTTTTCAAAAGGTATTGATCCTAGATCCACATTCTTTTTTTGGTTCAGGTGAGGCAATTAGAATGTGAAAAAAAGAAGCATAGAACAACTGTCTAATGAGAGGGACGAATGCTCCTGGGTGGAAAGTTATTAGAAGATAAATTAGTAGATTGACCCTTTTGCTGTCTACGCAGGTTTTTTTTTTTTTTGCTAGTACCAATAGAAACAAATTCATTTTATGGTTTGTGTCACTGGAAATGTATAACTTAGTGGTAGCTGTATAGCAAACTTTGAATATGTAATAATAAGAGATTAGATGTAGGTTTAATATCATTATTTAATTTATTTGCTTGAATACCAGTGAGGAATTTCCACTTAAGCTCTCGTTTTCCAGATGAGTGTTTAATTGAATTCCAGAATTCATTTTGAAATAGAACTTTGTGTAGAATATGAATTTCTTTGCAAGAAGAATCATTTGTACACTTGGGTTTGAGAGCAGTTTAATGTCAATATAACTTCTTTCCAGGCTTTCATTTCCTACTTTTTGATATGGGAATAATCTCATGGCGTGATTGTGAAAGTCTTAAAAGATAATGTTTGGGGGGAGGGGAAGGGATAGCAATAGGAGATATACCTAATGTTAAATGATGAGTTAATGGGTGCAGCACACCTACATGGCACATGTATACATCTGTAACAAACCTCCACGTTGTGCACATGTACCCTAAAACATAAAGTGTAATAAAAAAAGATAATGTTTGCAAAGATACTCTGTGCACTCAAAGCGTGCTCTATGAACTTCATTGCCGTTCACATTTTGGGTTTATGAGGCTTCCATTTGCTGGCAATTGAAATGTGACTCTGAGTTAGATGCCGTGGTGTGGGAGATGATGTTTATTGGAGTTTAAAGCACAGATAGACAACTAGATTGTCCTGCCCACCCAGACTGTGCTTCTCACTCTCACCGTGCCCTTTCTTAACCTTTGGAAACACCTTTATTTATATATAAAATAGTTTCATATACTATTTTATACTATATACTTCATATAGTTGTATTATGAAAACTTAATGCACAGAAAAAGACTTGTGCTAGGTATACGGTTTCTTCTCAATTAAATGGAAGCTATTGCCTGTATTTGTCAATGGAATTCATCATACTTTATCTCACATATTCAGTGCTTTACATCATTTTTGGCACATGGTATGTTTAGACTGTGCAAGGGTTAATTACGCCAAATTTATCTATCTACAGTTAATATAGCCCAAGGTACCTTGTTTAGCTGAGCCAAAGTTTGCATTTATTAAAAATGTAAATTTATCTTGAAGTGATGCCTGATCTCACAGAACTATGGGTTCCAATCTCTAAATCACTGTGATCAGTAGTAAAACTATGTACTCTGTGTCTGTCCTACTAGCTATATTGCCGGAATCTGGAGCATGACTTTTGGGTCTTTCTGTAATGCCTTACCTCTCATCAAAATTCACAAAATTCACAAGACCTGCTCTCTGGATTGTGAGACTTTTGCATTACAAAGAAAAAGGTACTGTCCTAATGGCATTCCAAAGCCATTTGAAATGAGTTGCTGTCGTTTCCAGGGAGTCATTTTTGTGTTGGTTATCATTACTTTACCATTACCTTTTAATTTGGAAATGTTAAAATCCATTGCCATGCTCCTTGGAATATAAAGATCATATAGGGTCATTGACATGAGTCTGAAAGTATGAGTCACTGGAGACCTTCTAGTGGGATAATGTTGTTAATATTGCTGGTATTCTATTCTTCACGTTTCCTCCAGTAAAATGTAAAGTGACCAAAATATAAGCGTCACGCAGGCAAAGATTCTTTTATTTGTTCAACGAACACTGCTTTCACAGAGTAGTCAGTTAATATTCACTACTAGAATGCATGTTGAATGGCAGCTCTTTTATTTGCCATTAGCGTTGGCCCACTTGATAGCAGTTGGACAAAAAAATTGGACAAAGTGTGTTGATCTTTTATGAAAAAATAGATATCTCTTTCTTTCTTTCATTGTTGCGTTTTCTCTGGGCAAGTTGATACACACTGTAGACCTGATGTTATTTTAGGGATACAGTTGAAGTTACTAGATACTTTAGAGTTTATTTAATTATAATATGAAGCTTTGAGTTTCTGTTTCATTATTAAATAATTTATTTTATGATAGTGTTGCTTAACTTAGTGTGCAAGGCCTACAAATAAACCTAATAAATATCTTACAAACTACCTTAAAATAAATCTAACATTTTTTACTGAAATATTTTTAAACATGTTGAAGTTGGAATGCCAGGTAATTGTATACATACACACACACACATTTTCTTTTGGTTTCTTTGTTCCTATTATTGAAATTCCTATGCTAATAACCATATCAATTTATGAAACTCATTTTGAGAAAAAAGGCCTAAAATATAACTCATTTTTAAAATGATTTTCTCTTAATTTATAATGTCATACTTTAATAAAATAGGGTAGGGCAATTTTGTATAAATATTTATGCTAAGTTTTCTACAGAAGTTACTGCATGTAGTCTAGTTTTTAATAGAAGGGTTTTCTTTTTCTTCAGTATCCACTTTAAAGTCAATGACATTTAGTGTTTTTTACTTTACAGTTCTAAGTTACTTATGCTTAAAAAGACATCTGACTTTTAAGTTACTGTCCAACTTGATTGTTATCTCTCTGTATCTTATCGATGTGTTCTTGAAAGTAGTTAGATTTTGAAAGACATTACTAAGAGGGCTTTTTCTCATCTTTGGAGAGTAACTTGGGGTAAACGGTTGTCTTTCGTCTTTGTCCTCCTCTCTACCCACAACTCCCCATCCCAGATCATTAGCTGAACTTGTGTGCTCAGGTTAATGTTCTGTTTCACCTTTCTTGTCAAATTGCTAGATACAACTCTCTTCAGTTATATACTGTACAAACAGAATCTCATCTTTTTAATCTCTCTCTTTTAAACAAATGTGTTCACGCTCAGATTTGTTGTCATTTAGAACAGGACTTCCTATTAGAAATATAATAATTTTCCTTCATGTTGTATCTTCAATACAAAAAAAAAAAACAGAAAAACACGTATCAATGGTTTGCATGTGTCATGCTGATAGTTGGAGGGCAACTGATATAGAAAAAGTGACACTATATTTCTGAACACAAACCTTGTTTCATCTTAGAATTTGGTGTTGAACCAATTGTGTACCTCATAGCAATAAACTTTAATGAGTTGTTAATATGTGATTAACTGCCTTGGCCAAACTCAAAATCTTATTCACACATACAATACACACAGAGAACTTATTTTTATTTGTTCAGTCACTCCTTTAGTCCTTCATTTATTTCACAAACATTCATTGACACTTACGTGGCAGCACTCTTATAAGAATAGAATATACCCTGTTAAATCAGACATGATACTTGCTTTTGTGGAGCTTATGCTTTAATGGAGAAACAGAAAGTCAAGCAAAAACTCAAACTATATAACTTTAAATTGGATATGTGCTAATGAAGGAAAATGTGGCACTGGAAGAAAAAATAATAGGGAGTTAAAGGATAAATAGGAGTTTGGTGGATGAAATTTATGAAGGGCTGAAGATTTCAAACAAAAGAAACTGATGCAGGAGGGTGCAGCTTTGGAGTCAAGAATGAAGTTCTAGGAGATAGCAAGGAAATGGTGGGAGAGGAGGTCAAAGTAGGTAGGATTTTATATATTATCAATGGGAAAATATTGAACAACCCTAAGCAGAAAGGCAATGATAGGGGGTCAAAGTAGGTAGGATTTTATATATTATCAGTGGGAAAATATTGAACAACCCTAAGCAGAAAGGCAATGATAGGAGGTCAAAGTAGGTAGGATTTTATATATTATCAATGGGAAAATATTGAACAACCCTAAGCAGAAAGACAATGATATATATTCATCTTCATTACAAATTCTTATATCTTTAGTAGACCTGTTTTCAGGCAAAACTTCATGAGAGAATAGTAACAAAGAGAAAAAAAGTGGTGTTCTCAGATTATCTCTAACTCACCTGATGACTTTAAGCTAAATGACCTCAACATTTTGTGAGGCTTTTCCTTCTTATAAAGTAAGGAGTTTAGATGAGGTGAGGTGTCCAATTTCATTTAGCTTCAATTTCCTGTAACTTGACGGCTGTCAAGTCATGCTTTGATTTGTTCTGTTTGTGAGCCAGAGTAACTTTAAGGCAGTATATTAACTAGGAGAACTATTTCTTTACTTTTAAACTTCAAAATTATGATGACATAAGTATTTTAAAGAGCATTTAGAAAGTAGACAAATGAAAAATTTTTAACATTTTGGAAGGCTTCTTGTATTTCTTTTTGAAACCTAGGTTTTTGGTGGTAGTGTTGATATTTATTTTTGCCAAACTAACCATTCCATGTAATTTTGTAGCATTTTGGGTTGATGACCACCGTAAGTCTAGTATTCCCATATGTGTTAAAATTTATCTTTACAATTAATATATTTTCACTGAATTATTTAATTAAAAATTAAACTACGATTTCTAATACATGTTCAGTGAGATATTATTAGGCATTACCTGAAAGGGATTTCTGGAGAAAGAAAGAATTTCTGGTTAAAAAGAGTTGAGCAGGTTTTCCTAGAGCGATTCTCTTGGTCTCTAGGATGGTGCTACAGCATAAAATATCCTCCTAATTTACTTCACAAATTAGCCCTTAGATTTCATGAATTACTTATAATTTTTTTTGTAGACCACAGTTTCTTTGCTCTTCAGTATTACACTTGCTTATGTGAGTTTCTAAAACTAAGTTTAATTTTGGAAATTCTTAATTTTATATTTATATTTTGAATTGTGTTTAAAATTAAGTTTAGTAAAAAGCTAGGTTTTTATTTCTACCTACAAATTCAGTGTCCCATCAATAGAAAAAAAATTCTCAATAATATTTTAAAGTTACTTACTTTAGTCTTTGTCATTAAAGAATAAAATTTACCAGGCAGAAATGCCCCAGAAGCTACCTATGGAGGAAATATAAATATTATTATTACCTACTAATAGTAATATACAAAATAGTCAATTATGTGTATAGAAGTTAAATATATATAAAAGTTAAATATTTATAAATGATACAGGACTCACGTGTTTGTATTCTCTGACTGCTGTGCAGTCACAGTCTGATAAATTGATAAACAGAGTTTGCAGTAAAGAAGGAGTTTAATGATTGCAGGACAGCTGAGTGAGGAGATGCGAGCACCCTCAAATCTGTCTTTCCAGAGAGTACTTGGTTGGGGTGAAGTGATTGTAGAGGACCAGGGGCTGGATAAATGGGGTCACTGACTGGTTTGGGTTAGGGGGATTAAATCTTAAATCACCAGGATATAGAAACTTCACCCTTTAGTGATTCAGCTTCTCCTGGAGCCCTTCGGAGGAGCTGATGTCAGTAGTTTCACTGGTATGTAGGATCTGAAAGAATACCTCAGAGAGAAAACAACATTTCACAATGCTCAAGTTGTTATCTATGAGTAGTTAAGTTAAGGGATGAATATTCTGATATATGTAAGTCATCAATTCTGATATATGTAAATCATCTATTCTGATATATGTAAATCATCAGTTCTGATATATGTAAATCATCAGTTCTGATATATGTAAATCATCAGTTCTGATATATGTAAATCATCTATTCTGATATATGTAAATCATCACTACTCACTATGCTGCATGATCCTTGACAAATTTTCTGATTTCCTTGTATTATTAAGTAATAGCTGCATTCTTTTAGGATACTATTTCATGATCAGCACTCTTCCTTCAGGCTCTACATAAAAATTATATAAGACTACTAAATCAGTTTATGATCTAATTATGTCATTTCTTTGTCTATTATTTGCCACTGTAACTCAATTGTTCAAAGATTCAATGTAGGAGTCATATAATTCAGCCTGATTAATATAAGTATTTGCTCTAAATGACATTGGAAATATATATATCCATTATAGCTCATTTTAGCACATATGTTAATATTTCTGTTGCAGGATTCACTCAGTTATATCCTCATTAAATGTTGGTACACTTCGAAGATATCAAATGATATCAAATCAGCAATACTGAGCAGCTAGCTACATTTATGAATTTCTTATTTGCTAGTTGAAGTTACTTATATTTGTTACAATCTGGGAAGCTCTTAAAAATATAATTATGCCTTTAAATATATCTCTGCAAAAAAAACTTTTGGAAAGAATTTCTTTGGTGTCTCTGAGAACTGTGAAGTCTTAAGTCTGAACGGAATTAAAGGCATTTGTATTCGTCCATTCTTTTTTTTTTTTTCCTGAGACGGAGTCTCGCTCTGTCGCCCAGGCTGGAGTGCAGTGGTGCAATCTCGGCTCACTGCAAGCTCCGCCTCCTGGGTTCACACCATTCTCCTGCCTCAGCCTCCCGACTAGCTGGGACTACAGTTGTCCGCAACCACGCCTGGCTAATTTTTTTTTGCATTTTTAGTAGAGACGGGGTTTCACCCTGTTAGCCAGGATGGTCTCGATCTCCTGACCTCGTGATCTGCCTGCCTCGGCCTCCCAAAGTGCTGGGATTACAGGCCTGAGCCACTGCACCTGGCAAGTGGTATCTTTTCACTTAGTTTAAGTTTACTCAGTGATGAGGATATGAACATTTTTCTAATTGGCATTCACTTCCATAACTGTGAACTCTACCCAGTGACCAGTATCTGTGATGGTATTAAGTACCACCTGTTCAAGCTATTTATGTGTTGTAAATTAGTCCCTAATACCCCCTGTTTCCAAAGTCTTATGACATCTAAGATGAAATGATAATAGATAATTTCATTAATTTATAAAACCCTGACTGAAGATGGGAGAAAGATGTCTAAACTAATTCTTTAGATTATATTTATCAAGAACCAGACAGATTCTAATCATTCTACATGTACATTAAATATATTGAATTAGATTTCTCTTCTAACCTTTACAATAAATGCTATATGAGCTTGTGTGTTTATTTAGCTCCTGGAAAATATTAGCTCTAATCTCCCCTATTTCATGCTATTTATGTTTTAAACCTCGTTTCTGAATGTGCTTTGTTAATTTGAATTTTATTGGCCTAAACAAATTTTTTCTTATAATCAACATAAATTACATCGCCATAACTCATATGAAGTTTTCTTCCCTCCCTCAGAAAGTTGTGACCAAACAGGATTTTAATACATTGCAGTTTTTGTAGAACTCCTCTACCAACAATTTCATAGCTAGTTAACTGTTTAAATGCACACTTACTGTGCTAATGGTTGGAGAATAAGAGATCAAGATGGTGGCTTTTACAAGGAACACATATTTCTGAGCTTATGGCCTGCAAAGCTAAGATAAATTTTAAGAGAGAGAAAAATATCCTAAGTATTTATATATTTAATTATGTTATATTTGAAGTCACATATTTAGGAAATGAAAGTAGGTGTTTTCAAACAATGTCAGTTTCTATCAGCATGCAGCAGGGGTATCCCTCTCCATGCACAGATGCACAGAAACGAGAGAAAAATTAAGTACTAAATTCTAGTGACTATTATAGGATGATGCAAGTTTCAAGACATGTGAAAGAAAACACAAACTAAAATAATTAGTGAGGACTGTGATGTCCGATAAGGCAAGCAATGAATTCTCTCTTAGCCTCATCTTCTTCATTTGTAAAATTGTTAAATATTTTGCATGACTTCTTCATACTCAGACTTTAATTGTGGTTGGCTTAGAACTCTTTCTCTTTCAACATTGTCTTCATTTCTCCACCGTTTTACTAAATCTTAGTCGTGACTGTTGATATGTCCTCAAGTATCATATACGCACCACGTTCCTTGGAGGTGGTAGAGTGTAGTGAATAGTCAAACAGGTTCTGGGTTTAAATCCTGCATCCTCTGCTTTCTAGCTGTGTGATTTGGGTCAGGCTAGTTGCTATCTGAGCCTCATTTTCCTCATCTGATTGTTTTAAAGACAAAATAGTATATAAGACAAAAGAGTTAAACAATATGTGAAAATATTCCAGCCTCTGACACATCGAAATTCTCAAGAAATATTTACTGTTCTCAGAACAATATTCTATTCTATTCACAATAACAATTGTTACAATTTTTATGCCTGTTCTAAGTTAAAATCTCTACAAGTCCAAGGGTTAATCAAGAAACATTAAATGTCCCACAAATAATTATTTCTATTTAACATAATTTAATTTTAAAACAGTTTTAGGTTCACAGCAAAACTGAGCATTGAAGTGTAAAACTTTAAGATAATTTTTTGCCCTTTCAGTATTTAATTTATTTTATTTAGACCTGATTAATTATAAAATTATTTTTCCTTAGCCATGAGAATTCAATATTACGTTATAAAGATATTTCAACTGGAAAGCTTTTTTTTTTTTTTTTTTTTTTTTTGAGATGGAATCTGGCTCTGTCGCCCAGGCTGGAGTGCAGGGGCACGATCTCGGCTCACTGCAAGCTCCGCCTCCCGGGTTCACCCTGTTCTCCTGCCTCAGCCTCCCTAGTAGCTGGGACTACAGGCGCCTGCCACCATGCCTGGCTAATTTTTTGTATTTTTAGTAGAGACGGTATTTCACCATGTTAGCCAGGATGGTCTCGATCTGCTGACCTCTTGATCCACCCACCTCGGGCTCCCAAAGTTAATTTTTGAATATATTTCAGATTTTGCTCTAGCATATTTAATGAGATATTAATGTCACTGTACAATCTAAATTTTGGCATATCATTTTATGTCCCTCAGCGTGTAAAAATCCTTTGTCATTATAGCTTGTACTCTCTGTCTTTTAATAGTGAACTTAATGTATTTATACTAAATATGATTTTGACACATATGGATATATTTCTGCATCTTTAATAAAATTTCACTGTATTTTTACTTCTTTACTTTTTTCGTTTGTTTTCTGCTTTTCATTGACTTGATTGCATATTTTTGGGGGGTGTGTTGTTTGTATATTTCCTTTTCCATTTAATCTGTGTCGCTTTTCATTGCTCTTTAGTTATTAAATGTTGAACAAAGTTCATTAGCACTAATGAAGCACAAGGTTGCATTAGCAAAGTACAACTTGAAACAATCATCTCCTTCTACCTGAACAATTTAAAGGCTGTAGAAAATTTTAGATATGATCATCTCTTCCAGTTTTTATATTATTGCAATTTGTAAATATAATTATGTATTGTTTTTTAAATTCCAAGCTAAATAGTCATTATCCTTAATGTTATTATTGCTGTTACTTTGGTTATTGATTATTTAGATACACCAACGTGTTTTCAAGTTTCTGTATAACTCAGTGCCACTTAGATCTCACTCTTTTCTTCTCATTGAAGCATATATTTTGGTGCTCTTTGGTATGTAAACTCAATCATTTATTTGAATGTGTGTGTGTGTGTATGTGGCAGGGTCTCAGGCTGTCACCCAGGCTGCAGTGCTGTGGTGCAATCATGGTTCACTGCAGCCTTGACTTTCTGGGCTCAAGCAGGTCTCCCACCTCAGCCTCTTGGGTAACTGGGACTACAGGCATTTGCCACCATGCCCACACCAGGCTAATTGTTTGTATTTTTAGTAGAAATGAAGTTTCACTATCTTGTCCAGGCTGGTCTTGAACTCTTGAGCTCAAGCAGTCTGCTCTCCCGAGCCTCCCAAAGTGCTGAGATTACACGCATGAACAACCATGGCTGTCCTGAAAATTATCTTATTTTATATATCTTACTCTTAATAATTTAGAAAGGTTTAAAATAATAGATTGATGGATATTTTCTCTTAGCACTTTGAAGAGTTTAAAATCATAGGTTGATGGAAATTTTCTCTTAGCACTATTGTCTTTTATAATTTCAAGATGCTTTCATTTTAAATTATGAGTAGAAAACAGAAATTACCTAAAAGGCACAATTACTAGACTGACAGTGTTATGGGTTGAATTGTGTACCTTCAGCAAATAATGAGGCGGTAATTCCAGTAGCTGTGAATGTGACCTTGTATGGAAATACAGCCTTTGCAGATGACCAAGTCAGGATGAAGTCATTAGGATGGGCCCAATCCAATATGACTCTGTAGTTACAAAAAGGAGAAATGTGGACACAGGGAAAGATAGGTATACAGAGAAGGCGATGTGAAGACACAGGAAGAATGCCATTGATAAGCCAAGCGATATGGTCTGTCTTAGCTCCTGTAACTCCCATGTGCTGTGGGAGGGATTTGGGGGAGGTAATTGAATCATGGTTGTAGTTTCCGTAACTCCCATGTGTTGTGGGAGGGATCTGGTGAGAGATCATTGAATCACGGGGTGGTTTTCCCCATACTGTTCTTGTGGTGGTGAATGAGTCTCACAAGATCTGTTGGTTTGATAAGGGGTCTCCTCTTTGCTTGGTTCTCATTCTCTCTTGCCTGCCGCCATGTGAAATGAGACTTTCGTCTTCTGCCATGACTATGAGGCCTTCCCAGCACATGGAACTGTGAGTTCATTAAACCTCTTTTTCTGTATAAATTATCCAGTCTCTGGTATGTCTTCATGAGCAGCAGGAGAACAGACTAAAACACCAAGAAACACCCAAAGCTGCATGACATAAGGAGAGATACTTCTCTGGAATAGCTTTTTCCTTGTGGCTCTCAGAAGGAGCCACCTTTTCAACACCATGATTTTAGACTTCTGCCTTCCAGAACTCTGAGACAGTACACTTATGGTTAAGCCACCCACTGTGCGCTGTTTTGTTAGGGCAGTCCCAGGAAACTACTACAGATACAAATCGTAAACAGAAACAAGAGCCAGGAGAAACCAGAACCTTCAACCCTCTATGCAGTACTCTGTCCTTTCTTTCTGGAGGTTTTCAGAAGGAATTTCAAGGATTCGGCAGGGGGTTGGTAGACCATGCTGGGCCCACTGTGTCCCATTCCTGCCAGATTCCTGCGGGAACTGCACGGTTTACTAGGTTACACTTTCTTTTCTGTTTATGGCTTCTCAGGATGCACACTTGACCCTATGCCCTCTCTTAATCCTGGCAACCCCCCATACTCTGCCTAAATAAATACCAGTGGACATAACTACCGACATGCCAAAGTCCTCAACATCTCATATTCCATGGAAGAGTACATAGACGGGCTCTTTATACTGTCATAGATTATACCAGCCGGGTATCCAAGTGATGTCAACAGGGCCCCAGTGATTTTTAGACATTTTAATAAAAATTTCTTTTTAAAAAATCAGATTTTGCTATAGAGTCAGGCTTATAATCCCTATGTTCTTTTCTTGACAGTATGTTTTTCCAAAAGAATCCTCAGCCATCCACATAAAAACAGTTTCCATATATGCGAACTGGAAATTTTTATAACTGGTAGAAACAGACTAAAAACTGGACTTTCAAAAAACATAGTTGGCCTTTCCTGTGTACGAGCTCCGCATTCACAGATTCAACCAACTATGGATAGAAAATATAGTATTCCCAGATTGGGCAGCCCAAGGATGCAGAGGGCTCAGTTTTAATTTTCCCAGGTTATACAGGACCAATGTTGGAATTTTAGCATTTCTGGATTTTGGCATCCATCAGGGTTCTAGAACTAATCTCTCACGGAGAACGTGGAACCACTGTATATACCAATGGCAAATAAGCAGTGAAAATTTGCTTAACGCCACTAGTCATTAGGAAAATGCAATTAAAACTGCAATGAGATGCTCTATACAGCTACTAGGACGGCTATAATCAAATCACAGAAGACGGAGTACTGATGAGGATATGTAGAAACATCAGTGGTATAGTTGCTTTGGATAACAATAGGGAAGTTTCTTTTAAATTTAAATATACATTTATCATATGACTCAACTATCAATTCCTGGATGTTTACCCAAGAGAAATAAAAGCATGTTCATACAGAGACCCATTTGCTAATGTTTATAGCAACTTTATTTGCATGGCCTTAAACTAGAAATAATCCAGAGGCCCATGTATTAGTAAAGGTATAATCAAATGGAACACTAGTTTGCGATAAAAAAATACAATATAGACATATGTAACAGCATGAATAAATCTCCAACGCATTAAGTAAACTCAATAAAAAACAATCAAAGCTACATAGTATATGATTCAATTTTTGTGACATCATTTAATAGCCAAAACTGTAGCCACCCAAATCTGAGTGGGGTAGACAGGGGCTAGGTGTCAGGTTGGGGGCGAGGACTGATTACAAAGGGGCACCAGGTAACATAGTACTTTAGGTTGCTGTAACAGAATATCATAGACTGGGTATTTTATAAACAACCAAAATTTATTTTTCACAGTTTTGGTGACCAGAAGTTCAAATTCACGTTACTGACAGACTCAGTGCCTGGTAATGACTCACTTCCTGATTCAGAGGTGGCTGTCATTCTTTTGTCTCCTCACATTGTAGAAGGACGGAATATCTCCAGGGTCTCTTATAAAAAGCACTAACTCCTTTGATTAAGTCTCTGTTCTTATGATCTAATCACCTTCCAAAGCCTCCAACTCGCAATACCATTATATTGGGTATTAGATTTCAGCATAAAATTTCAGAAGAATATAAAAATTGAATCTATAGAACAAGGGAATTTTTAGGATGAAACGTCTCCATTGAAGTGGTTGTTACACTACTGTAAACATTTGTCAAAATTCATCAAAATGAACACTTAGAAAATGCTGTTATATATCATTATCGTTTGGCTGTGTCCCTCCAAAAGGCATGTGTTGGAACATAATCCAATGAACCACTGTTGGGAGGTGGGGCCCAATGGGAGGTGTTTAGGTCATGAAGGCTGAAGCCTTGTGAACAGATTCATGCTGATTTAAAATAACTTAAAGCTGGGAGTTCAATCTCTTGCTGTCTCACCTTCCACCATGAGATGACACAGAAAGAAGGTCCTCACCAGACACTTGCCTTTGCATCTTGGATTTTCCAGTTTCCAGAACCATGAAGAATCTCTACAAATTGCCCAGTCTCTTATATTCCATTATAGCAGCACAGACTGAATGTAACTATACATGTATTGCATTTGAATGAATATTAGTAAGAAATTAAACATTCACCACAATAAAGGGATCTTTGAATGAGCACTGGGTCCCTCTGAGCAAGGCCATGGACAGATGTTATGTAAGAGAAAGGACTGGATCAGAACTTTGAGAGCAGAAAGCATCAAATATTCTACAGCTTGAGCCTTCTGTAATGGTAGCAGTAGGAACTGAAGATTCCTATGTTTTTGTTATCTTAGATGGTGAATTGGACTCCACTAATGGAGGGGCTTAAGATATCAGCAGCCATTTATTTTGTATAAACAGTTGTGCAAAATGAATGTGCCAATAAACCATAACAAAATAAATTGGGAGAGCTTCAAATCTAATCCACCTTTTAGGAAGTCTATGATGGATAGACTTGACCTACAGAATCTATGCACACTTTTGATAAGCCAATAATTTCCTCTCTATATAGATACCCCTAATTCAGGCTTCAGGGGCTAAAAAGTGTTCCCAGAGTTGCAACAAAATCATCAATACTTGAACAATATAACACACACTACAAGATTCCTTACTTTGAATGTTGAATATGTGTAGATATAGATACTAACAGAAGAAATTAAAGTTTGGCAGCTTTTGAAAGTGTAGTCATTCAAATATGTAAGGCACTGTTTGATGACACAACTAAAAATAAAGTTTTCATATTTCTTTTTTCAGTATTTTACATAATCTAGGGAGACATAAACTTCTGGCTAACAAAAAAATAAATGTTTGCTTAGGAAACAAGACTCCCAGACTTAAAAATCGTTACAAAAATACATATGTGACCAGCTATGTTTGGTTTCTCCGTTGTCTTTTGTTTGCATTCTAATTTTTCCAGCTTGAAGTATCTTGTCCTTACTCATTTTTAGACATCCAATACAGAGGTAATATTTATTTATTCAGTATTTGTCACTTTGAGAGTACTATGTTTTCTCAGATGTGAATCATCAAGTTGTTCTTGAATATTATACATTTCATTTTCAGGGTAGGATAAACTTTGTACCGATTATATTTGAATTTGTTACTTGAAGTGGAAATTGTATGTGATAGCAGAAAGGCTGAGTGCTTTGAAATGAGTAATACTGGATAGTGAAATATTGGTTAAAATTCTGGATCTTCCAGTGATAGCTGCCATCAAGGACACATTTCTTATCATTTTTAGCCTTAAGTCACTCACTTTGAACATGGAAATAATAAACACATTTTACAAAGTTATACTGGTGTGATGAGATCAGCATTCAGTAAAGGGAAGCTGATACGACTGTCAGTCAACGGATTCATCTAGCTATTTACCTACCGTTCTTTTGTTTTCCTCTCTGCAGCCAAAAGATTTAAGTTCAAATTCTGGATTGACAGTTTATTACATCTGTGACTTTTAGCAAATTATGTACTTTGCAGTCTAAAATTTCACATTTATAATGTATGATATTATTATTAAAGAGTCTATAAGAATCCAGTTTAGTGCCTGAAATATAGTAGGTGCTCATTTAATGACAGCTACTATTTCAACTTTTAGACATCACTATTACTACAAAACTGGCTTTGATATTTTACCTTTCTAAAATTTATTTTTTTGCTTCCTAAAATGCAGACTGTCCTACATCCAAACTATATTGGAAATTAAATATTTTAACGGAAAATAAAAATCACACACAGGTCAAGTAAGTTATAGTGGTTTTGAACAAAAGGCATACAATTTCTTTTTAAAAAAATATAAAAAGTACTAAAGCTATGTTCAACACGAATATACTTATATGTGTATTATATACATGCTGGAAATATCAGTTTTTAAGGGACAACATAGCAGCTACATGTTTTGATAATTGACATTATTCAGCAAATTATTCTAATACAGGAAGTATGTCAAATGATGAGTTCAGTATAACATTTTTATCTGCATTGCTTTGTTACTTTTGTGCATTACTATTAAATGCATTGTTATATGTTGCTGTAAGTTGTATTATTGCATATTAAAATCATTCTTAGATAAAATAAAAATCAACAAGGTCATTTGCACAGCTCGAGAAAATGTTTTTATCATACAGAGATTACGCATTTTTCTTTTAGCACTTTTTTTGCATGAAATCAATTGTTTCAGGGTTTTTTTTTTAAAAAAAAACACATCTTCCAGGTAAAGTAAATATTTTCACTTTTAGCTACACATGGATATCCTCCATTATTTATGTTGTCATATACTTATCTTAGTAAAAGTTTGCCTAAAAATAACTGCTTATCCAAAGTGTACTTATGTTAAGTGTAGATATATTTTGAGTAAATAAAAAGCAGGTATTGTTTTCAGAGATAATCTTAAAAATGCTTTATCATGAATCTGGAGGTTAAATAGCTGGAAATGAAATCCAGAAGTAAATGATACCACTTGTAAACATACCTCTGACATTAGGAGTATACAGGAAATTATGACAAGTATCTATTATCATAGATAAGTAAGGGTATCCCATGGGTAACTAAAAATGAGCATATTTAATGGGAGCCAAGTTTCGTATTTTTAAAAGACATGGAGAAATTTATTTTATAAGAAAAATCTGTTTAAAATGGAAAATCTTTGTAAAAAAACTACTCTTTTTAAAATCCTTTGCTAATGGCCTTCTTGAACTTTATCTTAATGTATATAAGAATTCTTCAAAAGTCACATTATATAATTAATTAAGGATACTAGAGAAAATTAGATACTGCAATGTGTCAACAATGTTTAGAACTGATGTTAAATAAGTCTGGGTGCAGTGCCTCACTCCTGTAATCCCAGCACTTTCGTAGGCGGGTCACCTGAGGTCAGGAGTTCAAGACCAGCTTGGCCAACATGGTGATACCCCAACTCTACTAAAAATATGCAAATTACCTGGGTGTGGTGGTGGATACCTCTAGTTACAACTACTCTGGGAGGCTGAGGCAGGAGAATTGCTTGAACCTGGGAGGTGGAGGTTACAGTGAGCCGAGATCACGCCACTGCACTCCAGCCTGAGAGACAGAGCAAGACTGTTAAAAAAAAAAAAGAAAAAATATCGCTGCTAAATACGTTTCTGGCTATTACTAATTTCTATTTGTGATGGTCTAGTTTGTGCTTTTCTTTTTAATAAAGACTTGTTTTTTAAAAGAAAGCACAGTGATCTGGATGATGTCTTATGGTAAAGCCTTGGGGTAAACTCCAAAGGGTAAGTATTAGCAGTGTCGATGCCACCTCATTACGGTAACCACAATACCACATTTAAAGTGAAAAAAAAAATCAGACTTTTCTGAAGTGTCTTGCAAATTCAAATCCTTTCTATGATGGCAAATAAAACAGGAATTTGGAGCACCAAACTTGCCCCTTCCTCTGCAATAAAGTAAACAAAAGTTTCAAACATGTTTTAGAATGAATTCCTAATTTTATACATCAAATGACCACCCTCTCATCACATTGAATACCTATGGTAAGAAATTAGAATTCTCTCTCTCGTCCTTCCTTGTTAGTGTAGGGTAGAAGGGATTTTTTTTTCTCATCCATCACTAGGTTCATGGCTGAAGCACCTATAACAAAAGGCAGTTTAACAACAGAAAAGCATACATATTTATTTAATGTAAATTTTATGTGACATGTGGACCTTCAGAAATGAAGACCCAAAGAAATGGCGAAATCTATGTATATTTATGCTTAGGTTGGATGGGGAGTAGACAGTCATGAGGAAGCATGATTGAACAGAAGGAGTATGATCTAATGGTAATAAGCTGGGGGAACTTAGCAAGGCCTGTTTGTTCATATTATTTTCTGTGTCCCAGTGTGACATTCCTTGTCTCCAGATATGAGGCACATGAGGCTCTTATCACATACTTCAGAGGAAGATCAGATTCTTTTTTTATTTTTTTTTTGAGACAGAGTCTCGCTCTGTCGCCCAGGCTGGAGGGCAGTGGCGTGATCTCCGCTCACTGCAAGCTCCACCTCCCGGGTTCACACCGTTTTCCTACCTCAGCCTCCCGAGTAGCTGGGACTACAGGTGCCACCACCACACCCGGATAATTTTTTGTATTTTTAGTAGAGACGAGGTTTCACCGTGTTAGCCAGGATGGTCTCAATCTCCTGACCTCGTGATCCACCCACCTCGGCGTCCCAAAGTGCTGGGATTACAGGAGTGAGCCACCGCACCCAGCTGAAGATCAGATTCTTTTACAGCTTGCTTCAGAGAAGAAGGATTGGAGAAGGTCAGAGACCTTTCTCCTTTGTGATTTTCTCAAATGTGAAGGTGCCATCTTCTGGGGTAGCACGTTCTGAACCCAATGCTCTGGGGTAGCGTGTTTCTATTTGTAGAATATCAAGAGAATGGTGTTGCATCTTTCAGAAAACCCAGTCTAGAAAATCTTAGGAATGAAATATACAACCTAATTTTATACATTTTTCTAATTTCTATTTATGGTTAATATTTGAAGAAACATTCCCTCATGCATATAGAGTTTTAATTTAATGTAAGTGGATAATATACATAATAATGCTGGTTGCAAAGATTTTGTGTTCCAGAAGAGTTCAATAATATTTTCCTTAAAGGTTGGCGTGGAAGAAGAAAATTTATTTCCAACATTTTAATCTTTGACTCTGCATTAGCCATTTTCAAGTAGATAAATTAATTTTTTTCACTTGAGTTATTTACTGAAAATTGGTGAACTTAATTGCTGAAAAACTTTAGCTTTTGCTGTTTTTTTTTCGCTAATCATTGATTCAGTGATTACTATTTCTTTTCTATTTTCTTTATATGTACTGTAATTTCTCAATGGCATTCAAGAAACCCAGGAAAGCACATTGAAAGTGGAATTATTTGAGCTGGACATATACTTGTGCATTAAAAAATTCTCCAAATATGTCTTTAAAACTTAATTAAAAATGTCAACTTAGAAACTTAATGTGCCTGGGGCTTAGTCCAGAGGACAGTGGTATCAGCTGAAACAGGAAGATAATGGAAGGGGATTTGAACTTTATGATAAGGACTCCTGGTCAGTTTAAGAAAGACAATGGCAGGATCAGAATATACGTTACTGCCTGCTGTGTATATGCAGCAATAGTGGTTATACCTGGTTCTTTGTCTCCAAATCAGAGCACAGGCCCAACAAGAACAATCCTCGGTCCACTTATGAAGGAGGCTTATCCACTCAGTTGGAGGTATGGTTTCCCTGCATATTGCTGCCAACTTCCTGTCACTGCCCCAGAGGTTTAGAATTAGCATTAATGACCTTCAAACAGCTTAATTTCCCCAGAGTCATTGAACACAGCTAGTTGGCCCTACTAGGCTGAAAGCCATATGGCATCAATTGTAAATGTTTTGCTACCATTTCCCAACATAACCACCTGCCTGATTTACTGTTTGCTGGATACTCACCTTGAATGTGAATATGTCCACATAATTTTTTTCTTTAAATTAAGAAATGTAGTTTAAAATTATGATTCATTTTATCCTATTAAGATGTTGAAGGGGGATGCTGAAGAAGATTCACATTGTCAGTTTTGTATAAATCCACTTGTTGGAGAAAAGTGTTGAAATGAAATTAACAAAACCATCACATAAATATAAACGTGTAGATTGTTAAAATTACAGTTTTAGGAAATTTGCAACATAAAGTACAAGGTAAATAAATATCTCATTTTGAACTCACATATTTAGTACAAATTATTGCCCAAAATACATCCTAGGGCTTGGGGATATTTAGAAAAGAGAAGACCCCCAGAGCTATAAATCATTAAAAAACCAGATAGCTTAACTTCAAAATGCATTTTATTTTTTTTAGTCTTGGGTTTCAAGATAAAACCTTGAAGAAAACTGTAGAAGCCTTTTCTCTTAGCCATAAAATAGACTCCATATCCCTCCCTTTCCTACCATGTATACTCCCTTCACATTTATCTAATTGTATGCTGTCGTCTATATGCCTTCTTAGAAGTTGCAGGGGCTAATCTTGAGTCTGACAAAGGAAGCTTGGAGACTCAGCTGCAAAATTCCCAAGATTATTTCAAGGTGGCTGGCTAGTCAACAACCCCGCCATTGTTGAGATGCTGCCAGCTCGTGATTCAGGAGGACTGAGACACAAAATAGCCACCAGAGCAAGACACACAGACATTGTACTCAGCACAATTTTGCGCGCCTTCCTTATCAATTTTTCCACACTTAAACTCCTACCCTCACCCCCAAAATTGAAGTGGTTGCTTTGGATGGGAATCCGGCCACATCCCCTTTACTAGTTTTGGTTAGTAAAATCCCTTTCTTTCCACCAGACCTCACTCTTGTGAATTGGACTCTGCAAGTGGTAAGCATTCAGATCTGTATTCAGTTACAACGAAGTGATCTCTCTGCAATGGATACAGAAAAGATAGGTTCAAGGGGAAATATAGGGGAAGAGGGAGGGGGAACTTAAATAGGGGGGATAAATGAATTTGGGATAATTAAAAGCAGACATAGAGAAAATTCTGAAGGGAAACTGGTAATAGTGTATATGGAGACATTGTGCTCCTCAATGGAAATTTTGAGGGTACGATATTGTTTCCATGCATCTCCCTTTCAGCAATTCATCCCAGTGACTTGATGCAATGACATCACCTGTTCTCTTCTGAGGAAACAGTTTTAGACATTCAAAGCCCAGTTGTTCAATGTAGCCGAGATTCTTTAATTTCTATTTCAGCTAATTAGTAGCAATACAAACTCTTGCCAAACAAGAAATGTGAATTCTTAAAGATTAAATTTTATTTTCTCTCTATCTAGAGGTAGGAAACCAATCTTTCGGGAGGCACAAATTACGATGACAGCCAACATTCATTTATTCATTCCAAAATAAAGCCTTTATGTGTAATGAATTATTTTTCGTAATTCTAGAAAGTGGCGTGTTCCAGCAATTATAATTATAAAGTGTACTGTTTTTGGAGGGTAAAATAGTAAGTCACATCATTAAGGTCAAAATGATGTTTAAAGGAAAACTATAACTATGCCTTTAGTATATTAAAATTAGATAATATTTTATACATCTGTCCCTGCAAAATAAAACACTTTTCATATGTTTTCTTTGGCTCACACACAACTAAATTTGATGAGATAAAATACACAAATATTTGACAGGGTCAATTTCCTTTTCAAGTTGGATTTTAATTAATTCAATAAGCATGTATTGATGACCTACTGTATGCAATACATTTGGCTAAATTTAGCATATCTGATTTTGCTCTATCATCATGGATCGTGATGTTTGTGACGGGGGATGTTTGTGACTGGGAGCTTTTTTTTCCCATTAGCCAAATAAATAAGTAGGTAAATGCTTAAAGATTTTTTTAAAAATCCACGTGGTGTTATTTTGAGAGGTATAGAATTTATCTAAGCTCCAGTTCCTTCCATTGGAAAAATGCATATTTAAATGAGGTAATATGTATAAAGGCAATGGTGGCTGGGCACGGTGGCTTGTGCGTGTAATCCCCGCAATTTGGGAGGCCCAGGTGGGACGATCGCTTTAGCCCGGGAGTTCAAGATCAGCCTGGGCAACAGGGAAAGACCCAGTTTCTACAAAATATTTTTAAATTTAGCTGGGTGCAGTGGCACGTGCCTGTAGTCCCAGCTACTTGGGAGGCTGTAGCAGAAGGATTGCTTAGGCCTGGGAGGTTGAGGTTGCAGTGAGCTGTGATCGCGCTACTGCCCTCCAATCTGAACCACAGAGTGAGACCCTGTCTCTAAAAATAAATAAATACAGAAATAAATAAATAAAGACATACATACATACATACACAAAAAAGGCAAAGAGTAGGCCCTCAATAACATGAGCTAATATCAATCTGTATTTCCATAAATTGGTATCATTCTATGTATTCATAGCCTCCAAACCTGTTATAGTCCAGTCTTCGGCTCCTTTTCCTGTGGCTTTAAAAATTTATATTAGATAAGGAAAAGAATCACACTATATACTTATCCTTAACTGTTTTATAGTTATTTTCAGATTTACATTTCCTGTGGTTACCAAATTACAAATGGCTACATGTAAAAACATACCTTTCTGGACAGTTTAGTTTCTCAAAGTTCAGAGGAACTCATATGCACTTACATGTAAAAATTATATAAAATATGCATATGTTAACTTCTCATATATACTTGAAAGACACCTAACAAAATTGAGAGTTCGCAATGGCGTTACACACATATTTGAAGTTGCAAATAGAAAAAAACAGATATCCAGAAATCAGGCTGAGTTTATACCCTAGAGATATTTGCAATTCCTCCATAATAAAGTGACAAAATTTGTGACTTTGAAGCTAAAAATTATGTATAACTACATTTTACACAATTTTAGCCATCAACAACTTATATTAACAAATAAATTAAGTTATACATCAAGCCAGAAAAGATAGCAAATTTCTTATGTTCTAGTATGGGAAGAAGAAAGGCATTTTTAGTTTAAAATTTAGTATGCGACACAAAATGGCCAGATGGTGCACATAATCCATTTGTTGCAGGGCTTCTAGTTCTTTCTGTGCATTGGAAGAAAACCAGGTGACAAGTTAGGCAGCAGTTTTTATGTAGGACATTTCCAAATTGCATATAATCAGAGAATAAGGATCTAGAAGATAACTTCCAACTAAAAACAAGCCATTCTGACTCAAAGTCACAAGAATTCAGTCTTAATAATCACAAATGCTTTCTGGTCTCAAGCTTAAATATCTATTCTCTATTTTCTTTGGACTCTCAGTGTCTTAGAATTTTTGCACACATAGTCTTACATTTTCCTCTTCAGAGAATGGGATTGGCAGAAGAAATGAGAGAACTTTTTGCAGCCAGTCATTTTTTCCAAGATCACAGAGCTAGTCAATACACCCTGAGATTCACATAAAACATGAGAATAGCCAGTATGGGGTACCTAGAAATGAGGAGCACTGCAATTATAATACAAACAAAAATTATACCCCATTTTACTAGTTTGAATCATTACCACAATAAACATGGATTCATATGTTAGGCTGTGATAGAACCAAAAGAAGACATTTATGTGATTTTTTTTTTTTTAATGGCATGCATCTGCTCGGGACAGGCTGTGCTTTTTAGAGGAACAAATTTATCCTTCAGTAAAAAATTCTGGAGAAGTGTGATATAAAAGATCAATTAAACTTGATATTTAAAGTCTTTGTACCAAAATAATGAATCTATTCATGAACAATACAAGAATGAGATTTGGCAGGAAAGCTATGTCAGTATATCTCATATCAGTGCCTAGCTAGGATGCTAATTCACAAGAAAAAATATTGTCATTCTCCAATGTCAGACGGTTATTTGAAGCCTGTCTGCTTTTTTTGGTAAAGATACTTTAAATAAGGAACCTGGGGAAAGAGTTACAGATATCTACTGGCATGAAGAGGAAGACTGTTTACTGAATAGAATTGAATGGATTTTTTTATGAGTATTGGTATTATTTCAATTTTCAATTAAAAAATAAACTGGTATATGCAAAATCTTCACGCTGTGGGCCATATTGAAAGATAGTAAATAATTGAAATAAAATGCCAAGATATTGGTGGGGACCCGTCTGCACCTACTAGGGTCTTGATGTTACCTGAGCCCCCTTAGGTATTTTAAATATGTGCCAGAAGACATGCTTCCCAGGACATGATTTTTCTATTCCTAAAAATAAGTTACAGGAAAAATAGACAAATGAAGACTAAATGTTTCAAGAGGGAACCCATATAATGGGTTAAATGAGGCATAGGATAGCAGTGTGTGAGGCATTTTGTATTAGAGCTCATTTAAAATACCATCGGTTACATGAGGTTTCAGAAAAAAAGAAAACAGCCTGTGTTCTGCATAAACAACTGTATGCAATGCATTGTAAAATGGGTATGAGGAATTAAGGAAAGAATGCCTTTTCTTCTGGTGTTCATCTTCCTCCTGGTTCCTAGCCAACTACAACAATTTGTTTTATAATCTTGCTTATGGCACCTTCCATGGCAACAGGTGCTTACTCATTTTGACAAATGTCACTTTATTAACAATCGTGATGTATGCAAAGAGGACTAACAATCCCTCTAGTTATGCAAAGGACAGGCACAGTACCCGCTGGGGATCAGAGCCTACCAACTTTGTGACAGCTCACAGTATATTTTCACTATTGAAGCCAATGGAGTATATATTGAATATACACTTTGTTCAAGGATTGGTCCTGCTTTATGCTTGAGGCTTATTTTATTTTCAACGTGTCCTGATTTATTAAACTAGTTTTATGATGGACACACCTAAAGAGCATCTGTCTCCTATACAGGAAATGGCCATGTTATAGTGACAAACTTGGCAATGTAGAAATAAACTTAGAAATGTAGGCAAATATGAGATGATACCTGAACATCATCTCAGCCACACCACAGTTATTGAGATATTGTTTTCTAAGGGTAAGGTCCAAACACTTTATCATATTTTTATATCTTGCATGTAGTAGATAATTTATATACCTACCAATCACACACACACACACACACTTAATGTCATAGCAATCTAATTAGAAATAAAAGTTTCTAAATTTCAAACAATGTGGAGCAAAACTCTAAAATATTGTCTTAAGTTTTACAAATTTTTTAAAAAGGTGATTCACAGGATTATGGAGGATATTGATCCAATTGAATAAAACATAAAGCCCTGAATACTTCTCCACTCTTCCATTTTTATAGAAACTAAGAAGCAATTTAAGGATTTCTTTTTTAATGTGAAGAAAAATGTTTTGTTAGATTTTCTGCTAAATGCCATTTAAATAATCAATTTGCCAACATTTAGGGAAATTGAGTATGCCACTTCTCTAAAAAGCTTGTCATTTCTCTTTAGGGTAACGTGTAACAGAGATGCATAGGAAAATTCAGGGATGTGCTTTGAAATACTATTAGTAGATAGCAAATGGGGGATAGATGGATAAAAATTTAATCTATATATTACTGGGCAAGAGTTAAAAGGGATAAAGTATCTCTCTATACACATGGGTCTCAAAATTGGCCTCAAAAATGATACTGAGTTAAAAAACACTAAGTGAAACATGGTGAATATCACATTTCCCTGTGTAAATATAAAAATAGAAAAAATATAACAATCATTGTTGATATATATTTAGGAAAGAAAGGATTAATAGTTTAATATTGAGAGTAGATTAGACACACACATATATTAAATATATAAGAATTAGCCTTTCGATTTGTTAATCTTTTTGTTTTAATCTGCTGTATCTCTATTTACTATTTCATTCATTATTATTGTTGGTTTTTATAATTGCATTTCTTCTGCTTGGGTTTCTTATATTTTCCCTAATATCTTAAGTTAACTGTTGAATTTATCGGTTTTCAGACTTTATTGCTTTCTTGTATGTTTTAAATATGCTTTCCTATTTCCAAATCTACAAATTTTTCAAAAAAAAATGTTTTTTTCTGACTTTGAACTTCGTTGTGCTAAGAGAAGTATATCTGTCTGATAATTCCTTGGAATTGGCTGATATGTGCATTATGTCTTCCCCATGTGGTTCGGCTTTCTCTGAAGTTCCGTGCGTACCTGAGAACACTGTGTATTCCTTGGTATGATGGGTTTGTTGACTTCTTTATATGTTTTGAGGCAAGTTATTAGAGGCATCAAAGTTGAAATGAGTGTATAATTATCATTGTTTTATGATGTTTTCCATTCTATATGATGCTTTGTGCCTTAAAGACTTCACTCTATAATATTAATATAGATACACCAGCTTTCCTTTGACTAATATTTAAGCTGCCTAATTTCTTATCCTTTGTGTATCAGTTTTTCCATGTTTTTATTTTCATGTGTGATTCTTCGATAGTATAATCCTGGATCTTATCTTTTATTGAATTTAACCTTTAACTAGAAAGTTAATTTATTTACATTTATTAGGATTGCTGATATATTTGGATTCATTACCATCCTATTTCTTGTTTTGTATGTTCCTCTTTTGCTTCATCGCTTTTACTTTTTATCACTTTTTCTGCATCTTTTACATGAAGTTTTTATTTAAATTCTATTTCCCTCTTTATTCTTTTAATAGTTACCATGAAATTTTAACAGATTTATTTACTTAAAGTCTACATTAATCATTTTCTCTATTCCTTCTTTATATAACATAGGGACCTTAGAATTATAAAAATCAAATCACCTGCTAGTCTTACTTATTGTCCCATATTTTAATTATATCCTTTCTGTATTCCCAAATTTAATTTTTTTGTTATTTCACACAGACCCTGTGGTTTATCTACATGCTTTCCATGTTCTTCACTCAACATTTCTTCTTGTATCTGCAGCTTTCCTTTTGTAGTTATTTTCCATCTTGCTGACATATCGTCAAAAGTTTGTTGAAGTGTGAATCTATTCACTTTTAGGTTTCCTAAAGGGAGTTTTAGTTTTTCTTTTAGGTTTACTTACATCTTACTTTTGAATTATTTCACACATGACAAAATATGTGAGAGGAGTACAACTATTAATACTTCCTATATACCTTGCGCCCACATCCTTTACTTGTTTATGTTTTACTGAATGCACTTTATCATTCTCTCTCTCTTCATCCTCAGTGTTCATTTTATTACCATGTTGACAGGAAGAGTTGTTCTTGATATTAAGTAAGGATTTTAAATCAACTTATTATCACTGCAAATTTCCAAAAGACAGAAAGAAGGGTAACAGTGTGAATCTCTCTGGCTTCTAGTAGAAATGGAAATATTGCTTAGATTGGAGGAAGGTCATAGAGCACTCAGAAGAAATATGATCGTATTGTCATCATAGAAGCAATACATTTGTCTTTTGTCTCCTTACTTGTTTATATTTTTTCAACTATTTAAATCAAACAATTTGAGGTGAAAGTTCACCACCACTCTCACCTACCAATAACAAGATAGAACAGTGGAAATATTAATTCACAAACATGTGTTTTCATTTTGATGATAGTCAGCTACTAATCTAGATGCTTGATATAAGAGACATTATCTAAGCTCTACCATACCTGTATCAGTAGAATTACTTCCCTATTATACATGAAGATATACAGGCATACCTTGGAGATATTACAGATTCAGTTCCAGACCACTGCAGTAAAGCAAACATTGCAATAAAGTGAGTCATACAAGTTTGTTGGTTTTCCAATGCATAAAAAAGTCATGTTTACATTACAATATAAGCAGCTGAGTGTGCAATAGAAGTATGTCTAAAAAACAATGCACATACTTTAATTTTAAAATACTTTATTGCTAAAATGCTAATGATTATCTGTTCCTTCATCAAGTTGTGATTTTTCACAGGTAAAGGGTTTGGTCCAAGTGTTGGTGGCAGCTGACCAATCAGGGTGGTGGTTTCTTAAAGTTAATGTGGCTGTGGCAATTTCTTCTAACAAGGCAGCAATGAAGTTTGCCACATTGGTTGACTTTTCCTTTCATGAAAGATTTTTTTTTTTTTTGTAACGTGATGCTGTTTGATAGCTTTTTCCCCACAGTACAACTTCTTTCAAACCCAAATTCTACCACTACTTTATCAACTAAGTTTCTGTAATATTCTAAATTCTTTGTTGTTATTTGAAGAATGTTCACAGCATCATTACCAGGAGTAGATTCTATCTCAAGGAACGACTTTCTTTGCTCATCTCTAAGAAACAAATCCTAATGCATTAAAATTGTATCTTGAAACTGCAGCAACTCAGTCACATTTTCAGGCTCCAGTTCTAATTCTAGTTGTCTTGCTGATTCCACCACATCCGCATTTACTTCCACTGAAGAGTTAAACCCCTCAAGGTCATCTGTGAGAGTTGGACTCAACTTCTTCTAAACTCCTGTTATTGTTGATATTTTGGACTCCTCCCAGGAATCACAAATGTCCTTAGTGTCATCTAGAGTGGTGAATCCTTTCCTGAAGATTTTCAATTTATTTTACCCAGATTAATCAGAGTAGTCATTATGGCAGCAATAACCTTACCATGTTTAGTTCTTATGTAATAAAACTTGAAAGTTGAAATTACTCTTTGATTCAGAGGCTACAGAATGGATGTTGTGTTAACGAGCTTAGAAACACTAATATCCTTGTTCACCTCCATCGGAACTCTTGGGTGGTCAGGTACATTGTCAATGAACAGCAATATTTTGAAAGGACTCTTTTTTTTCTGAGCAGTAGGTCTCAAGAGCGGGATAAAAATATCCAGTATACCATACTGTTAACAGATATGCTGTCATTCAGACTTTGCTCCATTTATAGAGTATAGGCACAGTAGATTTAGCATAATTCTTGCTATTTTCAGAATCGTTAATCAGTATTGGCTTCAACTTCAATTTACCAGCTGCATTAGCCCCTACCAAGAGTGTCACCCTGTGCACTGAAGCTTTAAAGCCAGGCATTGACTTATTTTCTAGCCATGAACGTCCTAGACAGCATCTTCTTTCAATATAAGTCTGTTTCATCTACACTGAAAATCTCTTGTTTAGTGTAACAAACTTCATCTATTATCTTAGCTAGATTTTCCAGATTATGTGCTAAAGCTTCTACATCAGCACATGCTACTACTTCACCTTGCACTTTTTCTTTTATTTTGGGATGGCTTCTTTCCTTAAAAATTATCAACCAACTTCTTCTAGTTTCCAACTTTTCTTCTTCATTTCTCTCAGCCTGAAGAGAATTGAAGATAATTTGGGCCTTGTTGTAGTTGGTTTGATTTTCTATCCAGACTGATAAAACGTTCTCCATATCAGCAACAAGCCTGTTTTACATTCTTCATCGTTCATTTGTTCACTGTAGTAGCACTGTCAATTACCTTCAAGAACTTTTCCTTTGTGTTCATAAGTTGGCTGTTTGTTATAAGAGACCTAGCTTTTAGCCTCTCTCAGCTTTCAACATGCCTTCTTCATTAAGTTTAATCATTTCCAGCTTTTGACTTAAAGTGGGAGATGTATGATGCTTTTCTTCTCACTTGAACACTTACAGGCCATTGCAGGGTTATTACTTGGTCTAATTTTAATATTGTTGTGTCTCAGGGAATAGTGAGGCTTGAGGAGAAGAAGAGAGATGGAAGAACAGCTAGCTGCTGAAGAAGTGGGAACACACATGATATTAATTAAGTTTGCTATCTTATATGTGCAGAGTGTATGGTGTCCCACAATTACAATAGTGACATAAAAGATCATTGATCACAGATAACCATAAGTAATATAATGACAATGATAAAATCTGAAATATTGTGAGAAGTATTGAACTGTGACCCAGAAACCAAAAGTGAGCACATACTGTTGGAAAAAATAGTGTGGATAGAATTGCTCAAGGCAGGCTGGCCACAAACCTTCAATTTGTAAAAAACACAACATCTACAAGAAAAGTGCAATGAAACAAAGTACGCTTGTCATTGCTCCAGGTTACAGAGAAAAAAAGTGGAAGAGATTAGATTCAAATCAAATCTCTCTGATGCCAAAATCCATGATCTTAATCATTAAATACATTGCTTCCAATTTTATGTCTAGATAATATATATTTCATAGGTTTTATATAAAAATCTATTGTTTAACCTCATCTCATTAGTAATATATATATAATATTCAGAAAGTTTAATTAAACAATGGTTGCTTAAATGAACTACTGCTTTATTAAGCAAGAAACAAATCTTAATCTGTAATATATATTTAGAAGTAGCATTTATAACATTAAAATAAGCCATGATGGTTTTTCCAAAATAATGAGAAAATGACCCCTTAAATCAATTATACTTTAAAAAGAAAGATGCCTGTTTTGTCTGTCTTTATGAAGGAGATGAAATTTGGCAAGGCAAAAACTATAGATTGTTAAAAGAAGCAAGTTAACTCATGTTTATGTTTTATAACTTATTTTATTTTTTAAAACAACCTTGAGTAGAGTTTTCTTTGTATTTATTTTGTACTATTTTAAGATGTATAGGTCATTTGCAAGTAGTTAGTTTCTGAATTTTCGGTGCAATCCAAATACTTAGTTTAGTATTACCTGTGGTTTACCTGCTAATTTTAAAAAATGACTATAACATGCAAATTAAGATTATAACCACGCATTTTCAACTGCAAACTATATGGAGAGAGTATTCGTTATGAAAAAGATAAAAAATAAAAATCACATAGTTTCTATTTTCTTTGCAGTTTAAAAATGAATTGGAAAATGAATTAGTAATAATGTTTAAAATGCATTTAATTGTGTTTTTTAATGTTGCATGGCATAAAATTTTAATAGCTCGGTTAGAAATCTATGTCTGAACTAGATTTCAGAGAAATTGTTTTCCTCTTTCTATTGGTGAAATACAAACTGCTGTGTCTTGATATGACCACTTGATGGAACTCTTTCATTTTGCTTTCAGCAATCTCTAAGCAGTGACAAACTTACCTTTCTTGGCAGGTATAAAAGTGTATATAAGTATGTATGTGTGTATATATACATGTATATGTATGTGTGTGTGTGTATATATATGTATATATATGTGTGCGTATGTATATATGTATATATATATGTGTATATATGTGTATATATATATCTATGCTTAAAGGAATTCGTTATTTGGCACATTTAGTATTCTCTACCGTTTTTTATGTATGTGAATTTTATTTATTTCTATGGAGAACCACAGTGTTAGTAAGTCGACCTGTAGAAAAAGAAATAAAATTCTACTTCTTAAATAAACTCTTGTTCTCATTTCCCTCCAAGAATTTTTTGCAAAAAATTAATTTTAAATAATTCTAAATATTTAAATATAATAATATCCAAGATGTTATTTGCTTTATAATCAAACTGAAACTGTATTTCTGGAATGCCTTCAAAATTCATAGTCAGGAGCATTCACAAGGTCTTGGGAATTAGAGGGTGTTAGGTAGCTGTGGGAACTTCCTAACAATTATCCTTATTAAGAAAGATAGTTTGAGAAGGGGAGAGATTGATTTTGAAGTGAAGCTTTCAATAAAGTCATATAGAACAATTAGGAAAAACTAGAAGTGAAGGATGGGGTGAAAATCACCTTCTCTTCATTGAAAACATTGACGCTATAGGTCATCCAAGAGCTGTGGATTAGGTATCAATCATCTATTTGTGACTTTTCATTTAAACTTTCTGAAGTTTTGCATAAAATAGGGATAATCGTAAATCTCTCACGAGGCTCAGATACAATAAAACTCACTGTAGTAATACATTTGTAAACTCTAAAAACATCGTGGAACTAGTAGTTGTTGGAATGATCACATTGTTGTAAAGAAAGCCCACATTAAGCATGTCAGCATATCTCGGAGAAAAAGGCCGTCTTCGGTAACTCTACCTTACAAAATATTTTCCATGCTCTGTAGTGTCTGGCTCCTAGTCAGAAGAATCTCAAGGAAGTAAGGCCTCTTTTTTGTTTGCCATTTATTCTAAGTGATCTCTGCCACTTTAGTGGCATCTAGTCCTATGCTAATGGTGGCCAAATCATTTTTCCAGTCCAGAATCTCTACATGAACTCCACCATCCTATTAGACACTTTCTCCCCAATATTCTGGAAACTTAAATTTCTCTGTCTTAAACCAAACTCACTGTGTTTATTCTGCAAAACTGTTGCATACACTTGGCTGACAGAGTTTTTGGTTTTTAAATTGATGACCGTGATTAATTTCTCTTTTGGCTCCCCAGTACCCAGCCTACAGTAGTCAGTGACCGATTAACCATTGAATGAATGAAGTATTTTGAAGCTCAAGACACAGATTTGACCTAATGGTGATAATCTCAAACATTAATTTGTTTTATTGTGACTCTGTTAGAGATTGGCTTATACAATATTACTTTCCTAGTGATTCTTGTTTTTATCTATTTTTGGTCTACACAAGGCATTGAAAATATAAGTCACTGAATGTGCCCTCATTTTCAGAGTTTAAAAGAAACTTCATTGCTGCACTAATGATAAACATTTAATCAACCCATTTTTAGGAATAAGTTATAAAACACTATTAATGCTTTTTCTCTATATACACTTTTTCTTCTTGAATTACTGGAGTGAGGAAATTCACTTAAGAGTAATGTCTTTCAATAAGAGCAGCTGTAAGGGAAAAGCATATTTTCACTGCCAAGAAAAACTATCAGATAAAATACATTCATTGTACAAAAAAATTACAAACGATTTCTGTAGACATGCAATATGGTATGTACTATTGAATGTGTTGGGGATAAAGTAATAAACAAAAGTACATGTCCTTACATTCTTTGAGCTTGTGTGGGAAACCCAATATAAACAAATGTGCTATTTATATTTCGGTTTAAGTTATTTTATTTCAGGTTGCATCAGAACTATACAAAATGTGAAGTAGGGAAGGTGATGAAGTAACAGAGGCTGCTATTTTCTAATGGGTTGTCAGAGAAGATCTGTCTAAGGGGAGACTTTATATAGATATCTGAGTGAAATGATGGGCCAAGGCATTTCGGGAAGACATTTTGGATTGCCTCGAGAGGTCTCAAGAACCTTCCAGGGCTCTCCAGAACCCCTCTTCAGGGATCTCTGACAAGATACTGATTACAGAGATGTCTGAGGACAGAGCTGGGACAATCCAACATTTGTAGTACTGATGCAAAGAAAGCCCACCAAAAGAGATTTAGATCATTTCTATAGTTCTATAAAAATGTTTTTATGACTCCCAATTTTCATTTAGTTAGCGTATTTTTTCTTCTTCATGTCACCTTTACCCTTTGGTTGACTGTAAAGGAATCCATACACTTACGCAATGTATTCTGTAACAGCACAAGCTGTTTTCAATGATGGGAGCATCAATTTATAGGTAAGTATAACTCAATTAAAGCACATAAGTTCAGGTACTAAAATCAATACAAAGAGCATATTCTGGTACCTCCCAGTCGCCCGCCTCCGGTTTACATATGCTTAACATTTCTGGTGGACAGAATCTTGCTGCTTGTTTGGGATTCTTGACATCACAATATTCATCGTAGAGTAGGCATGCAATGCTTTTAATTTAAATCAATAAGTTAATTTCAAGGGGCAGGGAAGTGAGCAAAAGGGGGCTTATGACCCTTTTTCCTAAAGAGCAACCAATGGTCAGCCACCATTGATTGCTACACAAGGCCACTCCTGAGATCCCAGTTCTAATATCATAAATAATCAAGTACATGAAAATAATAGAAAATGAAACCCATCCTTTTCTGACAACAGTGTCTTGCTTCTGGAGATAAAACTAATGATTTTCCCAGAAAATTTTTAAGCAACATTTGGAGGAAAAGCTAAAGAGAGATTTGAATATTATTCCTTTAGGACAGGATTGCCTGGTAACTTACAGGGCACCTATTTAAATGTGAACTTCAGATAAGCCTCTAAGTATTTAAGATGTTCTTATACTAAAAAGTTATTTGTTTTTTACATGAAATTGAAATATAAGTAGAAATCCTATATTTTTATTTGCTAAATCTGACAATCCTATGTTAGGAATACTTTAGACAGATGAGGGTAAGATACTTTCTCTGGAAACATCAAGCAAGCTATTTTTGTTAGTCCATCAATCAAAGCCAAGGAGCCAATAGGATAGATTAGTATGGCTAAATGTCTTAGGCTATTGGCAAAAATGTGTGGGTGTAGTATTTTTCAGGACAAAATAAAAGAAAGGAAGTTAGCTTTTAGATGGATGAAATGTTCTTTCTTAGCTATGATTTTATTAAAAATATACTGAGATGAGAAAATCAATCCTTTCTCAGATGAGAAGAAATCCAAACATAAGCGCAATAAAACGTGTGAAAGCAATAAAATACATGCTATAGAATTCAACCATATTCCAATATATACTGATAGAGCAAATATGAGAGAGGATAATAATACATGAAGCTAAACTATGCCCTCTTCCATGAAAAATCATAGGCTCAAATTGTCTATGGAGGGGCTAGGCCACTCATAATGACAAAAGATGAAGACATTAATAAGAGTTATATAACATTTTTGTAGTTATATTAAGCTTCTAAGTGAGGGTAAAAAGTAGCAGAAATATTCCCAACCGTGTGATAAAAACAATAAAAAATTACTACAATTGACAGAACTCCAGGATCATAAGAGACTTGTTAGATTCTAAAGGAAGTTGCTAATGAATAAGGAAAGCTGTTAAACAGGCATTGAAAGTCTCCAAAGAACTAGGGCATGCATTAAAGAAATCCTCAGGAAAATGCAATATAGTAAAATTCAGAAAAAAATGTTTAACTGTGGTGTGGTATAAAATTCCAGTGGTGTGAATTTCAGAATCAAGAATAGACCTGAGAAAGAAGAGGAGGAGGAGGAGGAGGGGGACCTTTCTAGCAAAGATCATTACCTGTCAAAACCATGAAGTCTCTTAATAAAATAAGCTACTGACTAGATTTTAAATTTGCATTGGAAATGCCATGATTATTAAAAATTTTTACATAAAAAAAGGCCTGGGTTATTTGAATGTGTTCTCTAACTCTGGTTGTGTGCTTGGAAATAAAGCCCTATCACTGGCGTTCCAACTCTGCTGTGATCCTATTTTGGGGGTTAGTTCCTGGCAGTGCTGCTATGAGCATATTTGCCAAATTGTCTAAAGACCACTTTTCTTGTTATGCAAATATCAGTTTAGTCGTCCAACTTGTGTATACAGTTCTGGAACAAGAAGCATCTGGAAAAAAAGAACATATTATGACAGTTAGCTAAAAGTGGGGGATGGTGATATTCTTTGGAGGAAAAGAATTCTATCAAGGACCTAATGTATTTAATTCTGTTCGTTAAAAACAAATTTCCAATGGTTTCAAGCCAGAAATTAATTAAAATAAAAATGGGAGTTAACATGAAATATTAACAAAACTTTATCATTTCTATTTGTTTTTGTTAACTGTGCTTAATAAGTGTTCAGAAAAAACATGGCATTATATTAATGTCTCCTAAATATTTGAAAATCTGTAATTTAGCACTTCTTACATTTCTTTATTATTATTATTATACTTTAAGTTCTAGGGTACATGTGCACAATGTGCAGGTTTGTATACATGTGCCATGTTGGTGTGCTGCACCCATTAACTCCTCATTTACGTTAGGTATTTCTCCTAATGCTATCCCTCCCCCAACCCCCCACCCCATGACAGGCTCTGGTGTGTGATATTCCCAACCCAGTGTTCAAATGTTCTCATTGTTCAATTCCCACCTGTGAGTGAGAACATGCAGTGTTTGGTCTTCTGTCCTTGCGGTAGTTTGCTCAGAATGATGGTTTCCAGCTTCATCCATGTCCCTACAAAGGACATGAACTCATCCTTTTTTACAGTTGCATAGTATTCCATGGTGTATATGTGCCACATTTTCTTAATCTAATCTATCATTGATGGACACTTGGGTTGGTTGCAAGTCTTTGCTATTGTGAATAGTGCCACAATAAACATATGTGTTCATGTCTTTATAGTAGCATGATTTATAATCCTTTGGGTATATACCCAGTAATAGAATTGCTGGGTCAAATGGTATTTCTAGTTTGAGATCCTTGAGGAATCACCACACTGTCTTCCACAATGGTTGAACTACTTTACAGTCCCACCAACAGTGTAAAATCCTTCCTATTACTCCACATCATCTCCAGCACCTGTTGTTTCCTGACTTTTTAAATGATGGCCATTCTAACTGGTGTGAGATGGTTTCTCATTGTGGTTTTGATTTGCATTTCTCTGATGACCAGTGATGATGAGCCTTTTTTCATGTGTGTGTTGGCTGAATAAAGGTCTTCCTTTGAAAAGTGTCTGTTCATATCCTTTGCCCACGTTTTGATGGGGCTGTTCGATTTTTTCTTGTAAATTTGTTAAAGTCTTCGTTGATTCTGGATATTAGCCCTTTGTCAGATGGGTAGATTGCAAAAATTTCCTCCCATTCTGTAGGTTGCCTGTTCACTCTGATGGTAGTTTCTTTTGCTGTGCAGAAGCTCTTTAGTTTAATTAGATCCCATTTGTCTATCTTGGCTTTTGTTGCCACTGCTTTTGGTGTTTTAGTCATGAAGTCCTTGCCCATGCCTATGTCCTGAATGGTATTGCCTAGGTTTTCTTCTGGGTTTTTACGGTTTTACATATAACATTTAAGTCTTTAATCCATCTTGAATTAATTTTTGTATAAGGTGTCAGGAAGGGATCCAGTTTCAGCTTTCTACATATGGCTAGCCAGTTTTCCCAGCACCATTTATTAAATAGGAAATCATTTCCCCATTTCTTGTTTTAGTCAGGTTTGTGAAAGATAAGATGGTTTTAGATGTGTGGTGGTATTTCTGAGGCCTCTGTTCTGTTCCATTCATCTATGTATCTGTTTTGGTACCAGTACCATGCTGTTTTGGTTACTGTAGCCTTGTAGTATAGTTGGAAGTCAGGTAGCATGATGCCTCCAGCTTTGTTGTTTTTGCTTAGGATTGGCTTGGCAATACAGGCTCTTTTTTGGTTCCATGTGAACTTTAAAGTAGTTTTTTTCCAATTCTGTGAAGAAAGTCATTGGTAGCTTGATGGGGATGGCATTGAATCTATAAATTACCTTGGGGAGTATGGCCATTTTCACAATAGTGATTCTTCCTATCCATGAGCATGGAATGTTCTTCCATTTGTTTGTATCCTCTTTTATTTCATTGAGCAGTGGTTTGTAGTTCTCCTTGAAGAGGTCTTTCACATCCCTTGTGAATTGGATTCTTATGTATTTTATTCTCTTTGTAGCAATTGTGAATGGGAGTTCACTCATGATTTAGCTCTCTGTCTGTTACTGGTGTATAGGAATGCTTGTGATTTTTGCACATTGATTTTGTATCCTGAGACTTTGCTGAAGTTACTTATCAGCTTAAGGAGATTTTGGGCTGAGATGATGGGGTTTTCTAAATATAAATCATGTCCTCTGCAAACAGGGACAATTTGACTTTCTCTTTTCCTAATTGAATATTTATTTCTCTTTATTTCTTTATTTCTTTCACTTGCCTGATTGCCCTGGCCAGAACTTCCAGCACTATGTTGAATAGGAGTGGTGAGAGAGGCCATCCCTGTCTTGTGCCAGTTTTCAAAGGGCATGATTCCAGTTGTTGCACATTCAGTAAGATATTGGCTGTGCGTTTGTCATAAATAGCTCTTATTATTTTGAGATACGTCCCATCAATACCAAATTTATTGAGAGTGTTTAGCACGAAGCGCTGTTGAATTTTGTCAAGGGCCTTTTCTAAATCTATTGAGATAATCATGTGGTTTTTGTCTTTGGTTCTGTTTATGTGATGGATTATATCTATTGATTTGCGTATGTTAAACCAGCATTGCATCCCAGGGATGAAGCCAAATTGATCTTGGTGGATAAGCTTTTGGATGTGCTGCTGGATTCGGTTTGCCAGTATTTTACTGAGGATTTTCGCAGCGATGTTCATCAGGGATATTGGTCTCAAATTCTCTTTTTTTGTTGTGTCTCTGACAGGCTTTGGTATCAGGATGAAGCTGGCCTCATAAAATGAGTTAGGGAGGATTCCCTCTTTTCCTATTGTTTGGAATAGTTTCAGAAGGAATGGTACCAATTCCTCTTTGTACCTCTAGTAGAATTCAGCTGTGAATCCTGGACTTTTTTTGGTTGGTAGGCTATTAATTATTGCCTCAATTTCAGAGTCTGTTGTTGGTCTATTCAGGGATTCAGCATCTTTCTGGTTTAGTCTTGGGAGGGTGTATGTGTCCAGGAATTTATCCATTTCTTCTAGAATTTCTAATTTATTTGCATAGAGGCATTTATAGTATTCTCTGATGGTAGTTTGTATTTCTGTGGGATCGGTGGTGATATCCCCTTTATCATTTTTTATTGCGTCTATTTGATTCTTCTCTCTTTTCTTCTTTATTTGTCTTGCTAGCGGTCTATCAATTTTGTTGATCTTTTAAAAAAAACCAGCTCCTGGATTCATTGGTATTTTGAAGGGTGTTTTGTGTCTCTATTTCCTTCAGTTCTGCTCTGATCTTAGTTATTTCCTGACTTCTGCTAGCTTTGGGATGTGTTTGCTCTTGCTTCTCTTGTTCTTTTAATAGTCATGTTAGGGTGTTGATTTTAGATCTTTCCTGCTTTCTCTTGTGGGCATTTAGTGCTATAAATTTCCCTCTACATACTGCTTTGAATGTGTCCCAGAGATTCTGGTATGTTGTGTCTTTTTTCTCATTGGTTTCAAAGAACATCTTTATTTCTGCCTTCATTTCGTTATGTACCCAGTAGTCATTCAGGAGCAGGTTGTTCAGTTTCCATGTAGTTGTGCAGTTTTGAGTGAGTTTCTTAATCCTGAGTTCTAATTTGATTGCACTGTGGTCTGAGAGATAGTTTGTTGTGATGTGTGTTCTTTTACATTTGCTGAGGAGAAGCACTTCTTACATTTCTGATGTGAAAACTGTTTAAACACTATGGCATCCTAGTTTAAAAATTACATATTGAGTGGTCCAAACAGACCGTAAAGTTTTCAGAAAGCAATATTCATATCACGTACATTGAAGTTAGTTTCGACTGGATATTATACGATACTGCTTATTTAGGCAAGATAGTGTTTTCTTTTAATATTGCAATGTGTGATGTACTAAAGAACTTTAATGTTGAAGCTTTAAAAAGACAGAAATAAGAGAAACCCAAACACATTCTGACTGGCTGTAAAAGTAAGAATAAATAGTACTTGCAAAGCATCATAAAATGGATATAACAGCAAAAAAAAAAAAAAATGGGTAGAAATGTTATCGTTGATTTTTCTTTGTTTCCTCAAGGAGGAAAAATAACACTTTTATCATGGTTGGGACATAACTTCTAAAGAAAAACAAGTTTAGAGCTTTCTATGTATTTTCTATTTCTTTCTTTAGACAATGTTACCACGTGGTCTGGTCTAATTCAGCTGTGACACATACACATACACACACATCACCGACCAGGATATGCTGTGCTATTGCTTTTGCTTCTTCGTGTGAATATTGAAAGGCCACAGGGTCACCTTCAGCTCCTTGGACACTGGCTTCCTGTGTGTCCTGCTGTGCATATAGGGCCTGCTACCGTGGTGTTTCCTCTGAGTCCCACACGCTGTGCCATTTTTGTACGAATTGAGCCAGATATTTTCTACATGGCATCATGGTCTGCCACTGGAATTTTACACTGAAAAGTTAGCAATAAGCATTTTACTACTCATTATTATTTATATGTTGCTATGTAATAAAGCACCGCAAAGCTTAATGACTTCAAATCACAGCCATTTTATTGGGTATGATGCCATGAGACAGCAATATGGGCAGGATGAAGAAGAGAGAACTCGTCCATGATTGACATGGTTTTGGCTGGGACAGCTCAGCTGGACATAGTGGAACCCATTGGCCTCATTTGCACGTGGGGCCTGGTACTTGCTGTTGGCTGGAATGCCATGGGTCTCTTCCATGTAGATTGTGTTTCTGCCTGTGGCCTGTCACTCTCCCGTCTCTCTGTGTGGTTACCCTCCTTAATAGGAGATTCCGGAATTCTTTATTCGGAGCTGAGTTCCGAAAGGGAAAGTAGAAACTGAAGACCTGAGCTCAAAAGTCCTAGAACATAACTTCTGTGACATTTCATTGATCAAAGCAAGCCACGTGGGCAACCCAGATTCAGGAGTTAAAGAAACAGACTTCACCTCTTGACAGGAGGGTGGCAAACACCTTAGAAAACGCGCATAGGCATGACCATTGGTGGGCAGTTTTCATCACTGTAGCACACTGCTTTTATGGGAGATGTGCAGTGGCCTTTGAAATGAACAGCTGTACCCAATATCATTTTGCTTTGAATAAGGCAGGAGCATGGATTCTAATTTTTCTCCCAAGTATTCCCTGAAGGAAAAAAATTTATATATCCATTTGTGGTTATAATGTTAAATTAGTTTTAAAAGTTTACAATTTTGATATAATCTCTTCCTCCTCAAGTAGCTTAGCTGGTTAATTCAGAAGGACTAAATGCATCTATTTCTATTTTTCTCCCTGTTTGAAAATAGACAAGTCACCTGTACTAATTTTCTATGATAAGACGTGGAGACTAGGTTATATATCTTTGCAGATAAGCACGCTCAGAACTGAAAGAATAAAGTTGAAAGTATGTTGTTTCAGTAGGGAACAGTGGGAAATAATTAATAACCCACATTAGTTCTCTGTGTTGGAATGTTGTTGTGGGGGTAGGAGAAGTAATTATTTTGCAGTTAAATTAATACAAGTCTACTTCCTGATGCTTCTGCTACAGTAACTTCTTTTTGTCTTACCACCTCGAATCCATGTGTTTTGTGATGTGCCATTATCTTGCTTTAAGCTCTTCAGTTTCTTCCAGTGGCTGGTAGAAAACAGTGAAAATTCCTTAGTGTGACATTTATGAGCCTTGCCTGGTTCCAGCTGTCACTCATCATGCCCCACCTCACGGCCTGTGCCCCAGCCAATCAAACTGCCTGTAATTTTCTCAGATGGCAGTCTGGGTCAGACCTGCAAGGCTGCTCGTTCAGTGCTCTCTGTTGTAGCTTCCTTTGGTCCCGGACTTCTTTTACTCTCCCACCTCCCAGAAAACTTGGTCCAAGAACAATGCTTCTCTCTTTAACCTTAGCCAATACTGAATCTTAAGTGAATCTTCTTTATAATCGCCTCCTCTTATGTAGAAGTGACTGTTTTATCCCATGTGTGCTAATTTTCAGACCTTCATAAGTTTTATCTTTGAAGCTATAGTATACTCCTGCATTTAATTACTTACTTATCTTTTTCTATGGCTGGACTGCGGTAAATATATCTTTATTTTTTTTTTTCTAAATCCTCTCTTCCTAGGACAATGTCTGGCACATGTTTGGTATTGAAGAAATGAGGCTTGCTGAATTAATGCACATATGCCAAAATCCCTTTTGATAGTGAGTCTTCCTAGTAAATATTCTAGACATGTTCTAAGACAGATGCATAAGTATTATCTCAGCATGGACTTTCCCTGTATGATTCAGAACAGATTACTCAAATATGATTCTTTGTTGTTTTTTTTTTTTTAATTGAGACTGGAACCATGATGAGAAGGTGAATGTGATCAGTCTGAGGATGTGCTCGGCTAGATTTCTGCAGGGTAAATTTTCTCCTCTATGCCATAAAATAACCAGCAGACTGTTTAAGAGCCACCAGGAACTCCAGTTTTTCTTTCAGAAGTCTGTTAAGACATAATGTTTGATGTGCTTGCTTTCCAAGGCATACATTAGTTGAGTGCAATTATATAAAGGAATGTTGTACCCACAAGCCATATTGCACTGAGTATGTTCTGCAGAAATGTACCTTGATATGCCACATAACACCCATACACATTTGCGGGCCTGCACTGATTATCGATTGAAAACAATCTGATCGAAAAGTGACAGTCTCGATTGCGATTTTCATTTGATCTTACAAGTTATTTCCAAGGGCCACGGTGTTGGCACATTTTTAACTCCTGTGTCTCCTTCACCCTCTAAAACAGACTTAGCCCCACCTTTTCATGGAAAAGCACAAGACCCTCAAATCATTGTGTTGTCCTAACGGCTTTCAAAGAATTACTTCCTTCGAAGTTATTTTCCTCTTTTTTTAACTTACGTTTCTAAAGCTAGAGTCAGGATAGTTGATTCTGGTGCTGAAAAAAATCAGTTAATAACCATTTTTATAAACTTCTACACATTTCTTTGGTGTAGGGTTGGTGTCGTGGAATATTGTGCATTTGGAGGTTAGAAAGAAACTGTTTCACTTCTTTTTTTTTTGAGGCAGGATCTCACTCTTGCCCAGGGTGGAGTGCAGTGGTGCGATCCCGGCTCACTGCAACCACCGCCTCCCGGGTTCAAGTGATTCTCCTGCCTCAGGCTCCCAAGTAGCTGGGATTACAGGCACCCGCCACCACGCCCAGTTAATTTTTGTATTTTTAGTAGAAATGGGGTTTCACCATGTTGGCCAGGCTGGTCTCAAACTCCTGACCTCAGGTGATCTGCCTGCCTCGGCCTCCCAAAGTGCTGGTATTACAGGTGTGAGCCAACGCGCCTGGCTGGTTCACATTTTAAATATGCAACTTTTTAACCAAATGATTTGGGGCAAGTTTCTCCTGTTTTTCTTTTTTTTTTTGAAATAGAGTTTCATTCTTGTTGCCCAGGCTGGAGTTCAATGGCGCAATCTCAGCTCACCACAACCTCTGCCTCCCAGGGTCAAGCGACTCTCCTGCCTCAGCTTCCCTAGTAGCTGGGATTACAGGCATGCGCCACCATGCCCAGCTAATTTCATGATTTTAGTAGAGACGGGGTTTCTCCATGTTGGTGAGGCTGGTCTCAGACTCCCGCCCTCAGGTGATCCGCCAGCCTCGGCCTCCCAAAGTGCTGGGATTACAGGTGTGAGCCAACGCGCCTGGCTGGTTCACATTTTAAATATGCAACTTTTTAACCAAATGATTTGGGGCAAGTTTCTCCTGTTTTTCTTTTTTTTTTTGAAATAGAGTTTCATTCTTGTTGCCCAGGCTGGAGTTCAATGGCGCAATCTCAGCTCACCACAACCTCTGCCTCCCAGGGTCAAGCGACTCTCCTGCCTCAGCTTCCCTAGTAGCTGGGATTACAGGCATGCGCCACCATGCCCAGCTAATTTCATGTTTTTAGTAGAGACGGGGTTTCTCCATGTTGGTGAGGCTGGTCTCAGACTCCCGCCCTCAGGTGATCCGCCAGCCTCGGCCTCCCAAAGTGCTGGGATTACAGGCATGAGCCACCGTGCCCAGCCATTTCTCCCCTTTTTCACATGTTTTCTCAGCTATAAAATATTTATCCCTGTAGATCTCTGTTCACCTCGAAAGTCAAGATAAAACTTTCCATTTGCTTCCCAGTATATATTTGGACATTTTGCCATAGTGAACTTACCCATGCCTGTTTTTAAGTGTGTTCATTTGTATTACTTTGGAAAAGCAATTATCTTGCCATCCTCTTTGTTGTCTTCAGATTTCTACTCCCTATTTTTCATTGAGATTTTCTTCTGCCCTCAAGTAGTACATGCTCATCCATCTCCATTGCATATCAATAGGCCTTTGAAAATAATCCTAGCTATAAATCCTGACTATTAAATAATTCAGAATTATTTACTCATCTGCATCATCCTGATTTATATTCCTATGTTTCCCACACTGTGTTCAGTGGTAGAAACACATGCTAAATTATGCATGTACATTTTCTTTTTTCTTTTTTTTTTTAGACAGAGTATCACTCTGTTGCCCAGGCTGGAGTGCACTGGCACGATCTTGGCTCACTGCAACCTCTGCCTCCTGGCTTCAAGCGATTCTGCTGCCTCAGCCTCCCAAGTAGCTGGGATTACAGGTGTCCACCACCATGCCTGGCTAATTTTTGTATTTTTACTAGAGACGGGGTTTCACCTGTGGGCTGGGCTGGTCTCAAACTCCTGACCTCGTGATCTGCCCTCCTCGGACTCCCAAAGTGCTGGGATTCACATGTTCATTTTCCAGTCACTATTTACGCATTCTTCAATCATACTGCTTTTCTCAGCGTATACATACATAAAATGTTTTCTGTGCATCAAGCCTTATTCTAGGCACTGGGGATAGACTAAAAACAAACAAAATAGGATAATCTGTTCCCCTGCCCCCTTGAAACTCACGGTCAAACAGAAGAAAAATATATGAAACAAAAGAATAAAGTAAATAATTTTGTCATTTGAATAAACACAAAGATAGAGTGATATTATAGAACAAAATCCTTAACTACTTTTGGACAATGAGTAAGAGTTTTTAAAGAAATGCCATTTAAACAGATACTTTAAAAATAAAGAAAGATTCACCGAATGACAGGGATCAAGGAGGACGTATGAATAAGTAAAATTAACCTAGAGAGGAACTTAAGGAAGAAACGTAGATCAGAATGTGCAGAGCTTTGAAAGAGTCATTTTAAGAATGTTCTTACCTTTTCTGAAGGGTACTGGGAAGATACCGAAAAGTTTCAGCAGAAGGGTAACTTGACCTCATTTGTATTTTTAAAGAAATCATTCTAGTTTCTGTTTGTGGAGCAAGAAAAAAGAAAGATTGTTTGGGAAAGAACAGGAAGTGGGGGAAGATGGTGAGTAGAATTCTACAAGTAGGTTTTGCAAATATATGTGTAGAGCTAGAAGAAATATCTGGTACAGATATAAATTTGGGTCCCTTCAGTCTATCATTATTAAAGGAAAGAATGGGAGTAGGTGAGATTGCATTGAGTGTATATTGCATGAAGAGTGGGGAAAAGAAATTATGAGAAACTTCAACACTTTAAAATTAAGTAGAAAAGTAGGACCTGGTAAGGAACAATCAAGATGCAAGAATGATAGAGGTGTGAGGAACATCCTCAGAATGAGGTTACATTGTATGATGGGTGCTGTGATCACAGCCCTCTTTAAGGGTGGTCTCAACTGCCTGCAACCAATGACTGATCAATAGACGGATATGAAGGCACAGTCTACCCGTTCCAACTAGAACTTGGCCTTTATACAACTCTGAAGTGTTATTTTACCAGTGTCCCCATAGGCTGAAGCTGCGTCCAGCCCACTTTCTCTCCTTGTCCTACCATGCTTCTCTCTACTTTCCTAGGTATTGATCCCAAGAGAATTCCATAAAAGACATCCTTCTTGTTAGTATCCATCTGACATTCTCCTTCCCTGGGAACACAACTGGTAGCACATGGAAAACTGCATGTGTGTGTGTGTGTATGTGTGTGTGTGTGTGTATCTGTGTGTGTATGTGTGTGTATGTATGTGTGTGTGTATGTGTATGTATGTGTGTGTATGTGTGTTTATGTATGTGTGTGTATGTGTGTGTATGTGTGTGTGTGTATGTGTATGTATGTGTGTGTATGTGTGTTTATGTATGTGTGTGTATGTGTGTGTATGTGTGTGTGTGTATGTGTGTGTATGTGTGTGTATGTATGTGTGTGTGTATGTGTGTGTATGTGTGTTTATGTGTGTGTGTGTATGTGTGTGTTAAAAGAGTGTGCTAGATTGTGTCTAGTAATCTTGCACAGTCAATAAATAATGTCTGCAATAGGAACAAAGTAGTGATTCGCCCTTTTGTTTCAGTAGTGAATGCAGCTAAATTGGTCAAGTCATGCCAGCAGCAATGGAATTGGACCGTGTAGAGGAATAAGAGAGGGAGACTTAGGATGGGTAATGTTGACAATCTTCCTGAAGAGCTTAGGAGGAAACACAAAATCAGGACAGTGGTAACACATGTAAAATTTGTTTCAGGTGGAAGAAATGACATTGACTTTGGAATGTTCCTCCACAGGTGGCGGAGGGGCCATAGGAAAGACTGGCGTTAGGTTGACTAGAGGAGGATGCAGCACAGTTTCCTGTCTTGGCTTTTGTTTGTTTCAGGGAAGAAAGAGACAAAGATTAAGGACAGCAGAGGGAAATACAGGTTGTGTTTGTGGTGAAAGATTAAAATAGTCATTCTGAAGGGTGATGGGTTGAATTGAGAAAATAAACGTGGTCTCTTTTTTTTTAGGCAGCATCAGGAGTTCAGTTGAGAGTAATGACAATGAATTTATACGGCACAAATGTAGGCAATCACATGTTCTACTTGTTTTCTTGTTTAATATAAATGGCCATGCATTTTGGGTTGGTTGGTAAATGGTGTTTGTGATGAAAACATCTGTTTCCCTTTTTTTTTACTCTCTTAAGAAAAATACCATTTAAAGAAAATTTAAATTACCTTGCATTTGAAAAGAACACATCAATAAGCTTATATAAACATTTTCTCTGTTGGGGAATACTTCCTAATGAATCGCATCCTTTGTCTATAGGGTAAAAGGAAAGAACATTATCTGACTAATAAGGAAGAAGGAGCTCTTTGTGAATCTATAATAATAAGCATAGATATTTGTCAGGCTAAACTTACCTGGTTGAGCCTCTATAATTAGAATATGACTGATGAAGAGAAGAAATATTTGTATATAATGTAATGAAAGGCTTTGTAAAGTTTATTTGCATAGGGGATGTAGGTGGAAGGCTGGCTCAAATTAATCAGTATTATCTGCGGAAGTGATGGCATTCCACTTCGGAGAATAAACGACATGACATCCTGTGGTTCCTTTGAATTCTGGACATTACATGAAAGGGGACATATTATTGCTCTCTTAAATAATATCCGACTTGTAATTAAAAATGAATGTAGGGTTTAATGACTTCTTTTGTCTTCTTTTTTGTGCAGAGAAAACTTCTAAAGCTCATTTTTAACATTTGCTATTCAATTTATAGATTTATAAGCCTAGTTCTTCTCTAGGTCTCTTTCATTACTGAGATTATTTTATTTTTAAAATGGGAAATTGCAGCAATTATTTTAAGGGCTTATGAATTTTTTTAATCTTGTTTACAAATGTAAGACATTTTCAAATATTTTTAAATTTATTTATAAACCTTTATAACTTATTTTTTGAGTGCTTCAAATTTAGGACAGTAAATTTTTTCTGCATATCTAAATAACTTTTATAAATCTAATTAATAAAAATAGTGACCCTAAAATGCATCTAGTTGTTCCAAAATAATATATAAATACTAAAATATCAATTTAAAATACCATGTCAAAATCAAGCAAATAATTACATATTTTAAGTTTGAAATTATGAAACCATCATTCCAATTCACTAGGAATTCCAAATGTAATATATTTTATTTCACTTAAGTTCTTTAGTGTCTGCATCTACAAACAAAATTTCCCCGATAATTTTATTTTTGTAAGAACAATCAATATGGTGAATCCAAACGCTTTGCCAAATGTTCCAATATTGTTTATATTAGTAAGAAATTTAAAATCAAATATCTGTTTCAAGTACTCAACTGCATATTAGATATTGTACCTTTAAAACTCACTCTCTGCTGGGCATGGGGGCTCATGCCTGTAATCCCAGCACTTTGGAAGGCAAAGGAGGGCAGATCACCTGAGGTCAGGAGTTCAAGACCAGCCTGGCCAACCTGGAGAAACCTTGTCTCTACTAAAAATACAAAAATTAGCCGGGCGTGGTGGGGTGCATCTGTAGTGCCAGTTACTCAGGAGGCTGAGGCAGGAGAATTGCTTGAACTGGGAGGGGAGGTTGCAGTGAGCTGAGATCCCACCACTGCCCTCCAGCCTGGGCGACAGAGTGAGACTCTCTCTCAAAAAACAAAACGAAGCTTTCTCTCATAAGCGAAGTTCTCTTAAACATTACACGTATGTAGATTTCCAACACAGATTGGATCCTTTCCAATGCCAAACTATCTTTACTAGGATTTCAAATTTTTAAAGTATTTCTATGCTTAATTGGAAACCCTGCCGAGGCTAAGGAGACGTGTACACATCATGAAAGCAACGACTATCTGGTAACTGAAGATACTCACAGTACCAAACACTTAATTCTAAATCTTATGCTGTGGGAGATCATGTCATCCTGCGCGACTATGATTTATTATGACCGGAAACCTTTGCCAGGATTTTGATCTTTTTAGATTCTATTTTTTTTTCTGAGCTACTAATAAAAACTTATGTAGAGCTTTTATGTTGGTGACCCTCGGACCTCAAGGAGGAAGTTATACCACCCATTCCCTGGAGTTCCTTGGAACAGATTTTCTAATTCTCCTGTCTAATCACAGAACTCTGCCCTCCCACCTACATTGGTCATTTGTCTGTATGTCGAATGCATTATTTTAGCTCTTAAGAAACATATGTGTATTTTCCAACTAAACCGTAAAACTTCGTGGGAATACCAATGAATGCCTTTTCCATCTAACTTTAAAGAACTTTGAACTTCATAGAATTTTCTATTTTTTCGTGTTCTTAATACCACAAAACACAGGTATTAATATCATATGTATTGGCATTTGGATATCTCTTATAGCTTTATCTGACATGGGTTTGAAAATTATAAGGTCATTCTATTGGCATTTATTTAATTATTGCTTATGACATTTTATGTTGATTGAGCCCTACATTTTTGGCTTTTGGAAATAAAGACTGCTGTGATTTTGTCTGTAATGGTGCAAACACATTGTCATTCATTGACATATGAATGTACTTCAAGTTTAAAAGATGTCCTGTTTCTCTTGATCATCAGAAATCTCAGAGCTGACAGCACCAGGCATGTGTGTTTGTGTGTGTGTGACAGTGAGAGAGGGAGAGAGAGAGCGAGAGAGAGAGAGATTAAAAAACACCCCAGAACATAGTAAAGTGACAGAAACAAATTAAAGATGAATTAAATTTCATCCAAACTTTAAATATGGTCATTTTGCACCTTTGAGAAAGTTGGGTAGCTTATTCTAGGAAGACCATACTGTAGAAAGGATGGAATACCTGATTAGTACATTAACGTAATTTTGAAGACATGAAATGAATAAAGTACTTGATTCTAATGCATGATATGCAGGTGTATGTAAGAACTTTGCTAATAGTTGTCTTTTTGAAACAGTAATAGATGTTTCCACGTGTGCACAGGTATGTGCGAATATCAGAGATTAAAATAGAAATGGAACCAAAAAGCTGTGCCATCATTGAAAATGTATTTGTTTAAAGACTACGTGACACTTAGGAGGCATTTTAATGCAATATTTTATGTATGCAATTATTTACATATGTTTAAGTGTTTTTTATTTGACTTCCATAAAGTTTAGATTTGTCGCAATCTTATTTTTACCCTTGAGGGAAGAGAGAGACCCTCTCATATTGTTTTATACTGTTTTATACTCAGTACCTGTTTTAAGAAAAAAACAAGGAAGTGAAATCAAAGACAGGCAGCCCAGCGCCAGACCCAAAACCAGGCCTGGGCCTGCCTGGCCTAAACCTAGTAGCTAAAAATCAACTCATGACTTAGAACCCGATGTTACCCATAGATTTCAGGCATTGTATGGAAGAACATTGTGAAACTCCCTGCCCTGTTCCGTTTCACTCTGACCACCGGTGCATGCAGCCCCTGCCACGTACCCCTTGCTTGCTCAAATCAATCACGACCCTTTCTTGTGAAATCCTTAGTGTTGTGAGCCCTTAAAAGGGACAGAAATTGTGCACTTGGGGAGCTCGGGTTTTGAGGCAGTAGCTTGCTGATGCTCCCAACTGAATAAAGCCCTTCCTTCTACAACTCGGCGTCTGAGGGGTTTTGTCTGCGGCTCATCCTGCTACACACTTAGTAGTGTCTGAATCTTGGAAAGGAAGGGGAGGGAATATCCAGATACCTTAAACGGGGTTCTCGGACTTCTAATAAACAGTTAAAATCTTACACACACGGTATTTAAAGCATACAGATGATTCTACATTTGTCCTAACAGATCATAGTGCCATGAATATTTGTCCATTAACGAACATCCCTTACGTGTAAGAACATTTTGCCACTGCGCTTTTAGTTATCTCCTTTTCACCTACTGTCCCCTGGAATAGTCTCTCCCTTTCGTTTCTCAGGGGTCTTCTTGAGCCTGAAGCTTTTATTGGGCCTCACTTTTTGCTGCTTTGTTCCTTCGCCAGTTCTGGGCCTTTTTGCTGTGTCGACTACAGGTTGAAAAAAGGAGAAAGCGCAACCCCAAGCTACTGACCTATGAGTAACAAGGTCACCGAATTCCCCTTAATCCTGCTGGTCTGATCCCCCACTCTGTGAAGACCACGGCTGGGGAAGACCTAACCTTCACTCCAGCTCGCCTGAATTTGTCAGTCTTTGATGATGGAAGCCTGAAATGCAGACCTTATACCCTAACCAATTCTTCCTCGGCCAAAAAAAAAAAAACAACCAAAAACCAAACAAAACAAAACAAAAAAACACGGCCACCTCTTTATGACCAACCATAGTTTTGGTTTAAGCCTTCAAGACGCACTTATCTACTTCATCCACAATTACATTGTAGTATCACGCTAAGCCTGGAGTTAATATCAAGGAGCAAATGGCCTCTGGCCTTTTGGAATCCACATGATCTTGGAACTCTGTGGAGATTGTCTTCGGATCACTTTGCCCTGCTGTTGTCCCCCCACCCCGTGCATTTTGTCTTTTCTATCTCCTTCCCTATTGTCGTGTAAAGTTACATCACGATGTTGAGTGGTGTGTTTTACACCCCGATGTCCCATAAACAAATACTTTTAATACCCTTTTGTTGGTCTAATTTGTAAGTGACCATTTTATACGCCACAGTAAGTACCTGTAAAGTTGGAGACAAAGAAAAGAGAATTGTGTTGTTCTCGTTCTAAGAAAGGGCAGCATTAAACTCCTCCGTAACCTCTTTTCTGTATTTCCGTTTTAACAAGGGTAAAGTTATCACAAAGTAGGTGAATGTAAGCATTCTTCCCTCAAACATCTGTGTTCTTCAGCCTGTCCCACTTCACCCTTTCCAAAGAAGGGCAGGTTTTTAAATAGAAGAGAAGCAATGTTGAATAAAGAGTATATCATGACGCTCCATAATTCATATAACCTCCAGACAAGCTCTCAGGTTTATTGGTCAGAAAACACATGGTGACATTCACTACTTTTTTGTTATTATTTTAAAGATTTCTGTGAGAGTGTGGGGCTCAGTCAAACTTTGTAGGGAGAAATAAGCCACAGTCACAGAGATTCATTCATTCATTCAACACATAGCTTTGTTTCTATTATGCCCCAGTGTCCTAGGCTCTGGGGATTAGACAGTGACCAAAACTGACAGGTATTTAGCCTCATGGAGCTTAAAGCATATTGAAGGGAACAGACAAAACTCACATAGGAATGTGCGATGTGCATAAATAAAATACTTTCGGTAAGTGCCATGACTAAAATACACCGAGGGCTGACATACAGTTGCATGTTGCGTAAGAGAGACTTGCGTTAGGTAAGGTGTCTAGGTTAGCTGTCTCTGAGGAAATTGCATTTCAGCTGAGACCTAAAAGATTACAATGAGGTCGGAGAGTGTCCTAGGCAGAGATAAATAGAATGTGTAAATGACTTTACGTTGAAAAATTCCTAAGCTGTTTGAAAAACTGATAGCGGCCAAGTTGCAGGTGAAATGGATGAGAGCAAGTCAAGCTATTACCATTTTATTACAAACCACACATAGGGTCTTTAAATGTTCCAGAATTTTGATTTTTTTTATTACCTGGGAGAGAATGTAATTTTATTTTCATCAAATCTTGTTCTTATAAACTCCGTTTACATTTTGCTTTCATCTGAGTAAGCTGACCATATAGTGCCCTCGTGTGGCATAGTGCTGTATTACACGATTAATACTGTAGACTCTTTGAGGCATGATTTTAGCAAAATTCTTTTACACCTTTTTCAGTTAATCTAAGTCACCTCTAGCTGCTCTCACTCAGACTCAAACATAGAATCTTATTTATTTGTATTTTTGTGTTTTACTACTTTCTCACATTCCACTGTGGAATGGACACGCGCTGGGAGCACAGACTCCAGTGACCTCAGGATCCAGGCAGACTGAGAACAAAAATGAGGGAGGCCAGACTAGACCTGAAACAAAGACTCCGAGAGATTTGGAGAAGCAGGTTATAGGAAAGACTTTCAATTTTATGTATTTACTTTATAAATAAGTAATGCCAAAATAAATAGCCTTGGGGATCATTGTATTTTTCAGTCTCTGTCCCCAGATTTCTACGTTTAGCAAATGTACATGGTTAATTTCTCAGTCAACACCACAAATGCTTTGTATCCTTTTGTACATTTTGACTATTTTAGAACTGATTATTTTGTGCATCAAGTTGTCTATTTCTGTTTCCAAGTTCAGCATTTTGCCACAGGTTTATTTTGGAAAGTATTTCAGGAATCTTTGTTGCTCAAAACCAAGCACTGTAGCTGGAGCTGGTTTCTTTCCTCCTCTCCCTTCCTCTCTCTTCCTTCTTCCTTCCTAAGGCTTGAGCCATTTTTCACTAGAAGAGTTTTATTTTTAATTTTATTTTTATTTATTTTTTTTGACAAATGACTGCCAGTATGCTTTATGGAATGCAGCTGTTGAACTTTATTTCCTGCTTTTCTTTGCATTAAAGTAGTCCCAAAATTGTTTTCTGAGGAACTCTTCACTTTGACTGCCAGCGCTGCTTGTGTACCTTTCAAGTCAGAAATTGAGCGGTCTGTTCAGGCCCATCTTTATCCAGCTCCTGCTTTTCACATGAGGATGTTTGTGCTACATGCAATTTTGTTGACTTTTGGAGTGTAATGCTTTGTTTGCAAATGAAAACATAGAATTACAGCTTTCCCGGTACTTGTCAGGGACTATAATCACGAATTCACTGCAGCTGGATACTTTTCAGACACGTGGATAAGATAAATAATATTTATGAAAGATGGCCTGGAGGAAACGAAGCCATCTATTCTGCATTGTTATCTAAAATCTGTTTCAAGATGAAGTGAGACCATCAAAAATGCCTAACTGGCCGGGTGCGGTGGCTCACCCCTGTAATCCCAGCACTTTGGGAGGCTGAGGCGGGCGGATCATGAGATGAGGAGATCGAGACCATCCTGGCTAACACGGTGAAACCCCGTCTCTACTAAAAACACAAAAAATTAGCCAGGCGTGGTGGCGGCGCCTGTAGTCCCAGCTACTTGGGAGGCTGAGGTGGGAGAATGGTGTGAACCCGGGAGGCGGAGCTTGCAGTGAGCCGAGATTGCACCACTGCACTCCAGCCTGGGCGACAGAGTGAGACTCTGTCTCAAAAAAAAAAAAAAAGAAAAAAGAAAAAGAAGCCTAACTGGACCACATCATACTGGGCCCAACACAGTCGCTTCTTACTGAACTGCTTTAGCCATCATAAAACCTTCTCTTCTTGAGGGGCCGTAGGAAATATTTTCTCTTATTTCATATTGGTGTTCTCCCAAATAACTAGAATATATCATGCACGGTCTTGTTACTGGTTATATTTTCTCCTTTCTGCATGTTAATTAGAAAACTCAAAGTCAAATTTGTGCTCTGCCCTGACTCAGTGCATGATTCGTCAAAGTGTCCATTTGTTCACTGACCACGTTTCTGACACCATCTTGCTTCCCTATTTTTTGTATTTTCTAAAGGTTCTTTCTAAAGAGTTTAAGTATTTTATATTGCTATATTGTATGCATTTGCAAGCAACTTAAATGCATTGGGAACAGAAGTGATAGATAAGTAGCAACCATGGGATCGCTATCGATTCTGTACCTAATTATAAGTACATAATTCCTGGCTTAACCGTCTGTAACCTAAATAAGTAAGAATTAATACACCCTATAATTCCTCGATAGCTGAAACCTCCCCCCAGATAAATTTTATAAGCCATGCTAATCCTATTTCTCAGTGCACAGAGGTTGAACTTGTGGACTAATAATGCATTAATATTCCTCATGAAAAATATAGCTAAATAGGGAGAAAGAGATGAAAAGAACCAAAAATATTCTTTTAAGGATAATATTTGATCCTCTGCATCCATTCATTAAAGCTAATATTCATTCTCCATTTCTCTCTGTCCGTCTGGTTCTATGAAAAGACCTAGCCTGCCCTCAACATGTGTGTGACATTAATAGATGTTAGTGATACAGAGATTGCCCTCAGTGCAGATTGACAGCACTGTGTGGAGGTGAGAAGGAGTCTTGTTTACCACTTAGGATCTGGATCTCTGGTCTGCTTTGTCATGCAACACAATCCTTCTGGGATTTGTAAGTGACGACAAGCCTCAGCGATAATTATATTAAAATGCTTTTAACTTAGTGTAAACATAATTTAATAAGATGTAGATGTTCAAAAGGCTAGCCTTGAATTCAGTCTTGAGACCAGAGACAATATGCCTGTGTGCATGGTGTATGTCTGGAAAGCATGTACATTCTTTGACCCCAGTTAATTTCTACGAAGAAGTGTGTTAGTCTCTGATCTAATAATCTCATCTGCAGATTACTACATTTTTATTACGATAAAGAACACCTGGGCTTTTAAAATATAGTAAGGTTATCTTACCTGGAATATTAAATATTATTGAAGTTACAACTTTGGAGAAATTATATTTTTAATGAATATGGTTATATTATACCTGTTCGTTATTAGAGTAGCCCTCAAAGTTGGTGATTTATCAATGCGTTGTTGCTGAATAACAATAGCTTTATTGAATGTCTGCTTGATACTGAGCGTTGTATTAGCGGCTTTTCATATATTATCTCATTTAGTCATCGTAAAACATTTTATGGAATGCATTGTCAACATTTTGAGAATGATAAGTGGAGTAAATTGTTTGCATTCCCTTAGGTGGGCAGGTATTTTATGCTAAAAAAAAAAGAAAATAGTTGCATTCACATCTCTTAACCTATATGCACACTTCCTTTGCACGGTGGGGTTTGGCAAAGCTCTATCTTCTGCTAGTGATAGGGCAATTCTGATTGAAATCATACCATTTTAGATAAAATTAAAAATTAAACTTGTATTTGTATAACTTGAAAATTGTGAATTTTTCCTGCAATGACAGGGAGGCACACATCATGATTGGCACTCAGGTTTATGTTTTAGAGTAGCAAACAGACAGTGATAAGCCAGAAAAATGAGTTTGTACGTAAACTGCAAATATTTTTACTTAATATAGTAAGCAGTAAATAATTAGTCAATGTTTTTGATCATATGAATGACAATTTGAACATGGGAATATTGCAGCCCTTATGCACTGCAGATGAGATTATGGATTGTCACACTGGTTGAAAAAACAATATGAAATTATACAATATGTTTTAAGATGCTCACAACCCCTAAAAAGCTAGCAAGGAAGCTCAGACACATGTGCATAAGGACACACAAGAGCATCCATGGCAGCTCTGTCTACGGTAACGGGGCACTGAAGATTAGCAGGAGAGCAAGTTAACAAATCATAGCATGTTTACAAATGGAATACTACACAGCAGTGTGAATGAGGGACCGGAACTGTAAATGTTAACAAGATTAATCTCAGGAACACAATGTTGAATGAAAATAGCACACCACAGAAAGATACATACTTCTTGAGTATACCTGAATAAAGTTCAAAGCATGCAACACTAAACAACATATTAGAGGCACATATGATGGTACAACTATTAATAAAAATAAAGAGGAATTAAAAACCACACAAGATACAGGATAATGGTAATCTCTTTGGGGGAGAGAGTTGTCAGGTTGAGGGACCCTCAGGGACCCTAAGGGTTTCGGCAACTTCTTTTTTTTTTATTTTTTTTTGAGACGGAGTCCCGCTCTGTCACCCAGGCTGGAGTGTAGTGGCGCGATCTCGGCTCACTTCAAGCTCCGCCTCCCGGGTTCCCGCCATTCTCCTGCCTCAGCCTCTCCGAGTAGCTGGGACTACAGGCGCCGCCACCACGCCCGGCTAATTTTTTGTATTTTTAGTAGAGACGGGGTTTCACCGTGGTCTCGATCTCCTGACCTCGTGATCCGCCCGCCTCGGCCTCCCAAAGTGCTGGGATTACAAGCGTGAGCCACCGTGCCCAGCCTCAGCAACTTCTTATTTTGAGCTGGGTAGCTAGGCGGTGGGTGTAAGGAACACCCTTTTACATTTAATCTCAGTGTCTCACGTTTATCACAAGCATTTTTTGTTTTTGCTTTTGTTTTTTTGAGACAGGGTTTTGCTGTGCTGCCCAGGCTGGAGTGCAATGATGTGACCACAGCTCACTGCTTCAGCCACGACCTCTTGGGCTCAAGCAGTCCTGTCACCTCAGCCTCTGGAGTAGCTGAGACCACAGGCGCATGCCACCACCCCTGGCTAATTTACGTGTATATATATATATTTTGTGTGTGTAGAGACAGAGTTTTCCATATTGCCCAGGCTGATCTCAAACTCCTGGACTCAAGTGATCCATCTCCCTCAGTCTCCCAAAGTGCTGGGATTACAGGCGAGAGCCACAGAGCCTGGCCACAAGCGTTCCTTTAGTGTCTATGTATTCAATATTCCAACAAGGACAAACAATGAGAAAATATTTAGACCTTAAATATTTTCTAAGTAAAGTTATTTATATCACGCTCTTTAGAGAAGCACCTCCTCTTACTTTATTATTTACACATATTCTTCTCTGAATTTAATTCATAAAAGTTATTGTCCAGTGTCCTCTAATTTGTGCCACTTTTTCATCAAACGAGGAAGATATGTGTGTGTCCTCGTACCCTGGGTGGCATGTTGCAAATTTTTCACTCCTGGTAGTGCATAGTCCCTCTCTGGAAATCAGGTCAATTGGTAGAGTCCTCTGTATTTCTGCCTCCTGCCCCAGTGTATTAAAAATGATAAAAAGATAGGCCTCTTCTTCTTCGTGTTGTAATACAACCCAAGCATAGCAAAGCTTTGATTAAATGAGTAGAGAATAGTTGGTAGCTGATGCTTGCTATTCCCCAGTGTGATGGTTAATAACGAGTGTCAACTTGATTGGGTTGAAAGATGCAAATAACTGTTCCTGGGTGTGTCTTTGAGGGTATTGCCAAAGGACATTAGCATTTGAGTCAGTGGACTAAGAGACACAGACCCACCGTCAATCTGAGTGGGCGCTGTCTAAGCAGCTGCCATTGTGGCTAAGATAAAAGCAGGCAGGAGAACGCAGAAGGACCAGACTGGCTAAGTCCTCAGGTCTCCATCTTTCTCCCGTGCTGGGTGCTTTCTGCCCTCGAACATCGGACTCTGAGTTCTTCAGCTTTCAGACTCTTGGATTACACCAGTGATTTGCCAGGGGCTCTCGCGTCTTCGGCCACACACTGAAGGGGACACTGCTGGCTTCCCTGCTTTTGCAGTTTGGGACTCAGACTGGCTTCCTGGGTCCTCAGCTTGCAGATGGCGTATTGGGGGCTTCACCTTAAGATCATGTGAGTCAATTCTCCTAATAAACTCCCTTTCATGCATACATCTATCCTATTAGTCCTGTCGCCCTAGAGAACCCTGACTAATACACCCAGCTAGGAGGTACAGTTAAGTTGTAAATACCACCCACAGGCTGGTTCTTGTGGCCACTGCCTCTTACAGTGTTTATTTCTCCATCGAGTTCGCAACGGCTGTGTGCTTGCTGTGCTCTCCCTCTTCTCTCTCAGTACCTGATGGCCAGAGCTGTTTCCAGATCTTTTGCCTTTATAAATGCCTTCTTCCCTCCTACAGCTGATTCCTTCCAACAGGGCTCAGCAGGTGAAAGGCAGTTCACACAATTCTTCTCTAATGAATACTGCTGTGATGCTTTTTGAAATTACTAACATTCCTATCGTTTTCATTAAACAGTGAAGATAGAAGATTAAAGGCCACTATCCCTGCACAAGAGCTCCTCCTTGTGGCCTGCCCATGTTTTAAATGTGCAAACCTTGGTGATATATTGATATCCTGTGATGAGTTTATCCCACATCAACAATTGAGTTTTCTTCTGTTCTTTCGTATTTTATCACGTGTATAATTATTTTTCTCCAGATGAATCTTGTACTGTTTGTTATATTTACTTGTTCTTATATATATTGCCATATTGCCTAGGCTGGGAAAAAAATTGACGTATGCACTTACTTAGTGCCTCATTTGAAAAAAATGATTTCAGTGATATGAAACTCTAAAGTACATTTTCTTCATGTCTGTTTTCTATATTTTAAAAATGAAGTACTTTCATATGTATTCATGTCACTACAGTCATAAGTTCCCGTCCAAAGTTCCTCTGAAGAACCACCTTATCTTACACATCTCAAGGGAATTTAGCTGATGAAATAATTTGAACTACATTAATCACTGTTTCTGACAGGTAAAATGCTGAAATAAGCTTCTTGTAATGAATGTGAATTTTTTTGGGGGCTTGCAGAATATTGCAGATTAATATCACAGAAAGCATGTCTAGTTCATGCAACAATTATTTTCATGCAAATTTTGTGGGGCTTTACAAATAATACGTATTTGTTACCACTCTTCTTGACAGCAAAGAAAATAAAAATAATAAATATTTGAGAAAAGATCAGGTTCACTTATACTACATATACCACATTATCTTTCATGTCAATAGTTGCCTTGCACTTTAAACCTGTGACAAAACATGACAAATTTTAGAAGGGAAAATATTGTAAGATAAATTAATACCTCTGAAGCCTGTATTCCTATAAATTTAGTTGATAAAGCTCAGCTTATTTAGAGTTTTGAAGAGATATTTTCTCTTCAATGAAGAAATCTCCATAATTGAATGATCTAAATTTCAATGATTAAAAGTACTATTAAAAGAAAATATTTATAGAAAAGCTTTCCTTTAACAATTTTTACGTCCAAAATATGATTTATTTTTTCATGAAATGGGAATATGAATGATCATACATTCTTTTACACACACTTCATAAATTAAAAAGTTCTCAATCTATTTTAAAAACCCATATGTAAACAACAGTGTCATAGGATGTGTTAAGAACTACAGCAGTCAGAAAAAGTTAACAACCCTTGAAATGGCACAGGAAAGGACAGGATGTCTTCCAGGAAGAGGTGCCAATTCTGTTTAAAATTAAGAGACAACGGAGTAATGCAAATACTAACTTTACCCTGCAAATTGCAACATTTATCATCTAGCATCAAATGTGTATGCTGGGACTGACACATGCACGCATAGATGGTTTGTGTTCCATAATAAAGTTAATTGGTGAAATAAAATAATGGGTTTAATTTCTAGCAAAGAAATGCTTGGTTAATCTAAATTAGTAATGTTTGCTTATGGAATTTCCTACCCCAATTATTTCAGATGCTGTCCTTGAGATTCTTTTTGTTAAACTGCATGATACACATTTTGCGTGAAGTATTTTTAAAACTTAGGGTATCTCCTTATTTTCTGATTAAAGTAAAATTTCTCAGTGTTTCTGTAAGGACTTTGGCAAATACTCTTTCTGCTTTATAAAGCAAAATATAAGAACCAGAAATCTTTGTAATCCTTCACTATGTTGATGTCTTTTTACAGCAGATTTCTCAGGAATTATTGTTTGTGGTTCCAAATTGAAATTTTCCCTGCATAATCTAACATTCATATCTTCAGATCTGATGTGATAAACTGACCAATCTCTTTGTAAGTGATATTTTGTAAAACTCATTCTGTGTTTCGGACAAGGGAACACAAAGTTGTCACCTTCAAAATAGCTAATGGTCATATCACATGTTAAATTGACTGGGGAAATTCTAAACATTGAAAGTGTTCAAGTCTGGATTTTTCCTCAGGAAATATAACCTTTGGTTATTTATATTTGAAAGAAGCTAGTTTTATGAATTAAGCTTTAATTCTGAGATAATTATATGTTCATAGGCAGTTATAAGAAATAATACAGAGATATTTTATTGCCACTTGCCTAGCTTCCCGCAGTGGTCATGTAGGCCAAACTATAGGACAGTATCGTAACAAAGATGCTGACATTGATATAATCCACTGAACTTATTCAGGGTCAGTTTTACTTTTTACGTTAAAGTACATGATTCATTTAGTTTTTGTTTTTAAAATAAAATATCTGAGGGCCAAGTCTGCTGACTTAGTTCTTTAAATTTTACAACTAATACAAAGTTACTGAGACTTACAGAGCTTTGAGAAGTGCACTGTTATTTCTAGAGTTAAATTTAAATAAAACACTTAAAGTCTGAGACTATTTTCTAGTTGTAAAAAGGTTAAAACTGCATTGTAGATGTTCTTTTCCTTTCATTTCAAAACCTAAACAATGTTCTATTATTTAAAGGTAGTTCATTAATAAGCAAAGATTTGTTACAACTGTGATGAGAATAACATGTATGTATATTTTAGCATTTGAATACATTCTACATGAAAACATTTCTTTATATTTAAACTATTATTTCATACAAATAGAAGTCAAAAGAAATGTGATCAGATGCTATAAAATAACTCTTCCATAATGTAGGATGCACTAGGAAAATAGTGAATACAATATCATGTGCTGTTTTGGCATTAGATTTTCCATACATTAAGATAAATGCGTTCATTAACTTCTTCCACCCACCTTTTTTATTTTGGAGATTGACTTCATATTACTGTGATAAGAGGCAAATTGAAATCCTGGCTTCCTGATGATATATCTTCTTGTATGAACTCTTGTTGATGTAGATTAAGTGGGCTAGCAGATACAGTAGTACTCATAAAATAGTTTTTCAGAGCTTTTTATAGTTTAATAAACATTTGCCTATTTCCCAAAAATATCGTGCAAACATACTAAATTTAAGTCAATAATCCGTACTTTATATATCTATTACCATTGTCTAACAATGTAATTTATCTATTTGAAACTAAATTGACCAAAGACATTAACAAACATATAGGAAAATTTAAGTTTTATGTCTTTATGGAAATATGTTTTAAGTCCTGCCTTTTTGTAATTGAGAGTTATATTTTTACTCGAATATTTAAATGTTATAAGTAATTACAATCATAAGGCAACCCCTATCATGAATGAATCCTGATTTGGTGAGGTGAAATGTCTTAGTTTATGTTTGTATAAATTGTATACAGTATTGTGTAATTTGTATAAAATATTTTATCTGAATTTAGTTCTTTAGTTCAGATTGAAAAACCTCTCCTGCCTAGCCCTACCTCCAATAATTGGAAAATCTACTTACTGACATGTCAAGTCACTTCTCTTGAGGAATAAACTTCTAAAAGTAGTAGTCATAGAGTGAGTTTAGACAGAAATTCAGAAACGTCAACTAAAGTTAACTATACCCCTGTTGTTCACTGTTATCATGACTTTCATTTTTCTATCCGGCCAAAAATACTTCTAGTTTTATTCCCTCCAAGTTTAATGCCTTCTTGTTTACATGCCTATTGCATGTTGTCACTTATAAGTAGGAGCTGAAGAGTAAGGACACATGGACATAAACAGAGATAACAGACACTGGGAATTCCAACAGGATTTGGATTATGTATTATATTATTCACATTAAGTCCTATGAGCCTATCAGTGGAGGTGCATAATAATTATTTCAAAAATAATTTTAAACATGGAAGTTTGAAACGCATTTTTGGCATAGTTTATCAGGGAAAGTTGGAGAGAAGAGCAGAGATTTTCTAGCTGTCCTCTTGGTATGCTTGCTTATGCATTAGCTTGCATAAACTGACACATCCCGTGTCAGCCCTGAAACCCTTAAGCTGGAGTTTGGGGAGGTGAGGAATCTCTGGACATATCCTTGAGTTGATTGATTATCAGTTTGAAAGTGCAGTGTGCTAGTCTGTTCTCATGCTGCTAATAAAGACACACCCGAGACTGGGTCATTTATGAAGGAAAGAGGTTTAATGGACTCACAGTTCTACATTGCTGGAGAGGCCTCACAATCATGGCTGAAGGTGAATGAGGAGCAAAGTCACATCTTACATGGCAGCAGGGAAGAGGGCATGTGCTTTATAAAACCATCAGCTCTCATGAGACTTATTCAACATCACGAGAACAGCATGGAAAATAACCACCTCCATGATTCAGTATCTCGCACGGGGTCCCTCCCACAACCTGTGGGGATTCTGGGAGCTACAATTCAAGATGAGATTTGGGTGGGGACACAAAGCCAAACCATATCAGGCAGACCTTACTAATTGTCACCACCATCTTTTTATTGTATTTATCTTATGTCTAATTTTAGATACATAGATTATTTGTTACATGGCTATTCCATGCGTGATGGTAGGGAATGTGCTTCTAGTACACCTGTCACCCAAATGGTGAACATTATACACAATAGGCAGTTTATGAACCCTCATTCCCATCGCCCTCCCCGCTTTTGGAGTTTTCAGTGTCTGTTATCTCCATCTTTATGTCCATGTGTCCCCATTATTTAGCTCCTACTTGTGAGAATATGAAATGATTTGATTTCCTGCTTCTGGGTTTGTTCACTTAGAATAATAGCCTCTAGCTCCATCCACATTGCTGCAAAGGGCATGATTTTATTATTTTTATGACTGTATGGTATTCCATGGTGTATATATACATTTTTTAAATCTAATCAACTGTTGACTACCAGCTTTTATTTTATTTATTTATTTTTTTAATTTCATTTTTTGAGATGGAGTCTCACTCTGTTGCCAGGCTGGAGTGCAGTGGTGCCATCTCGGCTAGCTGCAACCTCCACCTCCTGGGTTCAAGCGATTTTCCTGCTTCAGCCTCCCAAGTAGCTGGGACTACAGGCACCACCACCACACCCGGCTGGACCACCAGCTTTTAAAAACAAACTTGATTGACTAATTTTACTAGTTTTTGTGACTCACGACTCATTCAACACTTTGGAGATTAAAAATACATCCTCTGGTTTTGCATCCATGGATTCAACCAAGTGCTAATTGAAAATATTTGAAAAAATGAAAAACAAAAAAAGATACAAATAACACAAATTAAAAACAATACAGTATAACAACTACATAGCATTCATATTGTATTAAGTATTATAACAACTCTGTAGATAATTTAAAGTATACGGGAGGATGTGCATAGATTATATACACATATTACACCATTTTATGTAAAGGACTTGAGTATCTGCAGATTCTGAGGAGGGTCCGTTCTGGAACAAGCGCCCCACAGGTACCAAGGGATGACTGTATTCAGACTGAAACAAAATATTCTTAAACAGAAGCCATTGGCCCATATAATATAGTTCTAATACTAACCCTGCTTTTAAAACCTTTAAATTACATGATATTTTCTTTAAAAAATGGTGACTTTTTAAAAGGCACGATCATGTTGGTTGTATTTAATTTTAACTACATGTTCTAAAAGGGTCTCCAAAATAAAATCGAAAAAAAATAACCCATTCACTTTTAAAATACTGAGGTTTTGTTGCCTGTTTATAGAGGAGGTTACCAAAAAAAAAGAAAAGAAAAAGGATCTTACATGTATCACTACACTGAAGCAATTGCCTTCAGAATACTTAGCATAGACTTAAATTTGAGTCTTGTAACATTCTGAGGAACATTTATGATGGGAGGGTTGCAGATGTTTATGGCAATTTAAGGAGGTACACATCTTAAACATACATCAGTAGATTATGATTTCAGAAGTGGTGATTGGTAGCACTTTATAATCTGCAAATTGATTTGCTAAAGTCTACCCTATAATAGAGGAAAGTGTAATGTCAGATGTAGCAAATTGCAATTTTGGGGCATATGTTAATAGTATGCAGTTTCAATCCTTCATTAAAACAAAACAAAACAGCTAAAAATTATGGTCTTTTTTAAAAAAAAATAATTATGTTGTGTATGCATGTGTATGTATTTAAAATATGTTATTTACCTAAATATTCTGTCTACTTAATTTTGGAGTTCCCCAAATTTTCTAAAGACCAGTTAGAAACAAAATGAGATCTTAAAATATTTTATCATGAGCATCTGGATTCCGTTCCTTTGTGTGTAATATTTTAAGTTACCATCATCTCTCACCTTCTAGGGCCTTTTATTTATACGTGCTTCAATCTGATACTAGGCGTATGCAGGCTTATTCAAATGTGTGCCACTCACAGCCTGCAGTGCCTATGACATTGAAGGAGTTTCTTAAAGTCATTTAGACTCTCCATCCTTGGGTTTATACGACACATTTGTTACTTCAGTAATTCAGTATGAATGATCCTCAGTACCTCAGGAGGAACAAAGCTCTTATGCTTAGAGATGTTAATATTTAGAAGCTTTGGAAGGTTCGAAATACTTTAAAGGAGACAAGCATTCTCTTAAAAAGCTAGAATATTTCCATATTTCCTTTATAAACATGTTCATGGTTGATAAATAAGTCAGTTTTGGGTCACAAAAAGGGGTTGTGCTGCACACTTCTGCATTTGGAATTATCCTCAGCATAGTAAGCTTTCAGGGTGACACGTAGATGGAACTTTTTTAGAGATATATCACTTTCTCGGGAAAGTATTGTGGAGTAGAACAGATTTATAGAGCTGGAACCGTATTATACAGAGCTGTAGATCACTGCTGCTGACCAATGAGACCAGCTTTTTTTTCCCTTTTTGCAAATATTCACCAAATGTCCTTTGTTTTATCTTTCCTTGTTGAAGTAACAATTCAATTAGTTTTTTGGTCTGAAAAATAAGATCATTCCCTGTTCTAAATCATTTTTCTTGATTTTTGTTCCTAATCTCATACCATAAACAAATGTTTTTGTTTAGCTGTGTTTGTCAGGAATGACAGATTTAACAGCAAAGCATAAATGTAGATAGGTAGTTAAAAATCCAGTACAGTAAATCACTGCTTTTACCATGTGTTTGTGAAGGGTTATGATTAAAAATGGAACCTGAGTGAGGTAGATAAAAGAAATCCAATAATGTTATTTTAGGAGGATAGTGTTGTAACTTTCAGAATTGTAATCATTATAAAGAGCTTTTTTTTTCCCCTTTTTTAAACTATACATTCACTTCTGGGACACATGTGCAGAATGTGAAGGTTTGTTACGTAGGTCTACACGTGCCATGGTGGATAGCTGCACCCATCAACCCATCACCTCCATTAGGCATTTCTCCTAATGCTCTCCCTCCCATAACTCCCACCCCTGACAGGCCCCAGTGTGTGATGTCCCCTCCCTGTGTCCACGTGTTCTAATTGTTCAACTCCCACTTAGGAGTGAGAACACGCGGTGTTTGGTTTTCTGTAGAGAATATTTTTAAAAGGAAAACAGATACTATAGTTATTACTACTGAATGTATTTAGAAGTTCTAATAAGTTCATATTATGAATGTAATACTGCCTTTTGCCTGAAGCACCTAGTGGGTAATTATAAAACTCATTGCGACCTAATTGATTAAATAGGTAGAGTGACAATTTCCACTTGTTGATGAACGTTACACATGAACTATCACATGTCGAAACAGCAGAAACTCTTTTTTTTTTTTTTTTGCTATTTGGTTGCAAGATGGTTTCTTTGCCTTTTTCTTTTAATTATTATTATACTTTAGGTTTTAGGGTCCATGTGCACAACGTGCAGGTTTGTTACATATGTATCCATGTGCCATGTTGGTTTGCTGCACCCATTAACTCGTCATTTAACATTAGGTATATCTCCTAATGCTGTCCCTCTCCCCACCCCACAACAGTCCCCGGAGTGTGATGTTCCCCTTCCTGTGTCCATGTGTTCTCATTGTTCAATTCCCACCTATGAGTGAGAACATGTGGTGTTTGGTTTTTGTCCTTGTGACAGTTTACTGAGAATGATGGTTTCCAGCTTCATCCATGTCCCTACAAAGGACATGAACTCATCCTTTTTTATGGCTGCATAGTATTCCATGGTGTATATGTGCCACATTTTCTTAATCCAGTCTATCACTGATGGACATTTGGGTTGGTTCCAAGTCTTTGCTATTGTGAATAGTGCCTCAGTAAACATATGTGTGCATGTGTCTTTATAGTAGCAACGATTTATAATCCTTTGGGTATATGCCCAGTAATGGGATGGCTGGGTCAAATGGTATTTCTAGTTCTAGATCCCTGAGAAATCGCCACACTGACTTCCACAATGGTTGAACTAGTTTACAGTCCCACCAACAGTGTAAAAGTGTTCCTATTTATCCATTTATCCACATCCTCTCCAGCACCTGTTGTTTCCTGACTTTTTAATGATGGCCATTCTAACTGGTGTGAGATGGTATCTCACTGTGGTTTTGATTTGCATTTCTCTGATGGCCAGTGATGATGAGCATTTTTTCATGTGTTTTTTGGCTGCATAAATGTCTTCTTTTGAGAAGTGTCTTTTCATGTCCTTCACCCACTTTCTGATGGGGTTGTTTGTTTTTTTCTTGTAAATTTGTTTGAGTTCATTGTAGATTCTGGATATTAGCCCTTTGTCAGATGAGTAGGTTGTGAAAATTTTCTCCCTTTCTGTAGGTTGCCTGTTCACTCTGATGGTGGTTTCTTTTGCTGTGCAGAAGCTCTTGAGTTTAATTAGATCCCATTTGTCAATTTTGGCTTTTGTTGCCATTGCTTTTGGTGTTTTAGACATGAAATCCTTGCCCATGCCTATGTCCTGAATGGTATTACCTAGGTTTTCTTCTAGGGTTTGTATGGTTTTAGGTCTAACATGTAAGTCTTTAATCCATCTTGAATTAGTTTTTGTATAAGGTGTAAGGAAGGGATCCAGTTTCAGCTTTCTCCATATGGCTAGCCAGTTTTCCCAGCACCATTTATTAAATAGGGAATCCTTTCCCCATTTCTTGTTTTTGTCAGGTTTGTCAAAGATCAGATGGTTGTAGATGTGTGGTGTTATTTCTGAGGGCTCTGTTCTGTTCCATTGGTCTATATCTCTGTTTTGGTACCAGAGAAATTCTTTTATATATTTTTAAGACATTATCACATCAAGGTATTTTGGTGTGATTTCCAGCAGAATCGGCTAGAAAATGTTTTTTTTTAAAAAAAGAAAATGTGATTTGAGTATTTGATTATCATCACTGACTATAACTATAAATCATTTCCATGCTCTTATAATCCAAAAACTACCTGTGGGAAAATTATTAGCAATCACATCTATGCTGAATGTTCATTCATACATAAATTAAAAAGCATTTTCACACAGAGACCTGATTTTTGTGTACATCAGAAATAGAATAAAACCTAATATGGGTATTGTATTAATAATCCCATGTGGTGAAGGAACGATTAACTGTATCTGTAACCATAATCTTGAGAAATATCTTACCTTTTAGTAAATAATAAAACCCATCTGCTGTTGCATCTCTCTGAGGTTTATAAAATTATGCTAGGGTTAGTTATTTTAATCAGCACAGGACATTTTGGCCCCGGATCTGTTGTCTTCTGGGAAAACATTGGCTTCCACAGAAGGTGGTCGTTTCGAAGGCTGGCAGCGATTTCTGCTGGTGACTGTCACCGAGGATTTTCATCCCTAACAATGGGAAGTGTAAATATAATCTGACTGCTGTGGCTAATTTGGGTCCCTTTACAACTGTAAATAACTAGTCCAAGGTTTTTGCTTAAGGTGTCACACCAATGTTACAACTCTTTTGAATTTTTTCAAGTCAGGAATAGACATCTCCTTCTTACTGCTGTGTGAAAGATAATTAATAGATCTTGTCTGTGACTCTTAACTTGGAAAAATGATTTGTTATGGGCAGAGAAATAACAGAGAATAAGAAATCTCAAACTTCGCCATCTCATGATCATCCCTGTTCCCACCTTGGAATTTGATTTAATGTTCTTTCACCTTGGACAGCGGTCAGTGTTTCAACATTAGAAATCCTAGAAGCATGTTCTTGCTATAGTTTCACCCCAAGGACAAGATTATTGCAAAACTCCACTCGATTTGAGGATTTTATTTTCCCTGGTATGATTTGCAGCCACCTGGAAAATGCCATGTTTATTTATGTTATTCTTCTTTATAAAGATTGCGAAAAATCAATGTCAAGGTGAATTCACATGTGCAAATTCTCAGCAACAAGTTAATTTAATGTCAAAGTTTAAAAAAAATGTCGTTATCATTCCTAAAACCAATTTTAGAAGCTGGAATTGTTTTACTGAATAAATTCAGGTAAAGTGCATGCTTCCTTTGAACACCTGCATCCTGCATCTCATGGTCAGCAACCAAGTTAATAATTAGGAAACACATCGCATTTCAGCTGAGTTGTTTGAGCTCTCTGTGTTTAAGTATAGTCTCATTATTCAGATTGTTTTTTTCTTTTTTTGGTAAGATGTATTTTTTACTTTTAAAGGAACCTGTAGTCATTGTTTACTCTGTAACTAAAGGTGGACACAGATATAAAATATTGCTTGCCTGTATTTTCTATATTTGACCAGGAGTTATTAACAGAGTTGTTTGATAGTAGAGACATGTTCTGTTGAAATTTGTGAAAAAAACATATTTTATCTAGATGAACCTGTTTACCAAATACTTTTTGGATATACAGCTGGAAGCACCAGAAATTTCCCTCCTGGAGAAAGTAAAGTCACACTTTTTAATTGTGTTAGTTCTATGCAGCTGCTGTAACAAATTACCTCTAATGGCTTGGTGGCTAAAACCCCAGAAATCCATTATCTTAAATTATGTATCTTAGAAATTCAACAAGGGTCTCAGTGGGCTGAAATCGAGGTATCAGCAGGACTGAATTCCTTTCTGGAGGTTCTACAGGGTCCATTTCCTTTCTTTTTCTATCCGGCAGGGGCCACCCGCATTCCTTTGGTCCCACAGCATCCTCAAAGCCAGCAACACTGCTCTCTCTGTTTCTTTCTTCCATAGTCACATCTCCCTCTGACTCTCGCTCTTCAGCTTCTCTTTCCCATTTTAAAGACCATTCTGATGTCACTGGGCTTGCTGGGATGACTCTAAATAATCTACCTATTTTGAGGCCAATTGGCTAGCAATCTTAACTTTCCCTGTGCCATGTAACCTAACATATTCACAGGTGTACAGAGATTAGAATGCGGACATTCTTGGGGGATATGGCCTAGTTCTGCCCACCACAAAGATGGAGCCAACTCTTAAAACAATCTTTGAAAGGCATAACTGATTTTTGGGTGCAACAGTAAAATTTAAATATTAATAAGATAATCAAAACAGCACGTCTAAAATAATTTGTTTTAAAAGTTAACTTACAAATTTCAATTGAAACATATTTTTTTTTATCAGAAATCCTAGCAGAGTTATATGCTGTCCGACTACTTCACTAATGTGATCCCCAAACAATTACAGGTGTACGAGTCACTGTAGTTTTACGACATTAGCAAAACATTGTACCAGGTTTTGTCAGTCACAAAACGCGAAATTTCAAATCCAAGTTTCTCCCTCCTTCATTGATAAAAAGTGAAGTCAATACTCAGTCTTACCTGGCATTCTTCTTCTTACTTGGGTTATAGGCCTGTGTTCTAGATGCAAAGGAAATTGGGTTTTTGCTTTCATCTTAGAGAAGAATTTATAAGGTGAAATTTTCCCAGACACAGGCACAGTATTCAAAGAAATGCAGATCAAAAAGCATGAACAGTGTTAGCTATAGGGCTGTCAGAACGGAATCGTTGCTTGACCCTAGCAAATCATAGCTTTGTTCTGTTTTCCCCCAGATAATGGTGAGAAATCACAGAAAACATTTGGGGAGATTTCAAAATTGTTAAAATCATATATGTTGGAGTTAATGTAGGAGAAAATTATGCCTACTGATACTAATATTTGTCTATGTCATTTTTAACAATCAGAGTTCATTTAAGTGATTTTCTATTCATAAGTAAGAAATCTATTACTGTAAGTTCTTGATTAAGCTTATTAGATTCATTCATTCTAAAAGCCTGGTTACATTTTGTCACATATCAGCTCATTTAAACAACTGATACTCAAATACTTAACCTATGTTTATGCAAGGTAACACTAACTATAGTCTTTAAAGAGGGAATGAGTCACCATACTTGGCAGCTATGCAAAAGTTTTGCATTGTTAATCATGAGCGTAATGTAATGTGGCAGAGGGCATGGGGCCTTTTGAGTTACTGGGCGAAGTCTAAAAATAGCTGCCATTCACTGAGTCCAGACCGTAGACGTTGCTCTGAGAATTTTTTTATGCTGCCCTCCTCCCCCTTTTTTTTTTTTTTTGAGGCGGAGTCTCACTCTGTCACCCAGGTTGGAGTGCAGTGGCACAATCTTGGCTCACTGCAAACTCCACCTCCTGGGTTCACGCCATTCTCCTGCCTCAGCCTCCAAGTAGCTGGGACTACAGGCGCCACCACCACGCCCGGCTAATTTTTTTGTATTTTTAGTAGAGACGGGGTTTCACCGTGGTCTCGATCTCCTGACCTCGTGATCTGCTCGCCTCAGCCTCCCAAAGTGCTGGGATTACAAGCGTGAGCCACCGCGCCCGGCCTTTTTTTTTTTTTTTTTTGAGACAGAGTCTCACTTTGCTGCCCAGGCTGGAGTGCAGTGGTGCAACGGTGGCTGACTGCAGTCTTGACTCCCTTTGGGCTCAAGCAATCCTCCCACCTCAGACCCCCAGGTAGCTGAGACTGCAGGTGTTGCCACCACACGTGACCAATTTTATTATTTTTTTTGTAGAGATGAGACCTCACTCTGCGATCCAGGCTTGTCTTGAACTCCTGGCCTCAAGCTATCCTCCCATTTCGACCTCCCAAAGTGCTGGCAATACAGGCATAAGCCACTGTACCCAGCCTGTGTTAACTTTTCTTTCTACCAAACTTTTGAGATAGGTGCTAAGCTTATTCATATACTGAGATGTAACTTGACAAAGGTCACTCAGCAGACTTATGGCAGAGTAAAATCTCTGTACATCTGTTTTGTCTCCTGTGTACATGTGCTTTGTTTAATACCCTACCTTTAAGTGGAATTGGTGTGTGTGAATATAACTAAGCAAATTATACCACAAGAGTGATCCTCTTGGGATTATTTCTTGTTACATAAGCCTCCCTTATAGCAGGCTGGAGAGTTTCCTCTAGCTTTAGAGAAGTAAGATGCTATGTGTTGAGAGGGCCATATGGCTTGGATCTGAAGGTGGCCTCCAAGAGCTGAAAGCAACTCTCGTTGACAACCAGCAGAGAAACAGGGACGTCAGTCCTCTAACTGCAAGAAGCTGAGTTCTGCCATCAATCAGAATGAGACTGGAAAAAGACCTCCGAGTTTCATGTGAGAATTGCAGACCGGTTGACACCTTGATTTCAGACTTGTGAGACCCAGAGCAGAGGATGCAGTTGAGTCACACACTCAGATTCCTGACCCATGGAAAATGTGAAATAATACACTTGTGTTGTGTTACACTTCTAATTTTGTTATAATCTGTTATGCAGCAAGAGGAAACTGACATATTATGAAGGTTACACAGCTGATGAGGAGTTAAGTATTTTGCTGAGGAAGCTCAGCTGCAAATCCTCTGGCCTCTCCCATTATAGATGGTTGCCTTCAAATTCGAGGACTCAGCCGTGAACCAGTCCAGGGAACTAGCACAACCCTTGTCCTCTGGGCCAAGCTCCTATGTAGTTCCACTCTCATTAGAGAATTACGGTTTGGTCCTCTGATGACCAAATTTAAAGACAAATTATTGGTGATTTGAAATTTATCTGAATGCTAATATATGATTAGCTCTAACAATCCTTAAAAAGAAAGAAAGATTTTCTAATAATTACTTTTATTCCTTTAGCAAATATAAGTACATCTGAATCAGGTCTTTTAAACTGATTTTCTTTTAATGAAAATAAAAGTTGGGGGCCTGAAAGAATACATACAATGTAAAAGCACAATAGAGCTAAGATATTTGAGGAAGTGTCTATTCAGGGCAGCTTGAATCTATGCTCCTGGAAATAACATTTTAAAAATAAAAAAGAGAAAGATCTAAATATTTTAAAGGGTGTATGTACCTAATAATACCTATCTTTTCCAATTTTATTTCAAATGTGCCATGCTGCCATAAAATAAAGGTAAGTTTTTTTTCTTTGTTTGTTTGTGTTTGACTTGTATATCTTTATCACAGGAGTATAACAAAGATTATATGTATAGTCATTAATCAATTTGCATTCCAGATTGTTATTATATATATATTTGCATTCCAGATTGTCCATATATAGGGAAATAGATAAGTTGAAACAACTTTCAGAAAGAAATGAAGCAAAAGTGGTTAATAAATATAATAGCATAAAAATTATTGTAAGAAACCGAAAGATTTGTAGCCCGTAAAGATTTCATTAATGTGGTGAGAGACACAGGCTCCGTATCTCTCTGTTGTCAGAGTTAACTTGATTTCCTCACAAAAAAGTGCTTTCAACAATCATTGTGGTTGCTTATCCTAGAATTATAGAATATGTTTTTCTTTGCTCAATTGTAAAGTAGTAATTAGTGCTTATTCTCAGGATATTTTAAATAATGTGCGAGAACAATTTACAATCTCAAGGAAGATGACTGCAAAGCGGCTTTTAAAACACTGTGTATATGATTCAAAAATCATTGGTAAAGACATAACAATCGTGTTGTGTTGAATACTTACTTCCAAATCGATGCCAAAGATTGTTGGCCACTAGTTAACCATATTTTGAACTATAAGAAACAAAATCTTTGGCAAATTCTGTCTGTAAAAGCATCAGAAACCTAAAAAGCCTCTACTTAGAAAATGAAATTTCCCTTATAATAACCTTTCCTCCAAAGGGTTATATTTTTGTAATGTTATGGAAGAAATAAAAATTATTTGACAAAGTAAAATTTTAAATGCCTAAAAATACAGCCTGATATGAGTTTTCACATTCATACCAATTTTTAAACTAAATATAAGCATGTGTATATATATATACACTCACATATATGCTGCCATTTGTAGTTTTACTTAGACATGTTGATTCAGTGCAGTGGTTATTCCAAATTTTGTCTGAAATATTTTAGATTAACTATTTAAAGAATAGTCCCTGTATTGAAAAATTGTCCATCCCATGGCAGTGCAGATGATAAGCTTTCTGTACTTCTGTATTATTCCCTGCTCTCAACAGCTGCTCTTAATTGAACCCTAGGTACGATTTAGGATTGTTTTCTTTTGCTTTGTTGTTCTAAGAATTCTCACTTTAAATCCGTCTAAGGTTACAACAGCCTCTTATCATGTAGCTTTCGTACAAATGTGACATGGTCTCATTATATTTCTGCCAATGGATTTTATCGCTTTAATAATCCTTTGCAATATTTATAGAATGTCATGATGAATCATATTATATTTATCATATCACACAATAAATAGCATGACATGCTAATAAATCATTCCAGTTTGGAGAGTGTTGAAATTATTCTTTGTAAGCTTACATCAAAATGATTAGTCAGCATCCAGTCTCTGCATTAAATCTGTAGTCTTACACCAATTTATAACTTAGAATGGATAATGCAAATGAATACTCAAAATTATTTAATTATTTGCTAATATTTTATATAAGTTAACTTCTTTAGTTGTACAAAATACTAAATTACGGAACCAAATATTTTTTATAATGAACCATTTTCTTAAGAATAATACAATAGACATAAGTCTAATAAGACTTTGCAAAAATTGAGATGTTTGTTGAACATTTTTCAAATTAGCAAGAATAAATTTAAGAGAAAACTTTATTTTAAGGATATTAGAATCCACAGAGAAGAAAGGAATAGAGAAATATGATTTAGTCTGCCAATTTTATATGTGAAAAAACATAGGCTCACCTATGTTAAGGAATGCAATCAGTTAGACTGACAAAGAAATGAAATTAGAAATTAGGTTTTCAGACATTTATCTTAGTGGTACTTTATAATAAGTTCTTTTCTGTTCTCTTTAAAATTTCATGTTGAGTTTTAAGAATTTAAGAAATAATATATAAATATTAAAAGATAATTAAGCTGATAGATATAATCAATCAAGTTAGCTTAGATTGCATCAGAATCTTTTGGAATCCGGGTGTTATCTTCTTGGCTGCGTGTTTGAAGCCAGCAATTTCTTTTCAATTGTCTTTTGCCTTAATGTGAATTCTTTATTAGCTCTTTCGAAACAAAGACACTTTCCATGGACAAATACGAGTCTCCAGCTCGATGACTGTAGGGTTCCTGAGGTTGTGTGGCTGACACAGGAAGCCCGAGGCAATAGCTGAGCAAAGTGGTTCAGGTTGTGAATTCTGGAGTCGGCTTTTTTGGTTTGAATCCCAGATTAGACACAAATCAGAAATGTGATCACAGGCCAGTTATCTGATTTTTCTAAGCCCCAGTTCCCTTCTGTTAAAAATGGGGATAATAAAGAATACAACACAGCTCACATCTGTTGTATGATTAATTATTGTATATCAAGATCAAAGGAGGACAATATCTGCATAATAATCAGCAAATAACAGCTATTGTGTATACTAGTAACAGGGACTAAGAGGAATCTTTCTGAACAAATGTTTGGAAAACATGGTAGAGATTGGCAGCCAAATTTAGTCAAATAGTTTACAGAAATCCTGCGATTCACTGCTTTTCTTTACAATAGATACCAGAGCCTTGGAAATGTTTTTTTAAAAAAAAACTATTGTTTACCTAAAGATCCATAAATATATCAGGCTCCGCACAATTAAGTAGAAAAAGAATCTTTTTTATATTATTATTATCCTGTAGCATTTATCTGTACTTGGTGTCATATCAAAAACCTTTGCGAGAGGGCCTGGTTTCTTCCAATTACAAAGTAGGAAATGTATTTATTTTGTAAACTTTCACCAGTGCTCTAGTTACCAGTATTTATTTTTGCCTTCTAGTCTTACGAGAAATCTCACTGAAAACTACAATACCCTCTAGTGTACATGATTGCATATAGTTTAAACATTGTTGTTTTAGGATTTTTATGCAAAGTAGTAAAAATTTGAGGTTAAGCCCTAAAATATCATTTTATTCATTTATCTGGCAAACTTACTGAACATGTAATATGTGATGGATAGTAATTTAGCTGCTGGATATATAGCAGTGAACGACGGGTAAAAATTTGTGTTCTCTTAAAATCTAAAGGGGTAAGACAATTATCAAAGAAAATATTTAAAACTCTTAATATGTCGTGTATTGGTGAGTGCTAAGGAGAAGAAGTACACGTGGAGGGTGGAGGGTTACAAGGTCAGGAAAGACTTCATTAAGCAGGTGAAATGTGAGCAAAGGCACAAATGAAAAGAGAAGGCAAGCCCTGCAGAATAGCCTAGTTGTTAAGAGCACAGACTTTGCAGGTACAGAGGCGTGCAGGTGTCTGGTGTGTTTGAGGGAGGGTAAGGAGTTCTGTCTGACTGGGCTGTAGTCAGCAAAAGGACAGTGAGAGCAGAAGGGGACAGCGGGGTAATGGAGCCAAATTACATAGTTCCTTGTAGGCCTCCGTAACACCTCAGGCTTTTACTTTGAATGAGATGGAAAGCCACTGAGGAGTTTGTAACCAGCCATACCTTATGGTCTGGTTTAATACGAGAAACTGTCACTGTGGGTGCCATGGAGAAGGTGCCCTAAGAGGCCACAGTGTGTTCATAGGAAATGCTAAGCCTTCTACCTGTGTGCCAGACACTGTCACCTCTCACCTAATGCAGGAACATCATTCCCCCAACTTTTCCCTTTCTTCTGCATCATCAATTCTCCTCTTGCTAATTAATAATATTCTTCATATGCAAACATGCTACAATTATTCTTATTTTAAAATACCTTTCCACATTCTACAAATCTCTCAAGATACTGCCTCCATTCTCTGATCCTCAGAGCAAAACTCCATGCACCCATTATACCCAAATCCTTTCATCTTGGTTTTTAAAGATTCCACCCCAATCTGCCTTCTCCTTTTCTACTGTCCAAAATTTGTTGTTGCCAAGGACAACATTGATCTCCATATTCTTCAACTTTTAGTCCTTTTCACAGAATTTGACACAGGTAATCACTGACTTCTCCTTGAAACATGTTTGTCACCTGGGTTCCAGGTCACAGTATTGTCAGTTCCATTCACCTTGTTACAGCTGCTGCTTCCTGCGTTCCTTCGTTCACCACCATCTTCCTGATTTCTCAGTTACAGCACAGAAGGGATGATTCTGGCATTTATTTACTTTATTTAAATGCATTTTCTTTTTTATCTCAGATGGTGTCATGCTTTAACTCCTATGCGTATACTGCCGATTTTCAAGTGTTTAATCCCCAGCCTTCATTGTGCTGTAGAACTCTAGAATTGTACATTGAGCCACCTAGTTGATATCACTTCTTGAAATCTAATAAGTAACTCAAGGTTATTATTTGCAAAACTGACCCTCTGATTTTCTCCCTAAACCTGGTTCTGCCGCAACTTGGCCAGCTCAATAAATGACAGTTTTATTCTTCGATAATTTAAACCAAACTCTATGAAGTTATCCTTACCTGCTATTTCTAGTTTTCCCAGATTCAATCCATCAGGAAATCCTGCAAGTCTACTTTTAAACTGAATGCCTGTTGAGGTAATTTGCACTGACACTACTTGGTATAAACCACCATCAGCTCTCAATGGAATATTGCCTTAGTTTCCTGTTTGCGTCTAGAGCTGATGAAGCCGGACAGCAGGCTGATGGCTAGTTTTTTTTTTTTCCTGAAAGAAATAAATTATTGTAATTTGGTGGGTCTTAAATAACTGACTTAGAAATTATGTAATCTCATTAAAATTCCTACACTATTTTTTAATGAAAATTAGAAACATCCTAAACTTTGTTTAGTAAAGTCTTGACAAGTTCTTTCTGTGTGAGTTTTAATGGCGAAATCTTGTTCAAGAACAAAGAACACGTTCAGACGTGTTAGGTAAGGGAAGGTCTAAGCTAAACTCAGAGAGAAGAGGCCTATTGCTTTATTTGAATTTGTGATTCTTTGAGATTCTTAATGTCACAAAAACAAGTATAAAAAGAAACCATACAAATACCTCATTAGCCATCTAGTTTTTAATATGCTGTCTAACCAAGGGTTGCATTTCTTGAGTCAAAGGTAGCATTTTATGATTCATAGTTTCTACCATTGCTAAAATTTTAAATTTGGTCTTAACATTTGATTGGTTCTCTTTCATAATTGCAATTTCAGGGCCTATAGTTTGTCTGGGTTGATAATTATTCAGATGAATGATTTATCCATTTAGATAAACATCAACTGGTTCTAATAATTTGCAGTTACTGTTTATGTCAGGTTGCTTAATCATAAATGCTTTCTTGAGACCCCCTCTTTGTCAAAACTGTTCTTTAGATTCCCACAAAACACTTTTGGAGTTAGAATTTTCCCTATCATTTCTAAAGATAAATGGAAGAACTCAGAAATTAATTTGACCTCTTTGCTGCCTTGCCATCCTGCTTAATTACTACAGAGTTAACTATAAAAGCTATTATCTCATCAGTAACTATCTAATTTATAATATCCTATATTGAGTATAAAATGTATGAACTGGTTGGGTTATCTGGCTTTATGTTACATAATTGCCCATTCAAATTTTTATTTCAACCTGGTTTATGTGCTTTGCGACATTTCGGATATATTCGTATTTTTAGGTATTTCTCGTTTTAGTAGAGACTGATGTTCTTAAATACAAGCTTTTACTTTGATTTTTATCAGCATTGTGAGCAATTTGCTCATTTTCTAATCGGACGTTTTCAGGTCATAGAAAAATTAAGGAATGATATTGTCATTTAAATTCACTAAGAGAGTTGGAAACACCAGTAGTGATTTACAAGTTAAGGAAAGTAAACAGACGCTTTAAAAATATATATTTTTTAATGATTATATTATTATTAATTGAAAGCTGATTTTTAGGAATGGAAACAAATGTAGATTTGTGGGTTCTTAATGTCAAGCTAACACCTGTTTCTGGTAGTTTAATTTACTTTGGTTCACTGTCTTCTTCATGTAAGAGTAAAAACTGTTTTGTGGAACACACTTCAGTACCAAGAAAAGCTTGTTAATAGCTGTTCTACAGTATATATTCTCAAATTCGTGTCATGCCACATCTTTTCATATGTTGTAAGTCAGTGGTTTAGGACATTAAAAAATGATGTTTCTCAAAACACTTGTTATTTTCTCACACATACTGTGTTCTAGCATTCTAGAAGTGTTTTGGTAGATTTAAAGATTGGTTTGCTCTGTCACACTATAATCTAACAAAGTTTTCTTTGGCTTTTAAATCTAATCTCTGAGGCTGGATAGTAGGCTTTCTTTCCCCCACAAAAAAACTCTTCGTTGGATTTTTTTTCCTTGAGGCATATCAAATTCTTATTTCCTTTAGGTTATAAATAAATAGAGACTCAAAACATTGTGTCAAAACTTTTTCATATTTTACCCCCTATTTTGTGGAGAAATGTTTCGAAAAGTAGCCAATGCTATATTTCTTAGTTGTATTTTATTTTTATTTTTACTTCATATTATGTTGAATATAAAATAAAACTTGAGAGATGCATTTACCAGTTTATTCAATAAGGCCTTTTCTTTATATATACTCCTAGATAAATTTTAGCAGGAAAGTCAGAAACTTGTACTAAATTAAAGCTTAGTTTTTTTTTTGTTTTTTTTTTTTAAGACCTACAAACTCCTCTTGTATCAGCACACTTCATATTATGGCTTAAGCTGTTATCAGAAATACTATTTCTTAATATCATATATTATTTTTAAAGCGCAAAAATTTAATACAGCTCTATTTATTAAGACCCTCACAGATCAAGAGCTGAGGGTGTTTATAAATGAAACATAAAAGATGACAGACATAGGGCCAGTGGTCTCGAGCAATGTCCATGAAACCCCAGTGCAGGAATGCAGGCAGGCCTCAGAGGTAGTAAAGTTATACTAAGAAGTAGAAAGTTGACAATTGTTTCTCTACCTATTCAGACCTCTGTTTCCTCATTTGTCAAATGAAATCAATAATAGAAAGTACCTCCCAGGACAAACGATGGGATGGATATAAAGCATTCTTACACTTTAGCACATAATAATTTTTCAGTGTTCCACAAGAAACCTTTATTTTGATTTATTTTATTTTGTCCCTATTCTTTCCCCAGTCACTTGAAATGTTGGAATGAAGGTGAGGGGACTGATCTGCTTACTGCTCTTGTGTTGTGGCTGAAATTTGTAGGGGAGGCTGCTCTCCATAATTAAGTCTAGTATCATTGTTTCATACGTGTGCCTTTAATATTTTTAAAACATTTATTTAAAAACTTAAGCCTAACTGATTTGTGAACTTCTCAGAATGAGTATTCTTCTGAAAATGTTAAATTAATAAGAAAATTAAGCACAATATAAGGAAGACATTTATATAAAAACTGAACAATAAGTTAAATTGGAGTGTAGTCAAAGGCACTTGGGATGCTAGAGCTGTTATAAGTGAGCTTTCAATTTATGTCAAGAGTCCTGGTAGATGGAAGATTAAGAGTCTTTGTATCTTACCATCTTATAAAGTAAGTTATACGGGTTCAACTAGAGAGATAAGCAGTGTCCTGACAAACGTGAATACGGGTTCCCTTTTAAAAACGTTTCTAATAAAGGCATTGCGTTGAGCTTGCCTCCAATGTGGCATCTCGGTGGAGACCTGAAGCTGAGGCTCCAGGTCCGTGGAGGTCATTTCTCACTCTTCAGTTCCATCAGATGATGTGCCAGGGGTTAGGAGAAGCTACACCCCGTCTCACATTTCAACTCTGCTGCAATGAGAAGGAAATAAGCCAAGGAAAATGCCTTACTGCGTTAAGGCAGGGGCAAGAGAGAAGAAGAGCACCATGGTTTGCTCATGATTAAAAAATATTCAGCCAGATGGCCCACAAGTAAATGTGGCCCAATTAATTGGTAATGTGTAATCAGATTAGAATCTCTTGCCTTCTTAGAGGAGTAAGAAATGGGCAAAGATATGGACAGAGGTGCCAAACATATCTTCTTTCTTAATTTCTCATCAGGAAAAATGTTGATTATGAGTAAAAAGGAAGGAATTAATTGAAGTTAAACTAATATTAAGTGAGATGGATCAATATGTTAGGTTAAATACTTGTCATTAATCTGGAGGAATTAGTATAAAGTAAAATATAAGACTGTTCATTGTAAAATAGTCAATAAAATGAATATAAAGGCACATAGCCCACATATGCTAGTTTTTTAATGAAAAAGGAAAGTTCTGTTTCAGATATGGCCCTTCAAAATATATGTAAAGAAGACACAAAATAAATTGATCAAAAAATGGTAAAGTAACATGTCAGATTACTTTTAAAAATTGTTCCTTTAAGCAAAAGTTAATGAAATGGTGGTAGTTGCATATAAAGAAAGAAATATGTGACAATAGGGTCTTTCATATTCACTGGAAACATACTTGGGGATGAGACTTAACCCATAAGGCATGAATACGAACAGAAATGGAAGACATTCAGACACAAGTGATCATTTGTGAGACATGAGATTGGTCGTATTTATCCTGCTGAGTTCTTTGTTGAAACGACATTGCTTCCCCACATGATATTTCCCACAGCCCGTCTGAATTATGCTGTGTGGAGCCGTGTCACCCAGGCTTTCTGTGCCAGGGCCACCGTGTGATGGCTCATCCAGTATCTACTATCCACTAGCCAGTAACTTAAAAGGCTGAGAGTGGCCAGGGGAGGAAGAAAGATTATGTCATTATTACCAGGAAGGCAAGGTACACTGGTGATATCTACAGCCTGAATGTTTCTACAGGAAGAGTGTTTCAGAAAGGCTCAATCAAAAATATAGTTCAACTCTTTTAGTTGAATGCAAAGAACAGAACGAAGTTTCACAGAATGCTTCTGTGTAGTTTAGATTTGAATATATTCCTTTTTCACTATTACCCTCTTAGCGCTCCGAATGTTCACTTGCATTTTCTACAGAAAGAGTGTGCAGAACTGCGAAATCAAAAGTATGGTTTAATTCTGTTAGCTGAATGCACATATCAGAAATAAGTTTCACACAATGCTTCTGTGTAGTTTTTATTTGAAGATATTATTTTTCCCAATATAGGCCTCTTAGCGCGCAGAATGTCCAATTGCAGTTTCTACAGAAAGAGTGTTTCAGAACGGCTCAATCAAAAGTAAGGTTCAACACTGTTAGTTGAATGCACAGAACAGAAAGAAGTTTCATACAATGCTTCTGTGTAGTTTATATTTGAACATATTTCTTTTTCCACGGTTACCCACTTAGCGCTCCGAATGTCCAGTTGCATTTTCTACAGACAGAGTGTTTCAAAACTGCTCAATCAAAAGTATGGTTTAACTCTGTTAGCTCAATGCTCAGATCAGAAAGAAGTTTCACAGAATGCTTCTGTGTAGTTTATATTTGAATATATTCCTTTTTCCACTACTACCCTCTTAGCGCTCAAAATGTCCAGTTGCATTTTCTACAGAAAGAGTGTTCAGAACTGCTCAATCAAAAGTATGGTTTAACTCTGTTAGCTGAATGCACAGATCAGAAAGAAGTTTCACAGAATGATTCTGTGTAGTTGATATTTGAAGATATTACTTTTTCCACTATTACCCTCTTAGCGCTCCGAATCTCCACTTGCATTTTCTACAGAAAGAGTGTTTCAGAACGGCTCAATCAAAACTAAGGTTCAACTCTTTTAGTTGAATGCACAGAACAGAAAGAAGTTTCACAGAATGCTTCAGTGTAGTATTTAGTTGAAGATATTCCTTTTTCGACTATTACCGTCTTAGCGCTCCGAATGTCCACTGGCAGTTTCTACACAAAGAGTGTTTCAGAACTGCTACTTCAAAAGTAAGGCTCAGCTCTGTTAGTTGAATGCAGAGAACAGAAAGGAGTTTCAGAGAATGCTTCTGTGTAGTTTTTATTTGGAGATATTCCATTTTCCACTATTACAATCTTAGCGCTCCGAATGTCCACTTGCATTTTCTACAGAAAGAGTGGTCAGAACTGCTCAATCAAAAGAATGGTTTAACTCTGTTAGCTGTATGAACAGATCAGAAAGAAGTTTCACAGAATGCTTCTGTGTAGTTTTTATTTGAAGAAATTCTTTTTCCCAATATAGGCCACTTAGCGCTCTGAATGTCCAATTGCAGTATCTACAGAAAGAGTGTTACAGAACTGTTCAATCAAAAATAAGGTTCAATAGTGTTAGTTGAATGCACAGAACAGAAAGAAGTTTCATACAATGCTTCTGTGTAGTTTATATTTGAAGATATTCCTTTTTCCACTATTACCCACTTAGCGCTCCAAATGTCTAGTTGCATTATCTACCGAAAGAGTGTTTCAGAACTGCTCAATCAAAAGTAAGGTTCAACTCTTTTAGTTGAATGCACAGAACAGAAAGAAGTTTCACAGAATGCTTCTGTGTAGTTTATATTTGAATATATTCCTTTTTCCACTATTACCCTCTTAGCGCTCCGAATGTCCACTTGCATTTTCTACAGAAAGAGTGTTCAGAACTGCTCAATCAAACTGTGGTTTAACTCTATTAGCTGAATGCCAATATCAGAAATAAGTTTAACAGAATGCTTCTGTGTAGTTTTTATTTGAAGATATTCTTTTTCCCAATATAGGCCTCTTAGCGCTCGGAATGTCCAATTGCAGTTTCTACAGAAAGAGTGTTTCAGAACGGCTGCATCAAAAGTAAAGTTCAACTCAGTTAGTTGAATGCAAAGAACAGAAAGAAGTTTCACAGAATGCTTCTTTGTAGTTTGTATTTGAATATATCCCTTTTTCCAATACTACCCTCTTAGCGCTCCAAATGTCCAGTTGCATTTTCTACAGAAAGAGTGTTCAGAGCTGCTCAATCAAAAGTATGGTTTAATTCTGTTAGCTGAATGCACAGATCAGAAAGAAGTTTCACAGAATGATTCTGTGTAGTTGATATTTGAAGATATTACTTTTTCCACTATTACCCACTTACCGCTCCAAATGTCCAGTTGCATTTTCTACAGAAAGAGTGTTTCAGAACTGCTCAATCAAAAGTATGGTTTAACTCTGTAAGTTGAATGCAGAGATCAGAAAGAAGTTTCACAGAATGCTTCTGTGTAGTGTTTATATGAAGATATTCTTTTTACCAATATAGGCCTCTTAGCGCTCAGAATGTCCAATTGCAGTTTCTATAGAAAGAGTGTTTCAGAACGGCTCAATAAAAATAAGGTTCACCTCTTTTAGTTGAATGCACAGAACAGAAAGAAGTTTCACAGAATGCTTCTGTGTAGTATTTAGTTGAAGATATTCCTTTTTTGACTATTATCCACTTAGCGCTCCGAATGTCCACTGGCAGTTTCTACACAAAGAGTGTTTCAGAACTGCTCCTTCAAAAGTAAGGCTAAACTCTGTTAGTTGAATGCAGAGAACAGAAAGGAGTCTCAGAGAATGCTTCTGTGTAGTTTTTATTTGGAGATATTCCCTTTTCCTCTATTACAATCTTAGCGCTCCGAATGTCCACTTGCATTTTCTACAGAACGAGTGTTTCATAACTGCTCAATCAAAAGTATGGTTTAGCTCTGTTAACTGAATGCACTGATCAGAAATAAGTTTCACAGAATGCTTCTGTGTAGTTTTTATTTGAAGATATTCTTTTTAACAATGTAGGCCTCTTAGCGCTTAGAAAGTCCAATTGCAGTTTCTACAGAAAGAGTGTTTCAGAACGGCTCAATCAAATGTAAGGTTCAACTCTGTTAGTTGAATGCACAGAACAGAAAGAAGTTTCACAGAATGCTTCTGTGTACTTTTTATTTGAATATATTCCTTTTTCAACTATTACACTCTTAGCGCTCTGAATGTCCACTTACATTTTCTACAGAAAGAGTGTTCAGAACGGCTCAATCAAAAGTATGGTTTTACTCTGTTAGTTCAATGCACAGATCCGAAAGAAGTTTCACAGAATGCTTCTGTGTAGTTTTTATTTGTAGATATTCTTTTTCCCAATATAGGACTTTTAGCGGTCAGAATGTCCGTTTGCAGTTTCTACAGAAAGAGTGTTTCACAACGGCTCCATCAAAAGTAAGGTTCAAATCAGTTAGTTGAATGCACAGAACTGAAAGAAGTTTCACAGAATGCTTCTGTGTAGTTTATAATTTCATATATTCCTTTTCCCACTATTACCGTATTAGCGCTCCGAATGTCCACTTGCATTTTCTACAGAAAGAGTGTTCAGAACTGCGCAATCAAAAGTATGGTTTAGCTCTGTTAGCTGAATGCACATATCAGAAATAAGTTTCACACAATGCTGCTGTGTAGTTTTTATTTGAAGATATTATTTTGCCCAATATAGGCCTCTTAGCGGTCAGAATGTCCAATTGCAGTTTCTACAGAAAGAGTGTTTCAGAACGGCTCAATCAAAAGTAAGGCTCAACTCTGTTACTTGAATGCACAGAACAGAAGGAAGTTTCATACAATGCTTCTGTGTAGTTTATATTTGAACATATTCCTTTTTCCATTATTACCCACTTAGCGCTCCGAATGTCCAGTTGCATTTTCTACAGACAGAGTGTTTCAAATCTCCACAATCAAAAGTATGCTTTAACTCTGTTAGCTGAATGCTCAGATCAGAATGAAGTTTCACAGAATGCTTCTGTGTAGCTTATATTTGAATATATTCCTTTTTCCACTACTAAACTCTTAGCGCTCAAAATGTCCAGTTGCATTTTCTACAGAAAGAGTGTTCAGAACTGCTCTATCAAAACTATGGTTTAACTCTGTTAGCTGAATGCACATATCAGAAAGAAGTTTCACAGAATGATTCTGTGTAGTATTTAGTTGAAGATATTCCTTTTTTACTATTACCCACTTAGCGCTCCGAATATCCACTGGCAGTTTCTACACAAAGAGTGTTTCAGAACTGCTCCTTCAAAAGTAAGGCTAAACTCTGTTAGTTGAATGCAGAGAACAGAAAGGAGTCTCAGAGAATGCTTCTGTGTAGTTTTCATTTGGAGATATTCCCTTTTCCTCTATTACAATCTTAGCGCTCCGAATGTCCACTTGCATTTTCTACAGAACGAGTGTTTCATAACTGCTCAATCAAGAGTATGGTTTAGCTCTGTTAACTGAATGCACTGATCAGAAATAAGTTTCACAGAATGCTTCTGTGTAGTTTTTATTTGAAGATATGATTTTTAACAATGTTGGCCTCTTAGCGCTTAGAAAGTTCAATTGCAGTTTCTACAGAAAGAGTGTTTCAGAACGGCTCAATCAAAAGTAAGGTTCATCTCTGTTAGTTGAATGCACAGAACAGAAAGAAGTTTCAAAGAATGCTTCTGTGTACTTTTTATTTGAATATATTCCTTTTTCAACTATTACCCTCTTAGCGCTCTGAATGTCCACTTACATTTTCTACAGAAAGAGTGTTCAGAACGGCTCAATCAAAAGTATGGTTTTACTCTGTTAGTTCAATGCACAGATCCGAAAGACGTTTCACAGAATGCTTCTGTGTAGTTTTTATTTGTAGATATTCTTTTTCCCAGTGTAGGCCTTTTAGCGGTCAGAATGTCCGATTGCAGTTTCTACAGAAAGAGTGTTTCACAACGGCTCCATCAAAAGCAAGGTTCAAATCAGTTAGTTGAATGCACAGAACTGAGAGAAGTTTAACAGAATGCTTATGTGTAGTTTATAATTTCATATATTCCTTTTCCCACTATTACCGTATTAGCGCTCCGAATGTCCACTTACATTTTCTACAGAAAGAGTGTTCAGAACTGCGCAATCAAAAGTATGGTTTAGCTGTGTTAGCTGAATGCACATATCAGAAATAAGTTTCACACAATGCTGCTGTGTAGTTTTTATTTGAAGATATTATTTTTCCCAATATAGGCCTCTTAGCGCTCTGAATGTCCAATTGCAGTTTCTACAGAAAGAGTGTTTCAGAACGGCACAATCAAAAGTAAGGCTCAACTCTGTTACCTGAATGCACAGAACAGAAAGAAGTTTCATACAATGCTTCTGTGTAGTTTATATTTGAACATATTCCTTTTTCCATTATTACCCACTTAGCGCTCCGAATGTCCAGTTGCATTTTCTACACACAGAGTGTTTCAAATCTCCTCAATCAAAAGTATGGTTTAACACTGTTAGCTGAATGCTCAGATCAGAATGAAGTTTCACAGAATGCTTCTGTGTAGCTTATATTTGAATATATTCCTTTTTCCACTACTAAACTCTTAGCGCTCCAAATGTCCAGTTGCATTTTCTACAGAAAGAGTGTTCAGAACTGCTCTATCAAAACTATGGTTTAACTCTGTTAGCTGAATACACATATCAGAAAGAAGTTTCACAGAATGATTCTGTGTAGTTTATATTTTAAGATATTCCTTTTTCCACTATTACCCTCTTAGCACTCCGAATCTCCACTTTCATTTTCTACAGAAAGAGTGTTTCAGAACGGCTCAATCAAAACTAAGGTTCAACACTTTTAGTTGAATGCACAGAACAGAAAGAAGTTTCACAGAATGCTTCTGTGTAGTATTTAGTTGAAGATATTCCTTTTTCGACTATTACCCTCTTAGCGCTCTGAATTTCAACTGGCAGTTTCTACACAAAGAGTGTTTCAGAAGTGCTCCTTCAAAAGTAAGGCTCAGCTCGGTTAGTTGAATGCAGAGAACAGAAAGGAGTTTCAGAGAATGCTTCTGTGTAGTTTTTATTTGGAGATATTCTTTTTTCCACTATTACTATCTTAGCGCTCCAAATGTCCACTTGCATTTTCTACAGAAAGAGTGTTTCAGAACGGCTCAATCAAAACTAAGTTTCAACACTTTTAGTTGAATGCACAGAACAGAAACAAGTTTCACAGAATCCTTCTCTGTAGTTTTTATTTGTAGATATTCTTTTTCCCAATATAGGCCTCCTAGCGCTCAGAATGTCCAATTGCATTTTCTACAGAAAGAGTGTTCCAGAACGGCTCAATCAAAAGCAAGGTTCAACTCAGTTAGTTGAATGCAAATAACAGAAAGAAGTTTCACAGAATGCTTCTGTGTAGTTTATATTTGAATATATTGCTTTTTCCACTATTATCCTTTTAGCGCTCCGAATGTACATTGCATTTTCTACAGAAAGAGGGTTCAGAACTGCGCAATCAAAAGTATGGTTTAACTCTGTTACCTGAACGCACATATGAGAAATAAGTTTCACACAATGCTTCTGTGTAGTTTTTATTTGAATATATTATTTTTCCCAATATAGGCCTCTTAGGGCTCAGAATGTCCAATTGCAGTTTCTACAGAAAGAGTGTTTCAGAACGGCCAAATCAAAAGTAAGTTTCAACTCTGTTAGTTGAATGTACAGAACAGAAAGATGTTTCATACAATGCTTCTGTGTAGTTTATATTTGAACATATTCCTTTTTCCACTATTACCCACTTAGCGCTCGGAATGTCCAGTTGGATTTTCTACAGACAGAGTGTTTCAAAACTGCTCAGTCAAAAGTATGGTTTAACTCTGTTAGCTGAATGATCAGATCAGAAAGAAGTTTCACAGAATGCTTCTGTGTAGTTTATATTTGAATATAATCCTTTTTCCACTACTACCCTCTTAGCGCTCCAAATGTCCAGTTGCATTTTCTACAGAAAGAGTGTTCAGAACTGCTCAATGAAAAGTATGGTTTAATTCTGTTAGCTGAATGCACAGATCAGAAAGAAGTTTCACAGAATGATTCTGTGTAGTTTATATTTGAAGATATTACTTTTTCTAGTATTTCCCTCTTAGCGCTCCGAATGTCCACTTGCATTTTCTACAGAAAGAGTGTTCAGAACGGCTCAATCAAAAGTATGGTTTTACTCTATTAGTTGAATGCCCATATCAGAAATAAGTTTCACAGAATGCTTCTGTGTAGTTTTTATTTGAAGATATTCTTTTTCCCAATATAGGCCTCTTAGCGCTCAGAATGTCCAATTGCAGTTTCTACAGAAAGAGTGTTTCAGAACGACTGCATGAAAAGTAAGGTTCAACTCAGTTAGTTGAATGCAAAGAACAGAAAGAAGTTTCACAGAATGCTTCTGTGTAGTTTATATTTGAATATATCCCTTTTTCCACTACTACACTCTTAGCGCTCCAAATGTACAGTTGCATTTTCTACAGAAAGAGTGTTCAGAACTGCTCAATCAAAAGTATGGTTTAATTCTGTTAGCTGAATTCACAGATCAGAAAGAAGTTTCACAGAATGATTCTGTGTAGTTGATATTTGAAGATATTACTTTTCCCACTATTACCCACTTACCGCTCCAAATGTCCAGTTGCATTTTCTACAGAAAGAGTGTTTCAGAACTGCTCAATCAAAAGTATGGTTTAACTCTGTTAGCTGAATGCACAGATCAGAAAGAAGTTTCACAGAATGCTTCTGTGTAGTTTTTATATGAAGATATTCTTTTTACCAATATAGGCCTCTTAGCGCTCAGAATGTCCAATTGCAGTTTCTATAGAAAGAGTGTTTCAGAACGGCTCAATCAAAATAAGGTTCACCTCTTTTAGTTGAATGCACACAACAGAAAGGAGTTTCACAGAATGCTTCTGTGTAGTATTTAGTTGAAGATATTCCTTTTTTGACTATTACCCACTTAGCGCTCCGAATGTCCACTGGCAGTTTGTAAACAAAGAGTGTTTCAGAACTGCTCCTTCAAAAGTAATGCTAAACTCTGTTAGTTGAATGCAGAGAACAGAAAGGAGTTTCAGAGAATGCTTCTGTGTAGTTTTATTTGGAGATATTACTTTTTCCTCTATTACAATCTTAGCGCTCAGAATGTGCACTTGCATTTTCTACAGAACGAGTGTGTCATAACTGCTCAATCAAAAGTATGTTTTAGCTCTGTTAACTGAATGCACTGATCAGAAATAAGTTTCACAGAATGCTTCTGTGTAGTTTTTATTTGAAGATATTCTTTTTAACAATGTAGGCCTCTTAGAGCTTAGAAAGTCCAATTGCAGTTTCTACAGAAAGAGTGTTTCAGAACGGCTCAATCAAAAGTAAGTTTCAACTGTGTTAGTTGAATGCACAGAACAGAAAGAAGTTTCACACAATGCTTCTGTGTAGTTTATATTTGAATATATTCCTTTTTCAACTATTACCCTCTTAGCACTCTTAATGTCCACTTACATTTTCTACAGAAAGAGTGTTCAGAACGGCTCAATCAAAAGTATGGTATTACTCTGTTAGTTCAATGCACAGATCCGAAAGAAGTTTCACAGAATGCTTCTGTGTAGTTTTTATTTGTAGATATTCTTTTTCCCAATATAGGCCTTTTAGCGGTCAGAATGTCCAATTGCAGTTTCTACAGAAAGAGTGTTTCAGAACGGCTCCATCAAAAGTAAGGTTCAACTCAGTTAGTTGAATGCACAGAACTGAAAGAAGTTTCACAGAATGCTTCTGTGTAGTTTATAATTGAATAGATTACTTTTTCCACTATTACCCTATTAGCGCTCCGAATGTCCACTTGCATTTTCTACAGAAAGAGTGTTCAGAACTGCGCAATCAAAAGTATGGTTTAGTTCTGTTAGCTGAATGCACATATCAGAAATAACTTTCACAAAATGCTGCTGTGTAGTTTTTATTTGAAGATATTATTTTTCCCAATATAGGCCTCTTATCGCTCAGAATGTCCAATTGCAGTTTCTACAGAAAGAGTGTTTCAGAACGGCTCAATCAAAAGTAAGGTTCAACTCTGTTAGTTGAATGCACAGAACAGAAAGGAGTTTCATACAATGCTTTTGTGAAGTTTATATTTGAACATATTACTTTTTCCATTATTACCCACTTAGCGCTCCGAATATCCAGTGGCATTTTGTACAGACAGAGTGTTTCAAATCTCTTCAATCAAAAGTATGGTTTAACTCTGTTAGCTGAATGCTCAGATGAGAAAGAAGTTTCACAGAATGCTTCTGTGTAGCTTGCATTTGAATATATTCCTTTTTCCACTACTACCCTCTTAGCGCTCCAAACGTCCAGTTGCATTATCTACAGAAAGTGTGTTCAGAACTGCTCTATCAAAACTATGGTTTAACTCTGTTAGCTGAATGCATATATCAGAAAGAAGTTTCACAGAATGATTCTGTGTAGTTTATATTTGAAGATAATATTTTTTCCACTATTACCCTCTTAGCGCTCCGAATCTCCACTTTCATTTTCTACAGAAAGAGTGTTTAAGAACGGCTCAATCAAAACTAAGGTTCAACTCTTTTAGTTGAATGCACAGAACAGAAAGAAGTTTCACACAATGCTTCTGTGTAGTATTTAGTTGAAGATATTCCTTTTTCGAATATTACCCTCTTAGCGCTCTGAATTTCCACTGGCAGTTTCTACACAAAGAGTGTTTCAGAACTGCTCCTTCAAAAGTAAGGCTCAGCTCTGTTAGTTGAATGCAGAGAACAGAAAGGAGTTTCAGAGAATGCTTCTGTGTAGTTTTTATTTGGAGATATTCCTTTTTCCACTATTACTATCTTAGCGCTCCGAAAGTCCACTTGCATTATCTACAGAAAGAGTGTTTCAGAACGGCTCAATCAAAACTAAGGTTCAACACTTTTAGTTGAATGCACAGAAGAGAAAGAAGTTTCACAGAATGCTTCTGTGTAGTTTTTATTTGTAGATATTCTTTTTCCCAATATAGGCCTCTTAGCGCTCAGAATGTCCAATTGCATTTTCTACAGAAAGAGTGATCCAGAACGGCTCAATCAAAAGCAAGGTTCAACTCAGTTAGTTGAATGCAGAGAACAGAAAGAAGTTTCACAGAATGCTTCTGTGTAGTTTATATTTGAATATATTGCTTTTTCCAATATTACCCTCTTAGCGCTCCGAATGTCCACTTGCATTTTCTACAGAAAGAGTGTTCAGATATGCGCAATAAAAAGTATGGTTTATCTCTGTTAGCTGAACGCACATATCAGAAATAAGTTTCACACAATGCTTCTGTGTAGTTTTTATTTGAATATATTTTTTTTCCCAATATAGGCCTCTTAGCGCTCAGAATGTCCAATTGCAGTTTCTACAGAAAGAGTGTTTCAGAACGGCTAAATCAAAAGTAAGGTTCAACCCTGTTAGTTGAATGTACAGAACAGAAAGCTGTTTCATACAATGCTTCTGTGTAGTTTATATTTGAACATATTACTTTTTCCACTATTAGCCACTTAGCGCTCCGAATGTGCAGTTGCATTTTCTACAGACAGAGTGTTTCAAAACTGCACAGTCAAAACTATGGTTTAACTCTGTTAGCTGAATGCTCAGATCAGAAAGAAGTTTCACAGAATGCTTCTGTGTAGCTTATATTTGAATATATTCCTTTTTCCACTACTACCCTCTTAGCGCTCCAATTGTCCAGTTGCATTTTCTACAGAAAGAGTGTTCAGAACTGCTCAATGAAAAGTATGGTTTAATTCTGTTAGCTGAATGCACAGATCAGAAAGAAGTTTCACAGAATGATTCTGTGTAGTTTATATTTGAAGATATTACTTTTTCTAGTATTACCCTCTTAGCGCTCAGAATATCCACTTGCATTTTCTACAGAAAGAGTGTTCAGAACGGCTCAATCAAAAGTAAGGTTTTACTCTATTAGTTGAATGCCTATATCAGAAATAAGTTTCACAGAATGCTTCTGTGTAGTTTTTATTTGAAGACATTCTTTTTCAAAATATAGGCCTCTTAGCGCTCAGAATGTCCAATTGCAGTTTCTACAGAAAGAGGTTTTCAGAACGGCTCCATCAAAAGTAAGGTTCAACTCAGTTAGTTGAATGCACAGAACAGAAAGAAGTTTCACAGAATGCTTCTGTGTAGTTTATATTTGAATATATTCCTTTTTCAACTATTACCCTCTTAGCGCTCCGAATGTCCACTTGCATTTTCTACAGAAAGAGTGTTCAGAACGGCTCAATCAAAAGTATGGTTTTACTCTGTTAGTTGAATGCACAGATCCGAAAGAAGTTTCACAGAATGCTTCTGTGTAGTTTTTATTTGTAGATATTCTTTTTCCCAATATAGGCCTTTTAGCAGTCAGAATGTCCAATTGCAGTTTCTACAGAAAGAGTGTTTCACAACGGCTCCATCAAAAGTAAGGTTCAACTCAGTTAGTTGAATGCACAGAACAGAAAGAAGTTTCACAGAATGCTTCTGTGTAGTTTATAATTGAATATATTCCTTTTTCCACTATTACCGTATTAGCGCTCCGAATGTCCACTTGCATTTTCTACAGAAAGAGTGTTCAGAACTGCGCAATCAAAAGTATGGTTTAACTCTGTTAGCTGAATGCACATATCAGAAATAAGTTTCACACAATGCGGCTGTGTAGTTTTTATTTGAAGATATTATTATTCCCAATATAGGCCTCTTAGAGCTGAGAATGTCTAATTGCAGTTTCTACAGAAAGAGTGTTTCAGAACGGCTCAATCAAAAGTAAGGTTCAACTCTGTTAGTTGAATGCACAGAACAGAAAGAAGTTTCATACAATGCTTCTGTGTTGTTTATATTTGAACGTATTCCTTTTTCCATTATTACCCATTTAGCGCTCCGAATGTCCAGTTGCATTTTCTACAGTCAGAGTGTTTCAAATCTCCTCAATCAAAAGTATGGTTTTACTCTGTTAGCGGAATGCTCTGATCAGGAAGAAGTTTCACAGAATGCTTCTGTGTAGCTTATATTTGAATATATTCCTTTTTCCACTACTACCCTCTTAGCGCTCCAAATGTCCAGTTGCATTTTCAACAGAAAGAGTGTTCAGAACTGCACTATCAAAACTATGGTTTAACTCTGTTAGCTGAATGCACATATGAGAAAGAAGTTTCACAGAATGATTCTGTGTAGTTTATATTTGAAGATAATCCTTTTTCCACTATTACCCTCTTAGCGCTCCGAATCTCCACTTTCATTTTCTACAGAAAGAGTGTTTCAGAACGGCTCAATCAAAACTAAGGTTCAACTCTTTTAGTTGAATGCACAGAACAGAAAGAAGTTTCACAGAATGCTTCTGTGTAGTATTTAGTTGAAGATATTCCTTTTTCGACTATTACCCTCTTAGCGCTCTGAATTTCCACTGGCAGTTTCTACACAAAGAGTGTTTCAGAACTGCTCCTTCAAAAGTAAGGCTCAGCTCTGTTATTTGAATGCAGAGAACAGAAAGGAGTTTCAGAGAATGCTTCTGTGTAGTTTTTATTTGGAGATATTCCTTTTTCCACTATTACTAACTTAGCGCTCCGAATGTCCACTTGCATTTTCTACAGAAAGAGTGTTTCAGAACGGCTCAATCAAAACTAAGGTTCAACACTTTTAGTTGAATGCACAGAAGAGAAAGAAGTTTCACAGAATGCTTCTGTGTAGTTTTTATTTGTAGATATTCTTTTTCCCAATATAGGCCTCTTAGCGCTCAGAATGTCCAATTGCATTTTCTACAGAAAGAGTGTTCCAGAACGGCTCAATCAAAAGCAAGGTTCAACTCAGTTAGTTGAATGCAGAGAACAGAAAGAAGTTTCACAGAATGCTTCTGTGTAGTTTATATTTGAGTATATTGCTTTTTCCACTATTACCCTCTTAGCGCTCCGAATGTCAACTTGAATTTTCTACAGAAAGAGTGTTCAGAACTGCGCAATCAAAAGTATGGTTTAACTCTGTTAGCTGAATGCACATATCAGAAATAAGTTTCACACAATACCTCTGTGTAGTTTTTATTTGAATATATTATTTTTCCCAATATAGGCCTCTTAGGGCTCCGAATGTCCAATTGCAGTTTCTACAGAAAGAGTGTTTCAGAACGGCTCAATCAAAAGTAAGTTTCAACTCTGTTAGTTGAATGTACAGAACAGAAAGTTGTTTCATACAATGCTTCTGTGTAGTTTATATTTGAACATATTCCTTTTTCCACTATTACCCACTTAGCGCTCCAAATGTCCAGTTGCATTTTCTACAGACAGAGTGTTTCAAAACTGCTCAGTCAAAAGTATGGTTTAACTCTGTTAGCTGAATGCTCAGATCAGAAAGTAGTTTCACAGAATGCTTCCGTGTAGTTTATATTTGAATATATTCCTTTTTCCACTACTATCCTCTTATCGCTCCAAGTGTCTAGTTGCATTTTCTACAGAAAGAGTGTTCAGAACTGCTCAATGAAAAGTATGGTTTAATTCTGTTAGCTGAATGCACAGATCAGAAAGAAGTTTCACAGAATGATTCTGTGTAGTTTATATTTGAAGATATTACTTTTTCTAGTATTACCCTCTTAGCGCTCAGAATGTCCAGTTGCATTTTCTACAGAAAGAGTGTTCAGAACGGCTCAATCAAAAGTATGGTTTTACTCTATTAGTTGAATGCCCATATCCGAAATAAGTTTCACAGAATGCTTCTGTGTAGTTTTTATTTGAAGATATTCTTTTTCAAAATATAGGACTCTTAGCGCTCAGAATGTCCAATTGCAGTTTCTACAGAAAGAGCTTTTCAGAACGGCTCCATCAAAAGTAAGGTTCAACTCAGTTAGTTGAATGCACAGAACAGAAATATGTTTCACAGAATGCTTCTGTGTAGTTTATATTTGAATATATTCCTTTTCTAGTATTACCGTCTTAGCGCTGCGAATATCCACTTGCATTTTCTAAAGAAAGAGTGTTTCAGAACGGCTCAATCAAAAATAAGGTTCAACTCTGTTAGTTAAATGCACAGAAGAGAAAGGAGTTTCATACAATGCTTCTGTGTAGTTTATATTTGAATATATTACTTTTTCCACTACTACCCTCTTAGCGCTCCAAATGTCCAGTTGCATTTTCTACAGAAAGAGTGTTCAGAACTGCTCAATCAAAAGTATGCTTTAACTCTGTTAGCTGAATGCACAGATCAGAAAGAAGTTTCACAGAATGATTCTGTGTAGTTTATATTTGAAGATATTCCTTTTTCCACTATTACCCACTTAGCGCTCCAAATGTCCAGTAGCATTTTCTACAGAAAGAGTGTTTCAGAACTGCTCAATCCAAAGTATGGTTTAACTCTGTTAGCTGAATGCACAGATCAGAAAGAAGTTTCACTGAATGCTTCTGTGTAGTGTTTATATGAAAATATTCTTTTTACCAATATAGGCATCTTAGCGCTCAGAATGTCAAATTGCAGTTTCTATAGAAAGAGTGTTTCAGAACGGCTCAATGAAAAGTAAGGTTCACCTCTTTTAGTTGAATGCACAGAACAGAAAGAAGTTTCACAGAATGCTTCTGTGTAGTATTTAGTTGAAGATATTCCTTTTTCGACTATTACCCTCTTAGCGCTCTGAATTTCCACTGGCAGTTTCTACACAAAGAGTGTTTCAGAACTGCTCCTCCAAAAGTAAGTCTCAGCTCTGTTAGTTGAATGCAGAGAACAGAAAGGAGTTTCAGAGAATGCTTCTGTGTAGTTTTTATATGGAGATATTCCTTTTTCCACTATTACTAACTTAGCGCTCCGAATGTCCACTTGCATTTTCTACAGAAAGAGTGTTTCAGAACGGCTCAATAAAAACGAAGGTTCAAGACTTTTAGTTGAATGCACAGAACAGAAAGAAGTTTCACAGAATGCTTCTTTATAGTTTATATTTGAGTATATTGCTTTTTCCACTATTACCCTCTTAGCGCTCCGAATGTCAACTTGCATTTTCTACAGAAAGAGTGTTCAGAACTGCGCAATCAAAAGTATGGTTTAACTCCGTTAGCTGAATGCACATATCAGAAATAAGTTTCACACAATGCCTCTGTGTAGTTTTTATTTGAATATATTATTTTTCCCAATATAGGCCTCTTAGGGCTCAGAATGTCCAATTGCAGTTACTACAGAAAGAGTGTTTCAGAACGGCTCAATCAAAAGTAAGGTTCAACTCTGTTAGTTGAATGCACAGAACAGAAAGATGTTTCATACAATGCTTCTGTGTAGTTTATATTTGAACATATTCTTTTTTCCACTATTACCCACTTAGCGCTAAGAATGTCCAGTTGCATTTTCTACAGACAGAGTGTTTCAAAACTGCTCAATCCAAAGTATGGTTTAACTCTGTTAGCTGAATGCACAGATCAGAAAGAAGTTTCACAGAATGCTTCTGTGTAGTGTTTATATGAAAATATTCTTTTTACCAATATAGGCCTCTTAGCGCTCAGAATGTCCAATTGCAGTTTCTATAGAAAGAGTGTTTCAGAACGGCTCAATGAAAAGTAAGGTTCACCTCTTTTAGTTGAATGCACAGAACAGAAAGTAGTTTCACAGAATGCTTCTGTGTAGTATTTAGTTGAAGATATTTCTTTATTGACTATTACCCACTTAGCGCTCCGAATGTCCACTGGCAGTTTCTACACAAAGAGTGTTTCAGAACTGTTCCTTCAAAAGTAAGGCTCAACACTGTTAGTTGAATTCAGAGAACAGAAAGGAGTTTCAGAGAATGCTTCTGTGTAGTTTTTATTTGGAGATATTCCTTTTTCCACTATTACTAACTTAGCGCTCCGAATGTCCACTTGCATTTTCTACAGAAAGAGTGTTTCAGAACGGCTCAATCAAAACTAAGGTTCAACTCTGTTAGTTGAATGTACAGAACAGAAAGGTGTTTCATACAATGCTTCTGTGTAGTTTATATTTGAACATATTCCTTTTTCCACTATTACCCACTTAGCGCTCCGAATGTCCAGTTGCATTTTCTACAGACAGAGTGTTTCAAAACTGCTCAGTCAAAAGTATGGTTTAACTCTGTTAGCTGAATTCTCAGATCAGAAAGAAGTTTCACAGAATGCTTCTGTGTAGTTTATATTTGAATATAATCCTTTTTCCACTACTACCCTCTTAGCGCTCCAAATGTCCAGTTGCATTTTCTACAGAAAGAGTGTTCAGAACTGCTCAATGAAAAGTATGGTTTAATTCTGTTAGCTGAATGCACAGATCAGAAAGAAGTTTCACAGAATGATTCTGTGTAGTTTATATTTGAAGATATTACTTTTTCTAGTATTTCCCTCTTAGCGCTCCGAATGTCCACTTGCATTTTCTACAGAAAGAGTGTTCAGAACGGCTCAATCAAAAGTATGGTTTTACTCTATTAGTTGAATGCCCATATCAGAAATAAGTTTCACAGAATGCTTCTGTGTAGTTTTTATTTGAAGATATTCTTTTTCCCAATATAGGCCTCTTAGCGCTCAGAATGTCCAATTGCAGTTTCTACAGAAAGAGTGTTTCAGAACGGCTGCATGAAAAGTAAGGTTCAACTCAGTTAGTTGAATGCAAAGAACAGAAAGAAGTTTCACAGAATGCTTCTGTGTAGTTTATATTTGAATATATCCCTTTTTCCACTACTACACTCTTAGCGCTCCAAATGTACAGTTGCATTTTCTACAGAAAGAGTGTTCAGAACTGCTCAATCAAAAGTATGGTTTAATTCTGTTAGCTGAATTCACAGATCAGAAAGAAGTTTCACAGAATGATTCTGTGTAGTTGATATTTGAAGATATTACTTTTCCCACTATTACCCACTTACCGCTCCAAATGTCCAGTTGCATTTTCTACAGAAAGAGTGTTTCAGAACTGCTCAATCAAAAGTATGGTTTAACTCTGTTAGCTGAATGCACAGATCAGAAAGAAGTTTCACAGAATGCTTCTGTGTAGTTTTTATATGAAGATATTCTTTTTACCAATATAGGCCTCTTAGCGCTCAGAATGTCCAATTGCAGTTTCTATAGAAAGAGTGTTTCAGAACGGCTCAATCAAAATAAGGTTCACCTCTTTTAGTTGAATGCACACAACAGAAAGGAGTTTCACAGAATGCTTCTGTGTAGTATTTAGTTGAAGATATTCCTTTTTTGACTATTACCCACTTAGCGCTCCGAATGTCCACTGGCAGTTTGTAAACAAAGAGTGTTTCAGAACTGCTCCTTCAAAAGTAATGCTAAACTCTGTTAGTTGAATGCAGAGAACAGAAAGGAGTTTCAGAGAATGCTTCTGTGTAGTTTTATTTGGAGATATTACTTTTTCCTCTATTACAATCTTAGCGCTCAGAATGTGCACTTGCATTTTCTACAGAACGAGTGTGTCATAACTGCTCAATCAAAAGTATGTTTTAGCTCTGTTAACTGAATGCACTGATCAGAAATAAGTTTCACAGAATGCTTCTGTGTAGTTTTTATTTGAAGATATTCTTTTTAACAATGTAGGCCTCTTAGAGCTTAGAAAGTCCAATTGCAGTTTCTACAGAAAGAGTGTTTCAGAACGGCTCAATCAAAAGTAAGTTTCAACTGTGTTAGTTGAATGCACAGAACAGAAAGAAGTTTCACACAATGCTTCTGTGTAGTTTATATTTGAATATATTCCTTTTTCAACTATTACCCTCTTAGCACTCTTAATGTCCACTTACATTTTCTACAGAAAGAGTGTTCAGAACGGCTCAATCAAAAGTATGGTATTACTCTGTTAGTTCAATGCACAGATCCGAAAGAAGTTTCACAGAATGCTTCTGTGTAGTTTTTATTTGTAGATATTCTTTTTCCCAATATAGGCCTTTTAGCGGTCAGAATGTCCAATTGCAGTTTCTACAGAAAGAGTGTTTCAGAACGGCTCCATCAAAAGTAAGGTTCAACTCAGTTAGTTGAATGCACAGAACTGAAAGAAGTTTCACAGAATGCTTCTGTGTAGTTTATAATTGAATAGATTACTTTTTCCACTATTACCCTATTAGCGCTCCGAATGTCCACTTGCATTTTCTACAGAAAGAGTGTTCAGAACTGCGCAATCAAAAGTATGGTTTAGTTCTGTTAGCTGAATGCACATATCAGAAATAACTTTCACAAAATGCTGCTGTGTAGTTTTTATTTGAAGATATTATTTTTCCCAATATAGGCCTCTTATCGCTCAGAATGTCCAATTGCAGTTTCTACAGAAAGAGTGTTTCAGAACGGCTCAATCAAAAGTAAGGTTCAACTCTGTTAGTTGAATGCACAGAACAGAAAGGAGTTTCATACAATGCTTTTGTGAAGTTTATATTTGAACATATTACTTTTTCCATTATTACCCACTTAGCGCTCCGAATATCCAGTGGCATTTTGTACAGACAGAGTGTTTCAAATCTCTTCAATCAAAAGTATGGTTTAACTCTGTTAGCTGAATGCTCAGATGAGAAAGAAGTTTCACAGAATGCTTCTGTGTAGCTTGCATTTGAATATATTCCTTTTTCCACTACTACCCTCTTAGCGCTCCAAACGTCCAGTTGCATTATCTACAGAAAGTGTGTTCAGAACTGCTCTATCAAAACTATGGTTTAACTCTGTTAGCTGAATGCATATATCAGAAAGAAGTTTCACAGAATGATTCTGTGTAGTTTATATTTGAAGATAATATTTTTTCCACTATTACCCTCTTAGCGCTCCGAATCTCCACTTTCATTTTCTACAGAAAGAGTGTTTAAGAACGGCTCAATCAAAACTAAGGTTCAACTCTTTTAGTTGAATGCACAGAACAGAAAGAAGTTTCACACAATGCTTCTGTGTAGTATTTAGTTGAAGATATTCCTTTTTCGAATATTACCCTCTTAGCGCTCTGAATTTCCACTGGCAGTTTCTACACAAAGAGTGTTTCAGAACTGCTCCTTCAAAAGTAAGGCTCAGCTCTGTTAGTTGAATGCAGAGAACAGAAAGGAGTTTCAGAGAATGCTTCTGTGTAGTTTTTATTTGGAGATATTCCTTTTTCCACTATTACTATCTTAGCGCTCCGAAAGTCCACTTGCATTATCTACAGAAAGAGTGTTTCAGAACGGCTCAATCAAAACTAAGGTTCAACACTTTTAGTTGAATGCACAGAAGAGAAAGAAGTTTCACAGAATGCTTCTGTGTAGTTTTTATTTGTAGATATTCTTTTTCCCAATATAGGCCTCTTAGCGCTCAGAATGTCCAATTGCATTTTCTACAGAAAGAGTGATCCAGAACGGCTCAATCAAAAGCAAGGTTCAACTCAGTTAGTTGAATGCAGAGAACAGAAAGAAGTTTCACAGAATGCTTCTGTGTAGTTTATATTTGAATATATTGCTTTTTCCAATATTACCCTCTTAGCGCTCCGAATGTCCACTTGCATTTTCTACAGAAAGAGTGTTCAGATATGCGCAATAAAAAGTATGGTTTATCTCTGTTAGCTGAACGCACATATCAGAAATAAGTTTCACACAATGCTTCTGTGTAGTTTTTATTTGAATATATTTTTTTTCCCAATATAGGCCTCTTAGCGCTCAGAATGTCCAATTGCAGTTTCTACAGAAAGAGTGTTTCAGAACGGCTAAATCAAAAGTAAGGTTCAACCCTGTTAGTTGAATGTACAGAACAGAAAGCTGTTTCATACAATGCTTCTGTGTAGTTTATATTTGAACATATTACTTTTTCCACTATTAGCCACTTAGCGCTCCGAATGTGCAGTTGCATTTTCTACAGACAGAGTGTTTCAAAACTGCACAGTCAAAACTATGGTTTAACTCTGTTAGCTGAATGCTCAGATCAGAAAGAAGTTTCACAGAATGCTTCTGTGTAGCTTATATTTGAATATATTCCTTTTTCCACTACTACCCTCTTAGCGCTCCAATTGTCCAGTTGCATTTTCTACAGAAAGAGTGTTCAGAACTGCTCAATGAAAAGTATGGTTTAATTCTGTTAGCTGAATGCACAGATCAGAAAGAAGTTTCACAGAATGATTCTGTGTAGTTTATATTTGAAGATATTACTTTTTCTAGTATTACCCTCTTAGCGCTCAGAATATCCACTTGCATTTTCTACAGAAAGAGTGTTCAGAACGGCTCAATCAAAAGTAAGGTTTTACTCTATTAGTTGAATGCCTATATCAGAAATAAGTTTCACAGAATGCTTCTGTGTAGTTTTTATTTGAAGACATTCTTTTTCAAAATATAGGCCTCTTAGCGCTCAGAATGTCCAATTGCAGTTTCTACAGAAAGAGGTTTTCAGAACGGCTCCATCAAAAGTAAGGTTCAACTCAGTTAGTTGAATGCACAGAACAGAAAGAAGTTTCACAGAATGCTTCTGTGTAGTTTATATTTGAATATATTCCTTTTTCAACTATTACCCTCTTAGCGCTCCGAATGTCCACTTGCATTTTCTACAGAAAGAGTGTTCAGAACGGCTCAATCAAAAGTATGGTTTTACTCTGTTAGTTGAATGCACAGATCCGAAAGAAGTTTCACAGAATGCTTCTGTGTAGTTTTTATTTGTAGATATTCTTTTTCCCAATATAGGCCTTTTAGCAGTCAGAATGTCCAATTGCAGTTTCTACAGAAAGAGTGTTTCACAACGGCTCCATCAAAAGTAAGGTTCAACTCAGTTAGTTGAATGCACAGAACAGAAAGAAGTTTCACAGAATGCTTCTGTGTAGTTTATAATTGAATATATTCCTTTTTCCACTATTACCGTATTAGCGCTCCGAATGTCCACTTGCATTTTCTACAGAAAGAGTGTTCAGAACTGCGCAATCAAAAGTATGGTTTAACTCTGTTAGCTGAATGCACATATCAGAAATAAGTTTCACACAATGCGGCTGTGTAGTTTTTATTTGAAGATATTATTATTCCCAATATAGGCCTCTTAGAGCTGAGAATGTCTAATTGCAGTTTCTACAGAAAGAGTGTTTCAGAACGGCTCAATCAAAAGTAAGGTTCAACTCTGTTAGTTGAATGCACAGAACAGAAAGAAGTTTCATACAATGCTTCTGTGTTGTTTATATTTGAACGTATTCCTTTTTCCATTATTACCCATTTAGCGCTCCGAATGTCCAGTTGCATTTTCTACAGTCAGAGTGTTTCAAATCTCCTCAATCAAAAGTATGGTTTTACTCTGTTAGCGGAATGCTCTGATCAGGAAGAAGTTTCACAGAATGCTTCTGTGTAGCTTATATTTGAATATATTCCTTTTTCCACTACTACCCTCTTAGCGCTCCAAATGTCCAGTTGCATTTTCAACAGAAAGAGTGTTCAGAACTGCACTATCAAAACTATGGTTTAACTCTGTTAGCTGAATGCACATATGAGAAAGAAGTTTCACAGAATGATTCTGTGTAGTTTATATTTGAAGATAATCCTTTTTCCACTATTACCCTCTTAGCGCTCCGAATCTCCACTTTCATTTTCTACAGAAAGAGTGTTTCAGAACGGCTCAATCAAAACTAAGGTTCAACTCTTTTAGTTGAATGCACAGAACAGAAAGAAGTTTCACAGAATGCTTCTGTGTAGTATTTAGTTGAAGATATTCCTTTTTCGACTATTACCCTCTTAGCGCTCTGAATTTCCACTGGCAGTTTCTACACAAAGAGTGTTTCAGAACTGCTCCTTCAAAAGTAAGGCTCAGCTCTGTTATTTGAATGCAGAGAACAGAAAGGAGTTTCAGAGAATGCTTCTGTGTAGTTTTTATTTGGAGATATTCCTTTTTCCACTATTACTAACTTAGCGCTCCGAATGTCCACTTGCATTTTCTACAGAAAGAGTGTTTCAGAACGGCTCAATCAAAACTAAGGTTCAACACTTTTAGTTGAATGCACAGAAGAGAAAGAAGTTTCACAGAATGCTTCTGTGTAGTTTTTATTTGTAGATATTCTTTTTCCCAATATAGGCCTCTTAGCGCTCAGAATGTCCAATTGCATTTTCTACAGAAAGAGTGTTCCAGAACGGCTCAATCAAAAGCAAGGTTCAACTCAGTTAGTTGAATGCAGAGAACAGAAAGAAGTTTCACAGAATGCTTCTGTGTAGTTTATATTTGAGTATATTGCTTTTTCCACTATTACCCTCTTAGCGCTCCGAATGTCAACTTGAATTTTCTACAGAAAGAGTGTTCAGAACTGCGCAATCAAAAGTATGGTTTAACTCTGTTAGCTGAATGCACATATCAGAAATAAGTTTCACACAATACCTCTGTGTAGTTTTTATTTGAATATATTATTTTTCCCAATATAGGCCTCTTAGGGCTCCGAATGTCCAATTGCAGTTTCTACAGAAAGAGTGTTTCAGAACGGCTCAATCAAAAGTAAGTTTCAACTCTGTTAGTTGAATGTACAGAACAGAAAGTTGTTTCATACAATGCTTCTGTGTAGTTTATATTTGAACATATTCCTTTTTCCACTATTACCCACTTAGCGCTCCAAATGTCCAGTTGCATTTTCTACAGACAGAGTGTTTCAAAACTGCTCAGTCAAAAGTATGGTTTAACTCTGTTAGCTGAATGCTCAGATCAGAAAGTAGTTTCACAGAATGCTTCCGTGTAGTTTATATTTGAATATATTCCTTTTTCCACTACTATCCTCTTATCGCTCCAAGTGTCTAGTTGCATTTTCTACAGAAAGAGTGTTCAGAACTGCTCAATGAAAAGTATGGTTTAATTCTGTTAGCTGAATGCACAGATCAGAAAGAAGTTTCACAGAATGATTCTGTGTAGTTTATATTTGAAGATATTACTTTTTCTAGTATTACCCTCTTAGCGCTCAGAATGTCCAGTTGCATTTTCTACAGAAAGAGTGTTCAGAACGGCTCAATCAAAAGTATGGTTTTACTCTATTAGTTGAATGCCCATATCCGAAATAAGTTTCACAGAATGCTTCTGTGTAGTTTTTATTTGAAGATATTCTTTTTCAAAATATAGGACTCTTAGCGCTCAGAATGTCCAATTGCAGTTTCTACAGAAAGAGCTTTTCAGAACGGCTCCATCAAAAGTAAGGTTCAACTCAGTTAGTTGAATGCACAGAACAGAAATATGTTTCACAGAATGCTTCTGTGTAGTTTATATTTGAATATATTCCTTTTCCAGTATTACCGTCTTAGCGCTGCGAATATCCACTTGCATTTTCTAAAGAAAGAGTGTTTCAGAACGGCTCAATCAAAAATAAGGTTCAACTCTGTTAGTTAAATGCACAGAAGAGAAAGGAGTTTCATACAATGCTTCTGTGTAGTTTATATTTGAATATATTACTTTTTCCACTACTACCCTCTTAGCGCTCCAAATGTCCAGTTGCATTTTCTACAGAAAGAGTGTTCAGAACTGCTCAATCAAAAGTATGCTTTAACTCTGTTAGCTGAATGCACAGATCAGAAAGAAGTTTCACAGAATGATTCTGTGTAGTTTATATTTGAAGATATTCCTTTTTCCACTATTACCCACTTAGCGCTCCAAATGTCCAGTAGCATTTTCTACAGAAAGAGTGTTTCAGAACTGCTCAATCCAAAGTATGGTTTAACTCTGTTAGCTGAATGCACAGATCAGAAAGAAGTTTCACTGAATGCTTCTGTGTAGTGTTTATATGAAAATATTCTTTTTACCAATATAGGCATCTTAGCGCTCAGAATGTCAAATTGCAGTTTCTATAGAAAGAGTGTTTCAGAACGGCTCAATGAAAAGTAAGGTTCACCTCTTTTAGTTGAATGCACAGAACAGAAAGAAGTTTCACAGAATGCTTCTGTGTAGTATTTAGTTGAAGATATTCCTTTTTCGACTATTACCCTCTTAGCGCTCTGAATTTCCACTGGCAGTTTCTACACAAAGAGTGTTTCAGAACTGCTCCTCCAAAAGTAAGTCTCAGCTCTGTTAGTTGAATGCAGAGAACAGAAAGGAGTTTCAGAGAATGCTTCTGTGTAGTTTTTATATGGAGATATTCCTTTTTCCACTATTACTAACTTAGCGCTCCGAATGTCCACTTGCATTTTCTACAGAAAGAGTGTTTCAGAACGGCTCAATAAAAACGAAGGTTCAAGACTTTTAGTTGAATGCACAGAACAGAAAGAAGTTTCACAGAATGCTTCTTTATAGTTTATATTTGAGTATATTGCTTTTTCCACTATTACCCTCTTAGCGCTCCGAATGTCAACTTGCATTTTCTACAGAAAGAGTGTTCAGAACTGCGCAATCAAAAGTATGGTTTAACTCCGTTAGCTGAATGCACATATCAGAAATAAGTTTCACACAATGCCTCTGTGTAGTTTTTATTTGAATATATTATTTTTCCCAATATAGGCCTCTTAGGGCTCAGAATGTCCAATTGCAGTTACTACAGAAAGAGTGTTTCAGAACGGCTCAATCAAAAGTAAGGTTCAACTCTGTTAGTTGAATGCACAGAACAGAAAGATGTTTCATACAATGCTTCTGTGTAGTTTATATTTGAACATATTCTTTTTTCCACTATTACCCACTTAGCGCTAAGAATGTCCAGTTGCATTTTCTACAGACAGAGTGTTTCAAAACTGCTCAATCCAAAGTATGGTTTAACTCTGTTAGCTGAATGCACAGATCAGAAAGAAGTTTCACAGAATGCTTCTGTGTAGTGTTTATATGAAAATATTCTTTTTACCAATATAGGCCTCTTAGCGCTCAGAATGTCCAATTGCAGTTTCTATAGAAAGAGTGTTTCAGAACGGCTCAATGAAAAGTAAGGTTCACCTCTTTTAGTTGAATGCACAGAACAGAAAGTAGTTTCACAGAATGCTTCTGTGTAGTATTTAGTTGAAGATATTTCTTTATTGACTATTACCCACTTAGCGCTCCGAATGTCCACTGGCAGTTTCTACACAAAGAGTGTTTCAGAACTGTTCCTTCAAAAGTAAGGCTCAACACTGTTAGTTGAATTCAGAGAACAGAAAGGAGTTTCAGAGAATGCTTCTGTGTAGTTTTTATTTGGAGATATTCCTTTTTCCACTATTACTAACTTAGCGCTCCGAATGTCCACTTGCATTTTCTACAGAAAGAGTGTTTCAGAACGGCTCAATCAAAACTAAGGTTCAACTCTGTTAGTTGAATGTACAGAACAGAAAGGTGTTTCATACAATGCTTCTGTGTAGTTTATATTTGAACATATTCCTTTTTCCACTATTACCCACTTAGCGCTCCGAATGTCCAGTTGCATTTTCTACAGACAGAGTGTTTCAAAACTGCTCAGTCAAAAGTATGGTTTAACTCTGTTAGCTGAATTCTCAGATCAGAAAGAAGTTTCACAGAATGCTTCCGTGTAGTTTATATTTGAATATATTCCTTTTTCCACTACTACCCTCTTATCGCTCCAAATGTCTAGTTGCATTTTCTACAGAAAGAGTGTTCAGAACTGCTCAATGAAAAGTATGGTTTAATTCTGTTAGCTGAATGCACAGATCAGAAAGAAGTTTCACAGAATGATTCTGTGTAGTTTATATTTGAAGATATTACTTTTTCTAGTATTACCCTCTTAGCGCTCAGAATGTCCACTTGCATTTTCTACAGAAAGAGTGTTCAGAACCGCTCAATCAAAAGTATGGTTTTACTCTATTAGTTGAATGCCCATATCCGAAATAAGTTTCACAGAATGCTTCTGTGTAGTTTTTATTTGAAGATATTCTTTTTCAAAATATAGGCCTCTTAGCGCTCAGAATGTCCAATTGCAGTTTCTACAGAAAGAGCTTTTCAGAACGGCTCCATCAAAAGTAAGGTTCAACTCAGTTAGTTGAATGCACAGAGCAGAAATAAGTATCACAGAATGCTTCTGTGTAGTTTATATTTGAATATATTCCTTTTCCAGTATTAACGTCTTAGCGCTGCGAATATCCACGTGCATTTTCTAAAGAAAGAGTGTTTCAGAACGGCTCAATCAAAAATAAGGTTCAACTCTGTTAGTTAAATGCACAGAAGAGAAAGGAGTTTCATACAATTCTTCTGTGTAGTTTATATTTGAATATATTACTTTTTCCACTACTACCCTCTTAGCGCTCCAAATGTCCAGTTGCATTTTCTACACAAAGAGTGTTCAGAACTGCTCAATCAAAAGTATGCTTTAACTCTGTTAGCTGAATGCACAGATCAGAAAGAAGTTAAACAGAATGATTCTGTGTAGTTTAAATTTGAAGATATTCCTTTTTCCACTATTACCCACTTAGCGCTCCAAATGTCCAGTAGCATTTTCTACAGAAAGAGTGTTTCAGAACTGCTCAATCCAAAGTATGGTTTAACTCTGTTAGCTGAATGCACAGATCAGAAAGAAGTTTCACAGAATGCTTCTGTGTAGTGTTTATATGATAATATTCTTTTTACCAATATAGGCCTCTTAGCGCTCAGAATGTCCAATTGCAGTTTCTATAGAAAGAGTGTTTCAGAACGGCTCAATGAAAAGTAAGGTTCACCTCTTTTAGTTGAATGCACAGAACAGAAAGTAGTTTCACAGAATGCTTCTGTGTAGTATTTAGTTGAAGATATTCCTTTATTGACTATTACCCAATTAGCGCTCCGAATGTCCACTGGCAGTTTCTACACAAAGAGTGTTTCAGAACTGTTCCTTCAAAAGTAAGGCTCAACTCTGTTAGTTGAATTCAGAGAACAGAAAGGAGTTTCAGAGAATGCTTCTGTGTGGTTTTTATTTGGAGATAATCCTTTTTCCCCTATTACAATCTTAGCGCTCCGAAGGTCCACTTATATTTTCTACACAAAGAGTGTTTCATAACTGCTCAATCAAAAGTATGGTTTAGCTCTGTTAACTGAATGCACATATCAGAAATATGTTTCACAGAATGCTTCTGTGTAGTTTTTATTTGAAGATATTCTTTTTAACAATGTAGGCCTCTTAGCGCTTAGAAAGTCCAATTGCAGTTTCTACAGAAAGAGTGTTTCAGAACGGCTCAATCAAAAGTAAGGTTCAACTCTGTTAGTTGAATGCACAGAACAGAAAGAAGTTTCACAGAATGCTTCTGTGTAGTTTATATTTGAATATATTCCTTTTTCAACTATTACCCTATTAGCGCTCCGAATGTCCACTTGCATTTTCTACAGAAAGAGTGTTCAGAACGGCTCAATCAAAAGTATGGTTTTACTCTGTTAGTTGAATGCACAGATCCGAAAGAAGTTTCACAGAATGCTTCTGTGTAGTTTTTATTTGTAGATATTCTTTGTCCCAATATAGGCCTTTTAGCGGTCAGAATGTCCAATTGCAGTTTCTACAGAAAGAGTGTTTCACAACGGCTCCATCAAAAGTAAGGTTCAACTCAGTTAGTTGAATGCACAGAACAGAAAGAAGTTTCACAGAATGCTTCTGTGTAGTTTATAATTGAATATATTCCTTTTTCCACTATTACCGTATTAGCGCTCCGAATGTCCACTTGCATTTTCTACAGAAAGAGTGTTCAGAACTGTGCAATCAAAAGTATGGTTTAACTCTGTTAGCTGAATGCACATATCAGAAATAAGTTTCACACAATGCTGCTGTGTAGTTTTTATTTGAAGATATTATTATTCCCAATATAGGCCTCTTAGAGCTGAGAATGTCCAATTGCAGTTTCTACAGAAAGAGTGTTTCAGAACGGCTCAATCAAAAGTAAGGTTCAACTCTGTTAGTTGAATGCACAGAACAGAAAGAAGTTTCATACAATGCTTCTGTGTTGTTTATATTTGTACATATTCCTTTTTCCATTATTACCCACTTAGCGCTCCGAATGTCCCGTTGCATTTTCTACAGTCAGAGTGTTTCAAATCTCCTCAATCAAAAGTATGGTTAAACTCTGTTAGCGGAATGCTCAGATCAGAAAGAAGTTTCACAGAATGCTTCTGTGTAGCTTATATTTGAATATATTCCTTTTTCCAATACTACCCTCTTAGCGCTCCAAATGTCCAGTTGCATTTTCTACAGAAAGAGTGTTCAGAACTGCTCTATCAAAAGTATGGTTTAACTCTGTTAGCTGAATGCACATATCAGAAAGAAGTTTCACAGAATGATTCTGTGTAGTTTATATTTGAAGAAAATCCTTTTTCCACTATTACCCTCTCAGCGCTCCGAATCTCCACTTTCATTTTCTACAGAAAGAGTGTTTCAGAACGGCTCAATCAAAACTAAGTTTCAACTCTTTTAGTTGAATGCACAGAACAGAAAGATGTTTCATACAATGCTTCTGTGTAGTTCATATTTGAAGATATTCTTTTTTCCACTATTACCCACTTAGCGCTCCAAATGTCCAGTAGCATTTTCTACAGAAAGAGTGTTTCAGAACTGCTCAATCCAAAGTATGGTTTAACTCTGTTAGCTGAATGCACAGATCAGAAAGAAGTTTCACTGAATGCTTCTGTGTAGTGTTTATATGAAAATATTCTTTTTACCAATATAGGCATCTTAGCGCTCAGAATGTCAAATTGCAGTTTCTATAGAAAGAGTGTTTCAGAACGGCTCAATGAAAAGTAAGGTTCACCTCTTTTAGTTGAATGCACAGAACAGAAAGAAGTTTCACAGAATGCTTCTGTGTAGTATTTAGTTGAAGATATTCCTTTTTCGACTATTACCCTCTTAGCGCTCTGAATTTCCACTGGCAGTTTCTACACAAAGAGTGTTTCAGAACTGCTCCTCCAAAAGTAAGTCTCAGCTCTGTTAGTTGAATGCAGAGAACAGAAAGGAGTTTCAGAGAATGCTTCTGTGTAGTTTTTATATGGAGATATTCCTTTTTCCACTATTACTAACTTAGCGCTCCGAATGTCCACTTGCATTTTCTACAGAAAGAGTGTTTCAGAACGGCTCAATAAAAACGAAGGTTCAAGACTTTTAGTTGAATGCACAGAACAGAAAGAAGTTTCACAGAATGCTTCTTTATAGTTTATATTTGAGTATATTGCTTTTTCCACTATTACCCTCTTAGCGCTCCGAATGTCAACTTGCATTTTCTACAGAAAGAGTGTTCAGAACTGCGCAATCAAAAGTATGGTTTAACTCCGTTAGCTGAATGCACATATCAGAAATAAGTTTCACACAATGCCTCTGTGTAGTTTTTATTTGAATATATTATTTTTCCCAATATAGGCCTCTTAGGGCTCAGAATGTCCAATTGCAGTTACTACAGAAAGAGTGTTTCAGAACGGCTCAATCAAAAGTAAGGTTCAACTCTGTTAGTTGAATGCACAGAACAGAAAGATGTTTCATACAATGCTTCTGTGTAGTTTATATTTGAACATATTCTTTTTTCCACTATTACCCACTTAGCGCTAAGAATGTCCAGTTGCATTTTCTACAGACAGAGTGTTTCAAAACTGCTCAATCCAAAGTATGGTTTAACTCTGTTAGCTGAATGCACAGATCAGAAAGAAGTTTCACAGAATGCTTCTGTGTAGTGTTTATATGAAAATATTCTTTTTACCAATATAGGCCTCTTAGCGCTCAGAATGTCCAATTGCAGTTTCTATAGAAAGAGTGTTTCAGAACGGCTCAATGAAAAGTAAGGTTCACCTCTTTTAGTTGAATGCACAGAACAGAAAGTAGTTTCACAGAATGCTTCTGTGTAGTATTTAGTTGAAGATATTTCTTTATTGACTATTACCCACTTAGCGCTCCGAATGTCCACTGGCAGTTTCTACACAAAGAGTGTTTCAGAACTGTTCCTTCAAAAGTAAGGCTCAACACTGTTAGTTGAATTCAGAGAACAGAAAGGAGTTTCAGAGAATGCTTCTGTGTAGTTTTTATTTGGAGATATTCCTTTTTCCACTATTACTAACTTAGCGCTCCGAATGTCCACTTGCATTTTCTACAGAAAGAGTGTTTCAGAACGGCTCAATCAAAACTAAGGTTCAACTCTGTTAGTTGAATGTACAGAACAGAAAGGTGTTTCATACAATGCTTCTGTGTAGTTTATATTTGAACATATTCCTTTTTCCACTATTACCCACTTAGCGCTCCGAATGTCCAGTTGCATTTTCTACAGACAGAGTGTTTCAAAACTGCTCAGTCAAAAGTATGGTTTAACTCTGTTAGCTGAATTCTCAGATCAGAAAGAAGTTTCACAGAATGCTTCCGTGTAGTTTATATTTGAATATATTCCTTTTTCCACTACTACCCTCTTATCGCTCCAAATGTCTAGTTGCATTTTCTACAGAAAGAGTGTTCAGAACTGCTCAATGAAAAGTATGGTTTAATTCTGTTAGCTGAATGCACAGATCAGAAAGAAGTTTCACAGAATGATTCTGTGTAGTTTATATTTGAAGATATTACTTTTTCTAGTATTACCCTCTTAGCGCTCAGAATGTCCACTTGCATTTTCTACAGAAAGAGTGTTCAGAACCGCTCAATCAAAAGTATGGTTTTACTCTATTAGTTGAATGCCCATATCCGAAATAAGTTTCACAGAATGCTTCTGTGTAGTTTTTATTTGAAGATATTCTTTTTCAAAATATAGGCCTCTTAGCGCTCAGAATGTCCAATTGCAGTTTCTACAGAAAGAGCTTTTCAGAACGGCTCCATCAAAAGTAAGGTTCAACTCAGTTAGTTGAATGCACAGAGCAGAAATAAGTTTCACAGAATGCTTCTGTGTAGTTTATATTTGAATATATTCCTTTTCCAGTATTAACGTCTTAGCGCTGCGAATATCCACGTGCATTTTCTAAAGAAAGAGTGTTTCAGAACGGCTCAATCAAAAATAAGGTTCAACTCTGTTAGTTAAATGCACAGAAGAGAAAGGAGTTTCATACAATTCTTCTGTGTAGTTTATATTTGAATATATTACTTTTTCCACTACTACCCTCTTAGCGCTCCAAATGTCCAGTTGCATTTTCTACACAAAGAGTGTTCAGAACTGCTCAATCAAAAGTATGCTTTAACTCTGTTAGCTGAATGCACAGATCAGAAAGAAGTTAAACAGAATGATTCTGTGTAGTTTAAATTTGAAGATATTCCTTTTTCCACTATTACCCACTTAGCGCTCCAAATGTCCAGTAGCATTTTCTACAGAAAGAGTGTTTCAGAACTGCTCAATCCAAAGTATGGTTTAACTCTGTTAGCTGAATGCACAGATCAGAAAGAAGTTTCACAGAATGCTTCTGTGTAGTGTTTATATGATAATATTCTTTTTACCAATATAGGCCTCTTAGCGCTCAGAATGTCCAATTGCAGTTTCTATAGAAAGAGTGTTTCAGAACGGCTCAATGAAAAGTAAGGTTCACCTCTTTTAGTTGAATGCACAGAACAGAAAGTAGTTTCACAGAATGCTTCTGTGTAGTATTTAGTTGAAGATATTCCTTTATTGACTATTACCCAATTAGCGCTCCGAATGTCCACTGGCAGTTTCTACACAAAGAGTGTTTCAGAACTGTTCCTTCAAAAGTAAGGCTCAACTCTGTTAGTTGAATTCAGAGAACAGAAAGGAGTTTCAGAGAATGCTTCTGTGTGGTTTTTATTTGGAGATAATCCTTTTTCCCCTATTACAATCTTAGCGCTCCGAAGGTCCACTTATATTTTCTACACAAAGAGTGTTTCATAACTGCTCAATCAAAAGTATGGTTTAGCTCTGTTAACTGAATGCACATATCAGAAATATGTTTCACAGAATGCTTCTGTGTAGTTTTTATTTGAAGATATTCTTTTTAACAATGTAGGCCTCTTAGCGCTTAGAAAGTCCAATTGCAGTTTCTACAGAAAGAGTGTTTCAGAACGGCTCAATCAAAAGTAAGGTTCAACTCTGTTAGTTGAATGCACAGAACAGAAAGAAGTTTCACAGAATGCTTCTGTGTAGTTTATATTTGAATATATTCCTTTTTCAACTATTACCCTATTAGCGCTCCGAATGTCCACTTGCATTTTCTACAGAAAGAGTGTTCAGAACGGCTCAATCAAAAGTATGGTTTTACTCTGTTAGTTGAATGCACAGATCCGAAAGAAGTTTCACAGAATGCTTCTGTGTAGTTTTTATTTGTAGATATTCTTTGTCCCAATATAGGCCTTTTAGCGGTCAGAATGTCCAATTGCAGTTTCTACAGAAAGAGTGTTTCACAACGGCTCCATCAAAAGTAAGGTTCAACTCAGTTAGTTGAATGCACAGAACAGAAAGAAGTTTCACAGAATGCTTCTGTGTAGTTTATAATTGAATATATTCCTTTTTCCACTATTACCGTATTAGCGCTCCGAATGTCCACTTGCATTTTCTACAGAAAGAGTGTTCAGAACTGTGCAATCAAAAGTATGGTTTAACTCTGTTAGCTGAATGCACATATCAGAAATAAGTTTCACACAATGCTGCTGTGTAGTTTTTATTTGAAGATATTATTATTCCCAATATAGGCCTCTTAGAGCTGAGAATGTCCAATTGCAGTTTCTACAGAAAGAGTGTTTCAGAACGGCTCAATCAAAAGTAAGGTTCAACTCTGTTAGTTGAATGCACAGAACAGAAAGAAGTTTCATACAATGCTTCTGTGTTGTTTATATTTGTACATATTCCTTTTTCCATTATTACCCACTTAGCGCTCCGAATGTCCCGTTGCATTTTCTACAGTCAGAGTGTTTCAAATCTCCTCAATCAAAAGTATGGTTAAACTCTGTTAGCGGAATGCTCAGATCAGAAAGAAGTTTCACAGAATGCTTCTGTGTAGCTTATATTTGAATATATTCCTTTTTCCAATACTACCCTCTTAGCGCTCCAAATGTCCAGTTGCATTTTCTACAGAAAGAGTGTTCAGAACTGCTCTATCAAAAGTATGGTTTAACTCTGTTAGCTGAATGCACATATCAGAAAGAAGTTTCACAGAATGATTCTGTGTAGTTTATATTTGAAGAAAATCCTTTTTCCACTATTACCCTCTCAGCGCTCCGAATCTCCACTTTCATTTTCTACAGAAAGAGTGTTTCAGAACGGCTCAATCAAAACTAAGTTTCAACTCTTTTAGTTGAATGCACAGAACAGAAAGATGTTTCATACAATGCTTCTGTGTAGTTCATATTTGAAGATATTCTTTTTTCCACTATTACCCACTTAGCGCTCCAAATGTCCAGTAGCATTTTCTACAGAAAGAGTGTTTCAGAACTGCTCAATCCAAAGTATGGTTGAACTCTGTTAGCTGAATGCACAGATCAGAAAGAAGTTTCACTGAATGCTTCTGTGTAGTGTTTATATGAAAATATTCTTTTTACCAATATAGGCATCTTAGCGCTCAGAATGTCAAATTGCAGTTTCTATAGAAAGAGTGTTTCAGAACGGCTCAATGAAAAGTAAGGTTCACCTCTTTTAGTTGAATGCACAGAACAGAAAGAAGTTTCACAGAATGCTTCTGTGTAGTATTTAGTTGAAGATATTCCTTTTTCGACTATTACCCTCTTAGCGCTCTGAATTTCCACTGGCAGTTTCTACACAAAGAGTGTTTCAGAACTGCTCCTCCAAAAGTAAGTCTCAGCTCTGTTAGTTGAATGCAGAGAACAGAAAGGAGTTTCAGAGAATGCTTCTGTGTAGTTTTTATATGGAGATATTCCTTTTTCCACTATTACTAACTTAGCGCTCCGAATGTCCACTTGCATTTTCTACAGAAAGAGTGTTTCAGAACGGCTCAATAAAAACGAAGGTTCAAGACTTTTAGTTGAATGCACAGAACAGAAAGAAGTTTCACAGAATGCTTCTTTATAGTTTATATTTGAGTATATTGCTTTTTCCACTATTACCCTCTTAGCGCTCCGAATGTCAACTTGCATTTTCTACAGAAAGAGTGTTCAGAACTGCGCAATCAAAAGTATGGTTTAACTCCGTTAGCTGAATGCACATATCAGAAATAAGTTTCACACAATGCCTCTGTGTAGTTTTTATTTGAATATATTATTTTTCCCAATATAGGCCTCTTAGGGCTCAGAATGTCCAATTGCAGTTACTACAGAAAGAGTGTTTCAGAACGGCTCAATCAAAAGTAAGGTTCAACTCTGTTAGTTGAATGCACAGAACAGAAAGATGTTTCATACAATGCTTCTGTGTAGTTTATATTTGAACATATTCTTTTTCCACTATTACCCACTTAGCGCTAAGAATGTCCAGTTGCATTTTCTACAGACAGAGTGTTTCAAAACTGCTCAATCCAAAGTATGGTTTAACTCTGTTAGCTGAATGCACAGATCAGAAAGAAGTTTCACAGAATGCTTCTGTGTAGTGTTTATATGAAAATATTCTTTTTACCAATATAGGCCTCTTAGCGCTCAGAATGTCCAATTGCAGTTTCTATAGAAAGAGTGTTTCAGAACGGCTCAATGAAAAGTAAGGTTCACCTCTTTTAGTTGAATGCACAGAACAGAAAGTAGTTTCACAGAATGCTTCTGTGTAGTATTTAGTTGAAGATATTTCTTTATTGACTATTACCCACTTAGCGCTCCGAATGTCCACTGGCAGTTTCTACACAAAGAGTGTTTCAGAACTGTTCCTTCAAAAGTAAGGCTCAACACTGTTAGTTGAATTCAGAGAACAGAAAGGAGTTTCAGAGAATGCTTCTGTGTAGTTTTTATTTGGAGATATTCCTTTTTCCACTATTACTAACTTAGCGCTCCGAATGTCCACTTGCATTTTCTACAGAAAGAGTGTTTCAGAACGGCTCAATCAAAACTAAGGTTCAACTCTGTTAGTTGAATGTACAGAACAGAAAGGTGTTTCATACAATGCTTCTGTGTAGTTTATATTTGAACATATTCCTTTTTCCACTATTACCCACTTAGCGCTCCGAATGTCCAGTTGCATTTTCTACAGACAGAGTGTTTCAAAACTGCTCAGTCAAAAGTATGGTTTAACTCTGTTAGCTGAATTCTCAGATCAGAAAGAAGTTTCACAGAATGCTTCCGTGTAGTTTATATTTGAATATATTCCTTTTTCCACTACTACCCTCTTATCGCTCCAAATGTCTAGTTGCATTTTCTACAGAAAGAGTGTTCAGAACTGCTCAATGAAAAGTATGGTTTAATTCTGTTAGCTGAATGCACAGATCAGAAAGAAGTTTCACAGAATGATTCTGTGTAGTTTATATTTGAAGATATTACTTTTTCTAGTATTACCCTCTTAGCGCTCAGAATGTCCACTTGCATTTTCTACAGAAAGAGTGTTCAGAACCGCTCAATCAAAAGTATGGTTTTACTCTATTAGTTGAATGCCCATATCCGAAATAAGTTTCACAGAATGCTTCTGTGTAGTTTTTATTTGAAGATATTCTTTTTCAAAATATAGGCCTCTTAGCGCTCAGAATGTCCAATTGCAGTTTCTACAGAAAGAGCTTTTCAGAACGGCTCCATCAAAAGTAAGGTTCAACTCAGTTAGTTGAATGCACAGAGCAGAAATAAGTTTCACAGAATGCTTCTGTGTAGTTTATATTTGAATATATTCCTTTTCCAGTATTAACGTCTTAGCGCTGCGAATATCCACGTGCATTTTCTAAAGAAAGAGTGTTTCAGAACGGCTCAATCAAAAATAAGGTTCAACTCTGTTAGTTAAATGCACAGAAGAGAAAGGAGTTTCATACAATTCTTCTGTGTAGTTTATATTTGAATATATTACTTTTTCCACTACTACCCTCTTAGCGCTCCAAATGTCCAGTTGCATTTTCTACACAAAGAGTGTTCAGAACTGCTCAATCAAAAGTATGCTTTAACTCTGTTAGCTGAATGCACAGATCAGAAAGAAGTTAAACAGAATGATTCTGTGTAGTTTAAATTTGAAGATATTCCTTTTTCCACTATTACCCACTTAGCGCTCCAAATGTCCAGTAGCATTTTCTACAGAAAGAGTGTTTCAGAACTGCTCAATCCAAAGTATGGTTTAACTCTGTTAGCTGAATGCACAGATCAGAAAGAAGTTTCACAGAATGCTTCTGTGTAGTGTTTATATGATAATATTCTTTTTACCAATATAGGCCTCTTAGCGCTCAGAATGTCCAATTGCAGTTTCTATAGAAAGAGTGTTTCAGAACGGCTCAATGAAAAGTAAGGTTCACCTCTTTTAGTTGAATGCACAGAACAGAAAGTAGTTTCACAGAATGCTTCTGTGTAGTATTTAGTTGAAGATATTCCTTTATTGACTATTACCCAATTAGCGCTCCGAATGTCCACTGGCAGTTTCTACACAAAGAGTGTTTCAGAACTGTTCCTTCAAAAGTAAGGCTCAACTCTGTTAGTTGAATTCAGAGAACAGAAAGGAGTTTCAGAGAATGCTTCTGTGTGGTTTTTATTTGGAGATAATCCTTTTTCCCCTATTACAATCTTAGCGCTCCGAAGGTCCACTTATATTTTCTACACAAAGAGTGTTTCATAACTGCTCAATCAAAAGTATGGTTTAGCTCTGTTAACTGAATGCACATATCAGAAATATGTTTCACAGAATGCTTCTGTGTAGTTTTTATTTGAAGATATTCTTTTTAACAATGTAGGCCTCTTAGCGCTTAGAAAGTCCAATTGCAGTTTCTACAGAAAGAGTGTTTCAGAACGGCTCAATCAAAAGTAAGGTTCAACTCTGTTAGTTGAATGCACAGAACAGAAAGAAGTTTCACAGAATGCTTCTGTGTAGTTTATATTTGAATATATTCCTTTTTCAACTATTACCCTATTAGCGCTCCGAATGTCCACTTGCATTTTCTACAGAAAGAGTGTTCAGAACGGCTCAATCAAAAGTATGGTTTTACTCTGTTAGTTGAATGCACAGATCCGAAAGAAGTTTCACAGAATGCTTCTGTGTAGTTTTTATTTGTAGATATTCTTTGTCCCAATATAGGCCTTTTAGCGGTCAGAATGTCCAATTGCAGTTTCTACAGAAAGAGTGTTTCACAACGGCTCCATCAAAAGTAAGGTTCAACTCAGTTAGTTGAATGCACAGAACAGAAAGAAGTTTCACAGAATGCTTCTGTGTAGTTTATAATTGAATATATTCCTTTTTCCACTATTACCGTATTAGCGCTCCGAATGTCCACTTGCATTTTCTACAGAAAGAGTGTTCAGAACTGTGCAATCAAAAGTATGGTTTAACTCTGTTAGCTGAATGCACATATCAGAAATAAGTTTCACACAATGCTGCTGTGTAGTTTTTATTTGAAGATATTATTATTCCCAATATAGGCCTCTTAGAGCTGAGAATGTCCAATTGCAGTTTCTACAGAAAGAGTGTTTCAGAACGGCTCAATCAAAAGTAAGGTTCAACTCTGTTAGTTGAATGCACAGAACAGAAAGAAGTTTCATACAATGCTTCTGTGTTGTTTATATTTGTACATATTCCTTTTTCCATTATTACCCACTTAGCGCTCCGAATGTCCCGTTGCATTTTCTACAGTCAGAGTGTTTCAAATCTCCTCAATCAAAAGTATGGTTAAACTCTGTTAGCGGAATGCTCAGATCAGAAAGAAGTTTCACAGAATGCTTCTGTGTAGCTTATATTTGAATATATTCCTTTTTCCAATACTACCCTCTTAGCGCTCCAAATGTCCAGTTGCATTTTCTACAGAAAGAGTGTTCAGAACTGCTCTATCAAAAGTATGGTTTAACTCTGTTAGCTGAATGCACATATCAGAAAGAAGTTTCACAGAATGATTCTGTGTAGTTTATATTTGAAGAAAATCCTTTTTCCACTATTACCCTCTCAGCGCTCCGAATCTCCATTTTCATTTTCTACAGAAAGAGTGTTTCAGAACGGCTCAATCAAAACTAAGTTTCAACTCTTTTAGTTGAATGCACAGAACAGAAAGAAGTTTCACAGAATGCTTCTGTGTAGTATTTAGTTGAAGATATTCCTTTTTCGACTATTACCCTCTTAGCGCTCTGAATTTCCACTGGCAGTTTCTACACAAAGAGTGTTTCAGAACTGCTCCTCCAAAAGTAAGGCTCAGCACTGTTAGTTGAATGCAGAGAACAGAAAGGAGTTTCAGAGAATGCTTCTGTGTAGTTTTTAATATGGAGATATTCCTTTTTCCACTATTACTAACTTAGCGCTCCGATTGTCCACTTGCATTTTCTACAGAAACAGTGTTTCAGAATGGCTCAATCAAAACTAAGGTTCAACACTTTTAGTTGAATGCACAGAACAGAAAGAAGTTTCACAGAATGCTTCTGTGTAGTTTTTATTTGTAGATATTATTTTTCCCAATATAGGCCTCTTAGCGCTCAGAATGTCCAATTGCATTTTCTACAGAAAGAGTGTTCCAGAACGGCTCAATCAAAAGCAAGGTTCAACTCAGTTAGTTGAATGCAGAGAACAGAAAGAAGTTTCACAGAATGCTTCTTTGTAGTTTATATTTGAGTATATTGCTTTTTCCTCTATTACCCTCTTAGCGCTCCGAATTTCAACTTGCATTTTCTACAGAAAGAGTGTTCAGAACTGCGCAATCAAAAGTATGGTTTAACTCTGTTAGCTGAATGCTCATATCAGAAATAAGTTTCACACAATGCCTCTGTGTAGTTTTTATTTGAATATATTATTTTTCCCAATATAGGCCTCTTAGGGCTCAGAATGTCCAATTGCAGTTTCTACAGAAAGAGTGTTTCAGAACGGCTCAATCAAAAGTAAGTTTCAACTCTGTTAGTTGAATGTACAGAACAGAAAGATGTTTCATACAATGCTTCTGTGTAGTTTATATTTGAACATATTCCTTTTTCCACTATTACCCACTTAGCGCTCCGAATGTCCAGTTGCATTTTCTACAGACAGAGTGTTTCAAAACTGCTCAGTCAAAAGTATGGTTTAACTCTGTTGGCTGAATGCTCAGATCAGAAAGAAGTTTCACAGAATGCTTCTATGTAGTTTATATTTGAATATATTCCTTTTTCCACTACTACTCACTTAGCGCTCCAAATCTCCAGTTGCATTTTCTACAGAAAGAGTGTTCAGATCTGCTCAATCAGAAGTATGGTTTAACTCTGTTAACTGAATGCACAGATCAGAAAGAAGTTTCACAGAATGATTCTTTGTAGTTTATATTTGAAGATATTACTTTTTCTAGTATTACCCTCTTAGCGCTCAGAATGTCCACTTGCATTTTCTACAGAAAGAGTGTTCAGAACGGCTCAATCAAAAGTATGGTTTTACTCTATTAGTTGAATGCCCATAGCCGAAATAAGTTTCACAGAATGCTTCTGTGTAGTTTTTATTTGAAGATATTCTTTTTCAAAATATAGGCCTCTTAGCGCTCAGAATGTCCAATTGCAGTTTCTACAGAAAGAGCTTTTCAGAACGGCTCCATCAAAAGTAGGGTTCAACTCAGTTAGTTGAATGCACAGAGCAGAAATAAGTTTCACAGAATGCTTCTGTGTAGTTTATATTTGAATATATTCCTTTTCCAGTATTACCGTCTTAGCGCTGCGAATATCCACGTGCATTTTCTAAAGAAAGAGTGTTTCAGAACGGCTCAATCAAAAATAAGGTTCAACTCTGTTAGTTAAATGCACAGAAGAGAAAGGAGTTTCATACAATTCTTCTGTGTAGTTTATATTTGAATATATTACTTTTTCCACTACTACCCTCTTAGCGCTCCAAATGTCCAGTTGCATTTTCTACACAAAGAGTGTTCAGAACTGCTCAATCAAAAGTATGCTTTAACTCTGTTAGCTGAATGCACAGATCAGAAAGAAGTTAAACAGAATGATTCTGTGTAGTTTAAATTTGAAGATATTCCTTTTTCCACTATTACCCACTTAGCGCTCCAAATGTCCAGTAGCATTTTCTACAGAAAGAGTGTTTCAGAACTGCTCAATCCAAAGTATGGTTTAACTCTGTTAGCTGAATGCACAGATCAGAAAGAAGTTTCACAGAATGCTTCTGTGTAGTGTTTATATGATAATATTCTTTTTACCAATATAGGCCTCTTAGCGCTCAGAATGTCCAATTGCAGTTTCTATAGAAAGAGTGTTTCAGAACGGCTCAATGAAAAGTAAGGTTCACCTCTTTTAGTTGAATGCACAGAACAGAAAGTAGTTTCACAGAATGCTTCTGTGTAGTATTTAGTTGAAGATATTCCTTTATTGACTATTACCCAATTAGCGCTCCGAATGTCCACTGGCAGTTTCTACACAAAGAGTGTTTCAGAACTGTTCCTTCAAAAGTAAGGCTCAACTCTGTTAGTTGAATTCAGAGAACAGAAAGGAGTTTCAGAGAATGCTTCTGTGTGGTTTTTATTTGGAGATAATCCTTTTTCCCCTATTACAATCTTAGCGCTCCGAAGGTCCACTTATATTTTCTACACAAAGAGTGTTTCATAACTGCTCAATCAAAAGTATGGTTTAGCTCTGTTAACTGAATGCACATATCAGAAATATGTTTCAAAGAATGCTTCTGTGTAGTTTTTATTTGAAGATATTCTTTTTAACAATGTAGGCCTCTTAGCGCTTAGAAAGTCCAATTGCAGTTTCTACAGAAAGAGTGTTTCAGAACGGCTCAATCAAAAGTAAGGTTCAACTCTGTTAGTTGAATGCACAGAACAGAAAGAAGTTTCACAGAATGCTTCTGTGTAGTTTATATTTGAATATATTCCTTTTTCAACTATTACCCTATTAGCGCTCCGAATGTCCACTTGCATTTTCTACAGAAAGAGTGTTCAGAACGGCTCAATCAAAAGTATGGTTTTACTCTGTTAGTTGAATGCACAGATCCGAAAGAAGTTTCACAGAATGCTTCTGTGTAGTTTTTATTTGTAGATATTCTTTGTCCCAATATAGGCCTTTTAGCGGTCAGAATGTCCAATTGCAGTTTCTACAGAAAGAGTGTTTCACAACGGCTCCATCAAAAGTAAGGTTCAACTCAGTTAGTTGAATGCACAGAACAGAAAGAAGTTTCACAGAATGCTTCTGTGTAGTTTATAATTGAATATATTCCTTTTTCCACTATTACCGTATTAGCGCTCCGAATGTCCACTTGCATTTTCTACAGAAAGAGTGTTCAGAACTGTGCAATCAAAAGTATGGTTTAACTCTGTTAGCTGAATGCACATATCAGAAATAAGTTTCACACAATGCTGCTGTGTAGTTTTTATTTGAAGATATTATTATTCCCAATATAGGCCTCTTAGAGCTGAGAATGCCCAATTGCAGTTTCTACAGAAAGAGTGTTTCAGAACGGCTCAATCAAAAGTAAGGTTCAACTCTGTTAGTTGAATGCACAGAACAGAAAGAAGTTTCATACAATGCTTCTGTGTTGTTTATATTTGTACATATTCCTTTTTCCATTATTACCCACTTAGCGCTCCGAATGTCCCGTTGCATTTTCTACAGTCAGAGTGTTTCAAATCTCCTCAATCAAAAGTATGGTTTAACTCTGTTAGCGGAATGCTCAGATCAGAAAGAAGTTTCACAGAATGCTTCTGTGTAGCTTATATTTGAATATATTCCTTTTTCCAATACTACCCTCTTAGCGCTCCAAATGTCCAGTTGCATTTTCTACAGAAAGAGTGTTCAGAACTGCTCTATCAAAAGTATGGTTTAACTCTGTTAGCTGAATGCACATATCAGAAAGAAGTTTCACAGAATGATTCTGTGTAGTTTATATTTGAAGAAAATCCTTTTTCCACTATTACCCTCTCAGCGCTCCGAATCTCCACTTTCATTTTCTACAGAAAGATTGTTTCAGAACGGCTCAATCAAAACTAAGGTTCAACTCTTTTAGTTGAATGCACAGAACAGAAAGAAGTTTCACAGAATGCTTCTGTGTAGTATTTAGTTGAAGATATTCCTTTTTCGACTATTACCCTCTTAGCGCTCTGAATTTCCACTGGCAGTTTCTACACAAAGAGTGTTTCAGAACTGCTCCTCCAAAAGTAAGGCTCAGCTCTGTTAGTTGAATGCAGAGAACAGAAAGGAGTTTCAGAGAATGCTTCTGTGTAGTTTTTATTTGGAGATATTCCTTTTTCCACTATTACTAACTTAGCGCTCCGAATGTCCACTTGCATTTTCTACAGAAAGAGTGTTTCAGAACGGCTCAATCAAAACTAAGGTTCAAATCTGTTAGTTGAATGTACAGAACAGAAAGGTGTTTCATACAATGCTTCTGTGTAGTTTATATTTGAACATATTCCTTTTTCCACTATTACCCACTTAGCGCTCCGAATGTCCAGTTGCATTTCCTACAGACAGAGTGTTTCAAAACTGCTCAGTCAAAAGTATGGTTTAACTCTGTTAGCTGAATTCTCAGATCAGAAAGTAGTTTCACAGAATGCTTCCGTGTAGTTTATATTTGAATATATTCCTTTTTCCACTACTACCCTCTTATCGCTCCCAATGTCTAGTTGCATTTTCTACAGAAAGAGTGTTCAGAACTGCTCAATGAAAAGTATGGTTTAATTCTGTTAGCTGAATGCACAGATCAGAAAGAAGTTTCACAGAATGATTCTGTGTAGTTTATATTTGAAGATATTACTTTTTCTAGTATTACCCTCTTAGCGCTCAGAATGTCCACTTGCATTTTCTACAGAAAGAGTGTTCAGAACGGCTCAATCAAAAGTATGGTTTTACTCTATTAGTTGAATGCCCGTATCCGAAATAAGTTTCACAGAATGCTTCTGTGTAGTTTTTATTTGAAGATATTCTTTTTCAAAATATAGGCCTCTTAGCGCTCAGAATGTCCAATTGCAGTTTCTACAGAAAGAGCTTTTCAGAACGGCTCCATCAAAAGTAAGGTTCAACTCAGTTATTTGAATGCACAGAGCAGAAATAAGTTTCACAGAATGCTTCTGTGTAGTTTATATTTGAATATATTCCTTTTCCAGTAATACCGTCTTAGCGCTGCGAATATCCACGTGCATTTTCTAAAGAAAGAGTGTTTCAGAACGGCTCAATCAAAAGTAAGGTTCAACTCTGTTAGTTGAATGCACAGAACAGAAAGAAGTTTCATACAATGCTTCTGTGTTGTTTATATTTGAACATATTCCTTTTTCCCTTATTACCCACTTAGCGCTCCGAATGTCCAGTTGCATTTTCTACAGTCAGAGTGTTTCAAATCTCCTCAATCAAAAGTATGGTTTAACTCTGTTAGCGGAATGCTCAGATCAGAAAGAAGTTTCACAGAATGCTTCTGTGTAGCTTATATTTGAATATATTCCTTTTTCCACTACTACCATCTTAGCGCTCCAAATGTCCAGTTGCATTTTCTACAGAAAGAGTGTTCAGAACTGCTCAATCAAAAGTATGGTTTAACTCTGTTAGCTGAATGTACATATCAGAAAGAAGTTTCACAGAATGATTCTGTGTAGTTTATATTTGAAGATAATCCTTTTTCCACTATTACCCTCTTAGCGCTCCGAATCTCCACTTTCATTTTCTACAGAAAGAGTGTTTCAGAACGGCTCAATCAAAACTAAGTTTCAACTCTTTTAGTTGAATGCACAGAACAGAAAGAAGTTTCACAGAATGCTTCTGTGTAGTATTTAGTTGAAGATATTCCTTTTTCGACTATTACCCTCTTAGCGCTCTGAATTTCCACTGGCAGTTTCTACACAAAGAGTGTTTCAGAACTGCTCCTCCAAAAGTAAGGCTCAGCTCTGTTAGTTGAATGTAGAGAACAGAAAGGAGTTTCAGAGAATGCTTCTGTGTAGTTTTTATATGGAGATATTCCTTTTTCCACTGTTACTAACTTAGCGCTCCGAATGTCCACTTGCATTTTCTACAGAAAGAGTGTTTCAGAACGGCTCAATCAAAACTAAGGTTCAACACTTTTAGTTGAATGCACAGAACAGAAAGAAGTTTCACAGAATGCTTCTGTGTAGTTTTTATTTGTAGATATTATTTTTCCCAATATAGGCCTCTTAGCGCTCAGAATGTCCAATTGCATTTTCTACAGAAAGAGTGTTCCAGAACGGCTCAATCAAAAGCAAGGTTCAACTCAGTTAGTTGAATGCAGAGAACAGAAAGAAGTTTCACAGAATGCTTCTTTGTAGTTTATATTTGAGTATATTGCTTTTTCCTCTATTACCCTCTTAGCGCTCCGAATTTCAACTTGCATTTTCTATAGAAAGAGTGTTCAGAACTGCGCAATCGAAAGTATGGTTTAACTCTGTTAGCTGAATGCACATATCAGAAATAAGTTTCACACAATGCCTCTGTGTAGTTTTTATTTGAATGTATTATTTTTCCCAATATAGGCCTCTTAGGGCTCAGAATGTCCAATTGCAGTTTCTACAGAAAGAGTGTTTCAGAACGGCTCAATCAAAAGTAAGTTTCAACTCTGTTAGTTGAATGTACAGAACAGAAAGATGTTTCATACAATGCTTCTGTGTAGTTTATATTTGAACATATTCCTTTTTCCACTATTACCCACTTAGCGCTCCGAATGTCCAGTTGCATTTTCTACAGACAGAGTGTTTCAAAACTGCTCAGTCAAAAGTATGGTTTAACTCTGTTAGCTGAATGCTCAGATCAGAAAGAAGTTTCACAGAATGCTTCCGTGTAGTTTATATTTGAATATATTCCTTTTTCCACTACTACCCTCTTATCGCTCCAAATGTCTAGTTGCATTTTCTACAGAAAGAGTGTTCAGAACTGCTCAATGAAAAGTATGGTTTAATTCTGTTAGCTGAATGCACAGATCAGAAAGAAGTTTCACAGAATGATTCTGTGTAGTTTATATTTGAAGATATTACTTTTTCTAGTATTACCCTCTTAGCGCTCAGAATGTCCACTTGCATTTTCTACAGAAAGAGTGTTCAGAACGGCTCAATCAAAAGTATGGTTTTACTCTATTAGTTGAATGCCCATATCCGAAATAAGTTTCACAGAATGCTTCTGTGTAGTTTTTATTTGAAGATATTCTTTTTCAAAATATAGGCCTCTTAGCGCTCAGAATGTCCAATTGCAGTTTCTACAGAAAGAGTTTTTCAGAACGGCTCCATCAAAAGTAAGGTTCAACTCAGTTAGTTGAATGCACAGAACAGAAATAAGTTTCACAGAATGCTTCTGTGTAGTTTATATTTGAATATATTCCTTTTCCAGTATTACCGTCTTAGCGCTGCGAATATCTACTTGCATTTTCTAAAGAAAGAGTGTTTCAGAACGGCTCAATCAAAAATAAGGTTCAACTCTGTTAGTTAAATGCACAGAAGAGAAAGGAGTTTCATACAATGCTTCTGTGTAGTTTATATTTGAATATATTACTTTTTCCACTACTACCCTCTTAGCGCTCCAAAAGGCCAGTTGCATTTTCTACACAAAGAGTGTTCAGAACTGCTCAATCAAAAGTATGCTTTAACACTGTTAGCTGAATGCACAGATCAGAAAGAAGTTTCACAGAATGATTCTGTGTAGTTTATATTTGAAGATATTCCTTTTTCCACTATTACCCACTTAGCGCTCCAAATGTCCAGTAGCATTTTCTACAGAAAGAGTGTTTCAGAACTGCTCAATCCAAAGTATGGTTTAACTCTGTTAGCTGAATGCACAGATCAGAAAGAAGTTTCACAGAATGCTTCTGTGTAGTGTTTATATGAAAATATTCTTTTTACCAATATAGGCCTCTTAGCGCTCAGAATGTCCAATTGCTGTTTCTATAGAAAGAGTGTTTCAGAACGGCTCAATGAAAAGTAAGGTTCACCTCTTTTAGTTGAATGCACAGAACAGAAAGTAGTTTCACAGAATGCTTCTGTGTAGTATTTAGTTGAAGATATTCCTTTATTGACTATTATCCACTTAGCGCTCTGAATGTCCACTGGCAGTTTCTACACAAAGAGTGTTTCAGAACTGTTCCTTCAAAAGTAAGGCTCAACTCTATTATTTGAATTCAGAGAAAAGAAAGGAGTTTCAGGGAATGCTTCTGTGTGGTTTTTATTTGGAGATAATACTTTTTCCACTATTACAATCTTAGCGCTCTGAAGGTCCACTTTTATTTTCTACACAAAGAGTGTTTCATAACTGCTCAATCAAAAGTATGGTTTAGCTCTGTTAACTGAATGCACATATCAGAAATATGTTTCACAGAATGCTTCTGTGTTGTTTTTATTTGAAGATATTATTTTTAACAATGTAGGCCTCTTAGCGCTTAGAAAGTCCAATTGCAGTTTCTACAGAAAGAGTGTTTCAGAACGGCTCAATCAAAAGTAAGCTTCAACTCTGTTAGTTGAATGCACAGAACAGAAAGAAGTTTCACAGAATGCTTCTGTGTAGTTTATATTTGAATATATTCCTTTTTCAACTATTACGCTCTTAGCGCTCCGAAAGTCCACTTGCATTTTCTACAGAAAGAGTGTTCAGAACGGCTCAATCAAAAGTATGGTTTTACTCTGTTAGTTGAATGCACAGATCCGAAAGAAGTTTCACAGAATGCTTCTGTGTAGTTTTTATTTGTAGTTATTCTTTTTCCCAATATAGGCCTTTTAGCGGTCAGAATGTCCAATTGCAGTTTCTACAGAAAGAGTGTTTCACAATGGCTCCATCAAAAGTAAGGTTCAACTCAGTTAGTTGAATGCACAGAACAGAAAGAAGTTTCACAGAATGCTTCTGTGTAGTTTATAATTGAATATATTCCTTTTTCCACTATTACCATATTAGCGCTCCGAATGTCCACTTGCATTTTCTACAGAAAGAGTGTTCAGAACTGCGCAATCAAAAGTATGGTTTAACTCTGTTAGCTGAATGCTCAGATCAGAAAGAAGTTTCACAGAATGCTTCTGTGTAGTTTATATTTGAATATATTCCTTTTTCCACTACTACGCTCTTAGCGCTCCGAATGTCCAGTTGCATTTTCTACAGAAAGAGTGT